>NW_024609868.1:20381127-20554626 GCF_016920785.2 Ixodes scapularis
GGCGGCCCCCTTTCATCACCCGACCCCATTCTCTGCGAATGGGTATGCGCGAGGAAGCGTGATCACGTGGCAAAAGATAGAAGTGTGGCTGGTTGAACGAACATGTAGCTTCCACAGCACTGTCAGCTTAGGGGCGCACAACGTGGGGAAAGCAACTCTTGTCCGGGTTTTGAGCGACGGTATCTTCTAGTGGGAGAATGGCGATGTCCGGGTACACAAACGAGGGTCCGAGCAAGAGGGCGGTTCCTCCTTTCCCTCTTCTTTAACTGTTTGCTACGCTGCGATGTTTGTGGGTTGAGGACGAAAGGTAAATCGGAAAAGGTGAAAAATCGTTTTATGGAATAATTGTAAAAGACCGTCTTTTTTTCTTTTATAGTCGTAACGAGCGTGTTGTTAAAGTATACTAGAAAACAAAAAGAATAAAAGTTGTCTGTGTCCCGTCCCCCGTTTTATTCGTTTTGTTTTCAAATCTTTTTTTTTTTCGGGGGGGGGGGGGGGGCCGAGAGGGGGGTGCATTGGCACAACAAAATTCGGAGACTATCGCGTAAAACCGAATTGACCAATACTTTACCGGCAGAACTGACAGATGTTTTTCGGATTTATCCGAAAACAGAACCCTACATACAAGGCCATGCGCAGCGTTTTATGGCGCTCCGAGAAAACACTCAATTTGGGCGCGTCTCGAGAAGGAAAAAGGGGAGGGGGGGGGGGGGGGGGGGGTCAACGCAATAAGACACCAATATAAAGTTAAGCAAGGGACAGCACGCCTTACCCTACGATAAAGCAGCACCGCTGTAAAGCCCTTCGTCAGTTCTAGAAAATGTCTCTTGGGAGCCGATGTCGGGCGGCAAAGCTCTTATAATGAAGACGCGAAGTCGGTGACAGGTCAAGAACCCAGTGCGAGGGAAAGGAAGACTGGGGAGGAGGAAACAGGCGGAATGCTGGAGAGAGGGGGGATGTTTCCTCTTCTCCGGCATTCGATATGCTTCCTCCTTTCCTGCCTTCCCTTCCCTCTATAGCTCTATTGGAAAGAAGATTTGTACTCGATTTTCTCTTTCGGAGGTCATATGTTGCTCAATGTTTTGCTATCGCAAGTTAGTTAAGACCACTGCCAACGGTTAAAAAAGATATTTTTAAAAAAATGTAGATATTGACGTGCGATTTTGTTGCATTCAGAGAAACTAGCTACGTTTCTGTATTAAAAACAAAACTACAATAATGGTTAAGCACATGCTTTTTTATGTGTTCGTAAAATGCATTTAAAGAGGAAACATTTTGTACATTTTCCGTTATTTTACATTTATTATTTATTTATTTACGGAAGCAACCCGCAGCGCCGCAGTATTACAGCAGGGAAACACAAAATAAACACATTATCACGAACATAAATACAATGACAAAATACAATAAATACTGTTAAATAAAACACAAACTCTTCCGTGTTAAGACTGCATAAAATGGTTTATTGGTAAATAATTTGTTAATCTCTCTAGAACGTGTTTCGTAGCCTTTTTTTTTTTTTTGCATAAAAATGATTTATATTAACTTTTAATATTCATTGTACGTGTTGTAAACCTTTTATAAAATAAGTAGGAAAAATTATTACTACTTGCATGCTTCAGTGTGAAATTGACGGCTGCGCAAGGTACCCAAGTGAAACGTTGGCAATTTTCACGCCTCGAGCTTCGAAATGTTACATCTCTAGAAGTAAATTAGCTACAACGATCAAATATAGCTGAATCCTCATCTCAAAAACATAACTCTTTATATATATATATATATATATATATATATATATATATATATATATATATATATATATATAAAAGCTATTATTTGGACGATCATTGTACGTTTGACGTGGAAACACCCAAAGGCTGTTTCCGTATATCATGGAGGTCTCGACCGGTTTCAAAGTTGGTCAGGTTCGCATGTTTGTCGTGTTCCCATGCCTTCGTCATATGTATATTTTCGCTATATCTGTATATTCGTTATATCTCTGTTCGCCGTGTCACCCAGTTTCGCTCCATCAGACACCGAAGATAACGGGCCTTTTAAAATTTTTTTAACACTTTTTTTTTTTGTGCATCCGTATTTTACGTGTATGGATAGTACCCCCCGCGCAAACAACTGATGTTTTTTTGTTGTGTTGTTGATTTTTGCCACAGGCAAAATCAACTTTTTGGCATCGCTCCTGTCTCACGCTGCTGCTTGCTCAGAAGTGTTTTCTATGGCCAGTTGACCACGCCCAAAGGTCAAAGAGATCACTGGGGTGCATTCGACAAGTCGGCGAGTATTGTGTGTTTGTTTCTAAGACAACTCCGGGACATTGGGTTCGGATGGTTCTGACGTCTCGCCAAGACGGCGGCGCTAGTTGTCGGACGGAAATTGTGCAGATGGTTCTCTTCGAAAAAAAGAGTTTCTGCGAAGTCTCAATGCCCACGGCTCACGCGAGCAAATGCATTCGTTTAAAATCAATAGCGTGTGTTATACAGAAAATATAGGGAATACAGGCTAGCGTCCGCAAGGCACAAACGTCGTTCAAATCCCTGGGAACGCAGTATTCTTTTATCGTGACATCCCCAAGCAAGAGGAATGCGGCATTCACACTGGCGTTCGAATCGCAACCGCGAATCGGTTACGCTCGTTTTCATCATCAGGGGCTCTAAACTCGCCGAACACAAAGTATGAGTGCAATAATACTTAAAAAACAAGCGAGCTGGTGATGATTCATGGTAATAAAACCCGAGACTCAGGAACATAGAAGGGACGTTGAGACGTTGTGTTGACTTGTGTTCGTCCCCTTCTGTGTTCCTGAGTCTCGGGTTTTTTGTTACCACACAGTATGGACCGAAGTTCGCGGAGCGCACCAGATGGACTCTCCCGACGATGACTTTGCGCTTTTTTCGCCGGCGTCCAATCGGCACGCTTTGCGAACTTTTGGCTCCAACTTTGTGTTTTACGAGTTCAGGGCCCCAGATCTGCGTGGAATTGTATTATAAATTGAAGCAACCGCCTTCGCAACCGCTTTGCGAAAGCGGTTCAAGTGCTAGTGTGAATGCGGCATAAGACCGCTTTGATCGTGAAGCAATCGGCAGCGTCTGCCTTTGACAGCAGACATTTAAGTTGCGGTGTCGGTTTTCTCTTTTTCCTAATCCTTGCAGGGCAACTGGGAAGGCATGCCTACCACCAGTATCCTGCATCCCCTGCCCGTTCCTCGCAGAAACTGTCCTGGCGACGAGGGTCTTCCCCAGCGGCACAACTGAAGGACAAAGCTAGTCAGAGCAATGCACGCGATAGCAGCGACGAAAAACGAAGGGACATCACACCAAAACCAGTCAAGTGTTGCTATTTTTGTTCTTACTTGGAGAATGACGTGAAGGCTTATATATGCAGGACTGCAGAGAGCAGCCCGCACAAAGATTCTAGTCATTACATAGTAAGTTTCAATAGTTAACGTAGAACATGTTTCCAGGGCTGCAAATAAACCGTTCCTGTCCCCGGTATGTACGTATTTCGCCATGCAGGTAATCCAGAGTCTGCGATTTCCTCGCATCCGTCAACCGGCTCCGTTAAAGAGCAACGGCACTTTGTTTTTAGTCCTTTTTTATTGTTTTATATTCAACCTGCTTAAAGATTTTTGTTCGTCTCTTTTATCTACGGCGCTCGCAAAACCTCTTAAGTTTTCAACATTGTTCACTGGATTTCAAAGCCCTCATCAAGTACACATGTAAACTACTTTTTTTTTTTTGTTTAGTAACATTGCATTGCAGATAACACATCGTGTGCGAGATGCTACCACTGTCCTTGCGTAAAGAATTAATGTAAGCAAACTCTAAAAAAGAGTAGCTATATTTGTAGAAACATATTAGAACTAAAGTTAAAAAAGGGGGGCTTGAAAGCTGAAAAGTAAAATTGCGAGATTATTCTTGTAGTATTTTTATAAGTGGTTCCCCGACTGCCCAGAGAAGATGGAGGGAAAGAGTTTAAGAAACACTGAAGTTAATCTTCACTTATTTATTTCTTCGTTCATTTCAAACTTGAGACAATGCAAGATTGCCTCGGGGTTGAAGCAAAAGTAGAGGTGGCCAGACTAGGCCCCTATACGGGTGAAGCACGTACCGATTGTACCCCACGGACACTACTGACCAATTCATAATACAAACACACCCAGCGAACCGTACACAGCTTCTGCTCCCTCGGGGACATCTGATTTCTGGGCATCATAACTAGGGTCCCACGTTTTCTGTGTGTACCGATAAACACCGAAAATTAACCGCCAAGGCGGTTTTTTTTTTTTTTTTTTTTTAATTTAGGAAAATCGATAAGCTTCGAATTAGAACTGTCCTTGCATAAAAAAAAAAAAAAACGCAAGCTTGACGGAAAAACTATTTACACCGTTCTTTTTTTTTCTTTTTTTTCTTGACGGTTTGGAACTTAGCGGCACGTACTGTTCTTGTGGTTGTTTCTTTCTACCGAAACGACATTCCTTGCCCCGCCTCTTTGACTTATATTTAGCAGCATTACTGGAGAAGATATAATTTATAAATTCTAACATTTTCTACAGTAATTAGTCGCTTTACAACAGAAATGAACACCGATTGTTCTACAACATTGAAACTAGACACCGAAGAACACCGATTGAAAGGGGGGGGGGGGGGGGGGGGGCAATAAGTACCCATAAGTAACCCCCGAATTTTAGGCAAAATAAATACCGAAAACGCGGAACCCTAATCGTATTTTGCTGGCGGTTTATGGTGCTACAGGTAGTTTTTTGACGAACCTGCGGTTACAATAACTTTTTCAGACACATGAATGTTTTACGAAAGGAATTAATTCCTTTCGTTGGCCCCCCAATCTTATGTTAATAAACATTTTTTTTTTATTTTTTTTTCGGATAAAGGGGTAAATTTTGTTACTTCGCACTACTGATTCTGCACCGCGTTTGCAGCGCAGTTCGAGTGCCACCATTATAACGCAACCATTCAACATGATTTGAGTCGGAAGCTAGCACGGAGTTGCGGCAGAGAAGCCGAACGCGCGCATGGCGTGTTTTTCTATCGTAGGCGCAGAAGGCCACGTGATCTCTTCTCGCGGATACCGGGAAAAAAAAATGTAATTTTAGGTAACTTTTAAAACTCCCTTTAGTGCCCGGTTCCAAGAAATGTAAGACTGAAAGTGAATGTCGCGTAGACAATGAGTCGAAGGTTTGCTTTCCACAAACCGAAGCTGGCAAAAGGTGGACCAAAACTCCAACAGGGCTACAACGCCCGCAAGAAAGGGAGCTCTTGTGACGTCTGTCTGGATGTCTGGTCACGTGTTCAAACTTGCGTATTGTCTCGTTCGCGGCATGTGCTAGTCCTCTTGTCTCCTTTGTGCCGAGATATTCACTTGAACAACTTCTCGTCTACAGCCCTACATTCGTGTAAAGGTGTAATAACTTCCCTCCACTTTTTGTTTACACTGTTGAAATATATGCACACGAAACACTGAAAATATTGCATGATTTAGTGGACGACAGTTTAGTTTATAAAGACCTCAACTCAGCAAATGTTATAAAATTCATTTATAAAATAATACGAATAAGAATCGACAGGCATAGGCTGTTTAATTAAGGTGGGGCAAAACGAGACAAAAAAAATCATTTCAATGGTAATATTTATTTTTGCTTCAATATTTTAAAAACACAGCATGGGGATATTCTTAGGTGTGTTGACTCTACTATAATCAGTAAATATCACTTAATTGGAGCAAGCGAAACATGAAACAAAACTACAACATCTGAGAGTCACACAAGATCCCATTTTGCCCCACCCTGTGGGGCAAAATGAGACAGCGTAGAGGAGCACATAGAGACGCACCTAGAAAACCTGATATGCGTTCAGTTTTTGCAATACAAACACTTGAAACGCAGTGTGAGCTCCAACGCACTCTTTATAAGCCCACTTTCTGCATTTCATGAACTCGATCCGCATTGAATGCGGGGCTGCTTTTCTCCAAACTTCTTTGCATACCAGGCACTGCCAGTGTCTCGTGGTGTGCATCGCACGGTCTGCAGAACGTTCGAACACTGCGCGCATCTTCGGGGGTCACTAATAATCTTTCTTCTCAATTTTTTTTTTTCTTTTTTTTTTGGGGGGGGGGGGGGGGGGGGGCAGGGGAACGCCGGTTTTTAGTTGCTCTCGCCAGCATCAGCTTTGCTTTGTGGGGAGACGACGCTAGAACAGTTGCTCTCCGACCTGCTCGTTCTGTTTCTGTCCTACGTTAGGTACAGAAGAAATGTTCCTGAAACTTGAAACGTCACGAAGAACGAGCCTTCTGTAACCCAGCCGTCTTTTGTAGAGCCGCCGCTCTTCACATACACCGAACCGTTCGGCTCGCCCTTGAAGCGCATCCTTTGGTACTCCACCAAAAAGTGTGGCAGCAGTGCGAAGGGAGTGACGCTGTTGCTTGACACTTTCGCGCTATGAAGCCCTTGTATTTTTATCTTCTTAATGTTCGAACCATCCCAGACATCGGGAGAAAAATAATGACTAGGGAGCAAGCAGGAGACTCGTGCGTTAGTGACATGCGCGCAATGCCAGGTCGTCGCGTTCTGCTCCGCGCGTATCCCGTTACGTAAATAATCATTTCTTTACAATACGCAACCAACACAACCACAGATTGCTCCAATTTGGTCCGCATATAACTAATAAAGCATACTAAAAAAATTAAAGCTTTCCTTGGAATAATAGTCGGTGCCAACCGGGGTGCACGTCTCGAAGCGAAACCTCGCGCTGAATTTTGTGCCTTTTCGGCGGGGAGTAAACACGTTGACCTCAACTACGCATTTATTTTCTCCACAAAGCTCTAGCCGATTGCTTTCAAATCTTACAAACGCAAAGCCCACAGGTCACGATACATCTACGTGAAGTTTGATTGTAATCGGGTTGCGCGACTAGGAGATGGACGGCGCTAAACACAAACTGTTGCATTTTGCTCCGCGTCTCCTTTTACCCCACCTTACCCTGTATGAGCAGCACTCCATTTGCTTAGGTAGTCGTCGTATTTGTGACAGGGGCGGATCCAAAAATGGGGGGGGGGGGGGGGGGCGACAGGGGCGGCCCCCCCCCCCTCTCAAACAAAGTCGACCCCCCCTCTGCCCCCTTCTCGGAGGGCAATTTATCATGGGTGGACACCCCGGTGCTCACGAAGGAATGGGAGAATAGCATCCTTACAAATTTTCTGCCCCCCCCCCCCCCCCCAAAACGGAGTTCTGGATCCGCCCCTGATTTGCGATCATGACCCACCTTGTAAATTTCTGAGATGGACCATTTGTTTGTACCGTTTTGTGAATCCACACAAGTTTACTATGTGCCCCATCTCATCGGTACAAGCACAACATGTGTCAAAGTAAGAACACCTGTGAGGAAAAACTATATTTCCTCGCAAAAGTTAACGAGGAATATGAGGTCTGTACGCCTTCCTACCCTCATATTGTGTACCCCGAGGAAAAGCAACTGAAAAGTGAAAGACAACGACCTACAGAATTGTCTTCTGCCGGGAAGAAAACCGGTTCTTAGTTTCCTTCTCTCCATTCCCTCTCGCCCGCTTCTCTTGTCCTCTCCCCACAGGAGAGGGTCTCTGAGCTACTGCCCGCAGAAAGGAGGATCGAGTCTCCCTTTCACACATACACACACCATGTCTCAGGTTAAGTTAGGTTTCTGAAAGTGTCTGCTCATCTATACAATTTGTTCGATATAAAAATGTATAAAAGTGGATTGCTCAAGAATGCTATAAATTATATGCCACATCTTCAATAAATGGCTTGTGCACCATCCTGTAGAGCAAAAATAATTCTTCGTAACTAAAACACGGCACGGTATGAAATGGTTTAACCTCACTCCTAAGCCCCGTACTAGCCGTGCTGCATTTTGATGGTGTGTAGATAATTCAAAGAAACTTAATGTTTATACCCCCAATGTCCCAGAAGCATGCAGAGTCTCTCGAATAAGGAAATGCTTACAAAGAAAAGGAATATACAACTTTATTTTAAGTTCACAGCTGCCACTCATCTTTTACATCCTTTTCCAGAAAAAAAGGCTTAAAAGCAACACATGCAAAAATGACAAGCCTGTCTGTCTATGCAAACATAAATTGGTCCAAACTGCAGATCTGGATGTACATCCCGCCCCAAAGTAAATGCAGTCTTCTGATGGGGGATCTTACACTGTTGGATTATGTGATCATGTGTGTATAAAATAAAGTTCTCTTTATCTAAAATGAGGTACTGTGTATATTGTATATTTTTGGTTACATTGGTGTTATCTCGTTTTAGCTTTAGATTCTTAGGCAACCTAGTCATCCCTGTTGCGACAGCAGAAAGCCCACCAGTTGAGAAGTGATTGCTTTGGTCGCTTGTTGAGGCCTTCAGCTGTGGAGAACCGCAACAACCCCCGGTGAGTTGCGCATCAACACTCAAATGGTCATGGTAGCAAAAACTGTTCCCACATAAACTGCCAGAGCTCTGAACAGGTGACAAAGTTGGCTCCATCAAGACATCATAGCAGGGTTTACAATGAAAGTGTAATGAAGGTGAATGATGCATGGTAGTAAAAATATTGAAGCCTTTGCTTCTGAGAATGTATACTTAATAGAAGAAAAGCTCCCCTTTTCAATGCAGAATTACCTATTGCAGATGGAGCGGACCTAGCTCACACACATACCAAGAGGATACCGGTCACTGTTACCTTCCCCACCAGCATCGCTAAAGCAGGAAAACTATTGCCCCCCCCCCCCTCCCCATTACAGAAACATTTCAGACATTTCTAGTAAACTATTTTAGGAAAGGGGAGGGAAATTCCCACCACCCAAACACATCTAACACCCCTTCTCTTCACTATAGTAAACTGCTTTTATTTTATAGAAAACGTTAGATATCTAGAGCAAATTTTCCGTAAAAAATAAACAGTAATGGGATTAAGGGCTGCTCCTCCAGCAAGTAATTGGCAAAGGACATTGTAGTGCATAAACACATGCTCCATTATCTCTTAATTCGAGATGTATTTCAGGGAATGGGGCCTAAACTTTGTGTCCCATCACTGGTTTTGAGGAAACTTTTTCGGAAACCAACAAGTTCACCAGCAAAATATAAAGGACTGTTTCAGTTCATATTGTCCACAACGATACATCATCAAACCACATGCCCATGCTACATTACGGCTTAATGGAACGGGGAACCTGGTTCTGGTTCAAGAACAAATAAACTTGTCAAGTTTTGCACAGTTTACTCATTTCCATAAATTTTGAGATGAAGAACCAATGTGGGGTTCCGCCACAAAAATTACTCACCATGAAAACCAAAAGCGACACCTTGTTTATGTGGGAAGCTTCCCTCTTACTTTCTTGGCAATTTCTCTATAAGCTTCCGCCTGAAACGAGCACGTAGCCACTTTATCACCGAGTCGGCATAGTGTGACATGGGCATTGTGCAAAGATTTCCCTTACTTGAGGTGAGCTTGTGTTGGACACTACAATAGGTTGCCCATTGTCAGAAGTCTCTCTGATTTCAATGTCCAAGGGAATGTCACCTGAAAAATAAAAGTTTTCATATTGACACCCTTGCATAGCCTTTCATGAGAACATTCCAAACTTTGGTTTTCTTTAAAAAAACAATATTTTAATGTCTCTCACAGTTAGCCCTAGCACTTCGTAATTTAAGCCCTTTCCAACAGTTATGGTATGTGCTCGAGTAATAAGTATAGTGAGCATGCTGTTTGTCAACAAGGCTTGCGTGTCTTGTTTTCTCCAGGGCACTTTAACAGCAAATCATTGAATCAACAGAATGTGCACCATAAACAATGGTACAGAGATAACATCCTCACAAGAAAATGTTATCTGCAATATGACACTTAGCATGACGTTTCACAAGCACCAAGATTCAGCAGAACACAATTTCACAAAGAATCATTTTCTTGACCTCGTTATAAACTAAGTTTCTTCCGTAGAATACTGCAACTGGCTGTATGTGCATTTTCTGCAGGAGACAGGCACAAGGGACTCGTTCATAGATATTGCAGTGATCACTCAATAATATAAGTGCCATTGAGCTCAAACTTGTATTGACACTGACAATCACCTGGTCACCAGCAATGCACCTTTAGTCTCAGATTATAATACCAGTTACACCACAGGAGTGTCACACTGCTAATCCAGCATCAAACTATTTGCATTTAATGTGGTGTCCTTCCATGAAATTCATCAAACCTCTTGCATTGATTGGCACATACCCAAAATGTCCAGTGCCATTTCCCGAGCCAGTTCGGTTGCGCCGTCCTTGCCGAACATGTGACTCTGGTGGCCACAGTTGGAGCAAGTCAGCTTGCTCATGTTCTGCACCAGCCCTAGGACTGGGACCTGAACCTTCTGGAACATCTCCGCTCCCTTGCGAGCGTCTGTCAACGCGATTGGCTGCGGTGTCGTAACCACGACCACCCCTGTCGTCCAAATACGAGAAAGAGACAAGAATGCTGTCATTTTGGAAGATTCACCATGTACCAGCAATTAAATACAAGAGAACAATATAAACCTTGTACTATTTGGCTTTCTTCATTCAATGACAAAATGATTGCTTTTCCTGGTATACGAGATTCCCATGCAATAAAATACAGCAGAGTCATAGTAACAAACCTAGTAACCACAAACCTACAGTCAGTGACAAGTCGCTTGCTCTGCTGAGGTGGAAAGGGGGAGGAGCTTCCCCTGATCTTATCTTGTCAATGACTGTATGGGTACAAACTGAGGGTGAAGAGGAGACGAGAGCATGCGGGGACATTGGAACACCGAGCCTTGGTTGGAATGATTAGTGGACGGACACAAAGCTAGCTGCCCTTGTCTATATATTTGCTGTTAAAATGTGTTCGAACAGTGAGCAGAGACAAAGGCAACTAGCTTTGCGTTTACCCACTAATCATTCCAACTGAAACTTGGCACCCTGGCATTGCAGCATGCATTGATCTCCTCTTCTCCCTCGGTTTCTAGTCATATAGCAAGTTCAACCTAGTAACCACAAGAAGCAGCCTAGTAACTTCCTCCATTCAATGACAAAGGGTTGTTTTTCCAAAATAAAACAAATAACACATAACAGAGTTACGAAGAGGGAAACAGCGCCAAAAGTATGCAGGACAAAGCACGAGGAACACACAGACCGAGCGCTGTTGTTCGGTCTGTATGTGTTCCTCGTTCGTTGTCTTCAGTACTCATGGCGCTGTTTCACTCTTCATAACTATGCATAACCAACTCGCCCAATTTTCAACGGGACATAACAGAGACTTGCTTCATTCAACGACAAACACAGATTGTTTTTGTTGGCATACTCAAACACTGTACACTAAAATGCAATAAAAACAATAAAATCTTAAACTTGCTTTCTTCAATGACAAACTTTGACATTCTCAAACACTGTACAATAAAATACAATAAAAATAATAAAACCTTCTTAGAAACTTGCTTTCTTCAATGAACAACTTTAGACGTTTTCCTGGATTAATAAAATATGCAATAAAATTGGCAGCACATTTCTAGATACATGCCTCGTTCAATGACAAAGAACTTAGGCAGTTCTCTCTGGCATGAAAGAACCACCCACCTGAGACCGGGATGTTTTGCGAGATGGACAGCTGCGTGTCCCCTGTGCCGGGCGGCATGTCCACAACCAGGTAGTCGAGGGGACCCCACGCCACCTGCAAGGTAGCACGCACCACTTTTCATGCGACAGCACAAACGCAGACCATACAAGTCTAAAAATTTGAATTTTACGCCGTGTGGACTATAAAAGGATGTGATTTCTGAAAACAGCTCCATCATGACGAGATACGACGAATTTCGTGAACAGATCATGACGAGATACGACGAATTTCGTGAACAGATGATTTCTTTAAGATACAATCTACTTCGTACGCTAATAAAGCAGGCACCTTTCAAGGTGATGCTGTGAAAAATCGTATTACGTGCGGAATATGCACAAGGCGTAGACTACGCACAGGTTGTGGACTAACTAAGGAAAAACTTTTTTTTTCAGTCGAAATTTGCCTTCGTGGTTTATGCGCCGAAAGCAGACTATAGTCTGGAAAATAGGGCACTATAATTCTTCGCTCTGCCACATTTGGAGAAAACATTGCTGCAGAGACGTGGACACGCACCTGCCTGAGCAGTTTCTGGATGGCGGACATGACCATGAGCCCCCTCCAAACGACGGGCGACTTGTCGTCCACAAGGAACCCCATGGACATGCTGTTTGAGGTTGAGAGGTGAGAGATGTGAGGTCGCTGGAGTTTGCAATCAAGCATCGTCGTCGCACCCACCATTTTATACCGTAGTTCACCAGGGGTTTCATCAGGTTTTCTGAAAATGAAAGGTCGGTTCGGCGTCGTTATTAGCCTTGTACGGTCACTGCATTGTGGACGTGAGTAACAAATTTAAACTCGACAAACTGCCTTAGGTTACTTTTTAGAACCACACAATGTGCCCAAGTGTAAACATCTCACCAAACAAAAAACAAAAAAAATTGACATTTGTGTTTGTACAACATAAGGTCGGTCTGCCTTTGAGGTGCAGCGACGCTTGTGTAGGCTGTAGATGAGAAATTTAGCCAGTGCAGTACTACTGCCAGCCTGGGGTCTTTGATGTGCACCATGCAGTAGTGATACATGACCACAAGCTGGTACGATGCTCATCCAAATCGAAGCAGGCAGGGGTGGGGATTGAACCCAGAATCCCTGGGTTCTGCAGGCCAAGCTTTCGCTCCACATGCTTTGAGCTGTGGTGCGCCAACACGCTCGGCCACCGCTATTGCACCCGAGTGAGGACGTCTCACCATTTGCCAAAATGCCGTGTTGGCACACGGGCCTGAGTAAGTAACTGTTTCAGACGTCCCCATCGTGAAAAAAAAAAACCCGGCGGCCTTTGCGAACCTTATTTCTGTGACAGCGATCAAAATATCAAATGGTGGTTGTTCTATATGGCAATAGACAAGTGACGTTTCCTCCTAGTCCTAAATAGCTTATTTGAGGAACAGCCCGAAATAACCTTTTTTAAGGCAGGCCAGGGATGAAAGTTCAGCGAAATGTCTTTGTGGCCCTCTGGCATTACTGGTAGGTCTTAGCACTTATACCCAAACAAATAGAAGTTCCAATCAGTAGCCTCATACATATTAAAAGCACACTGAAAGCTAGAAGAACAGCTCAACACTCGGAATTTCAACAGTCTTGAAGAGTCTAGAACCACCTATAACTACCGAGAATGATAAACCATTTGCTATTCAAGAAACAGAAAACATTATAAAAAACATTCCTGATAGAATAACTCCAGGTGCAGGTAACACTTCATCTAGTTTAATAAAGAATGTGTTCAACAAGTTTCCAACTTTTATACTTAGCATCTTTAACAGTTTTCTAAAAATCCAGTGATTTTTTTAGCTACCCCAACTATATTTTCTGAGCCACTGGCCTTCACCCTTTCTGGTACGCTATTTACTATCATGAAATTAAGAACAGTTACTGTGAAATCGGCAAATTAATTTGATGCCCAAAACCAACATTCAAATATACCCGCGCTTTTCAGCACTGCAGCGTCAGTGGCAGGCAGGCTTGCAGTTTGAACAAGCAGTCTAAAAGCAGAATATGCCAATCTTCAGTTTCATGCTGCTGTGCAGTTGCAGGAGCAAGCTTCCAAGGCATTCATTCGACACCATGAAACTGCTTGTAATAAGTTGGATACAAACTCTACAGCCCAGAGTGAACCCCTGCCTTCTACTGGCATCACTTTTTCATTGTTGCCAGTAAAGGCTTTCAGTTTGAAAAAACCGATGAGGACTAAAACAATAAATTCAATAACCCTGAAAAAAAAATTGTTTCGGCTTAATATTTGGGTTACCAGTTCAGCTATGTTTAGTGGTGTGTTCAATTAATTTTGAGGCAAATTGGGAACCATGAAGAAAACACCAGAGTACCTCTTTAACCGCTCATATTTTTCAAAAGAATGGAAGGAGTGAAAAGTCATCCTAATCCCCCAAAAAAGATAAACCGGGTAACGACCCATCAGGATACCCACCTGTATGTATCAGTCCTATATTTAGAAAAAATCTTAGAAAACCTAATAAACAACCAAATATATATTTTTTGTAAATAAAAAAAAAACTAAGCACAAAGACAAGTTCAAGCCAAGTGAAGGAAAACAAAAGCAAGACAAGGTGGGGGAAAATTTCCATTAAATTTAACAATGAGCGCTGACCAGGCCTGTTTTTCTGGCCGAGGTCTCACTAGATATATATTCCTCTACTAATTGCCATTTAAAAAAAAAAAGTATTATTTCTTAGTTGGTACATTCACGTTAATCTTTTATTTTAATTTGGCTTTAAGTTTGCAATGCTAATGCACAAGTACACAGGCATAACTTTATTTCTAGATCTTTTTCCCAAACACCCAACCCAAAATCTGTGTGATGCAATCAAAACCCTGCACTCCACAAATTTCCTCTTTGTCTTTCCCGTCAACCAGACATACGACGAAACTAGAAAACAATGAACCAGACGACCCGACAAAGGCAGAACAACATTGAGAGCGCAGCAATCTGACAAAGAAAACACGGAACGAGCCCCAAAATTGAAATACTAGTCGGACTCGTGAACGGCCCGGTTTCATAGTGCGGAAACACTGGCACGCAAGATTAGAGAGCAAAGGGTAACTAACGTTGCTTCAATACAGATAAGTGTGTACAATAATAATCACTATGTACTATCCATTTTCGGTACATTCTTGGGTCCTAAATATTAAATGAAGAATCAACAATAAATAAATACAGCGTTTCGGGAGTGTTAATCAATGACGTCAACGAGTCACGTACGGTTCGTAAGCTCGGGTTCACCGCTCAGGTTCATCATTCGTGGTATGGACGGACCGTACACGTCTGCGTCCAAGATCCCCACGCTGGGATGCTGGGTAGTCAGAAAAAGTATCGAAGCTTGCAAACTGTTATACTGATGGGACATCGCGAAACACTGAGCAAACTGATAGATTGATTTATTAATTAAATTTTATTAGAGTAAAACCAGCTTAGGCTAAGATGTGTCTGTCGTGGTAGCTGAGAAAAAGACAGATGCCCCCACTACAAAATATTATTTTTAGATCTTTCTAGTTTTTGCATTGCATAAATGGTGCCTACGATTCTGCACATAGCACTATACGCTGTGTGGTGGCAATGAGTTGCGCAAACTCTGCAGCTTACAAAAAAAAAAAAAAATTTAACTCTCGAATTTGCAGCAAAATTAGACAATATTTATATCTGTTGTTTGAAGAGTGGAAGATAAAACTGACATAATGCTCATTAATTTTCTTGCCCCTCCTTTTTTTTTTTTTTTGTTCTCTCTAGAAGCCCTCCCCTAAGACACATAAAAACAATCTTAATGAAATATCAATTCGACAGCTTGAACGACCTGTTTTACCTCAGTAATAACAAATGGTGTGGCTAGGGTTCCGTCCAGACGGAATGATGGTCACCACAAGATTTCCGTTCAGACGGAGCGTTAGCAAACCCTGTAGAGTTTTGTCAAGGCAGAACGATAGTCACCAACAGAGTTGTCCAGACGAAACCATAACCGCCGCTAAAGTTCCGTCCAGACAGAAGACAAACCCACCAATAACCTCTGTCCAAACTCGCCACTAAAGCTCCATCCAGCATATACAAGGGTTGATCTGTATGCTCCACCCTGACCATTTTCAGGGTATAAACTGGCAATGTTCCTATGTTATTTTTTAACATAGTCTTCTTGAAGTCAAATGTACATGTTTCAGCAATCCTAGTTCATTTAGACTGCGCCCTGGAAGAAAAGTTTGTGTAACCTCGGCAAACCACGTATCTCCGGCCTCTATTATCTCCTTACCCATTAAAAAAATGTCCTCCCCTGTAGTTACTGGGAGCTAGATCTAGTGAATATGGTGGATATACCAGCAATTCCAAAGCTTTCTTTAGAAATGGCAGCTATTGCAACGCAAGAGATGAGGCTAGGTACACTGCCATAATAAAGGAGCACTGACTCAACTTGCCACGTTTCTTCTTGGCTGCAGCGCATAATTTTGTAATTGAACCCACGTAGAAAGAACCTGTTATTGTGGCTCCACCTAGTAAACCTACCTTTAATCAACACCATCGAGAGCTTGTTATTACTACTCTAGCTTAAAGGAAAAGGAATTCACTCCCTCTCAGGCCCTCAGGATGGAACCTACAGGACGTTGAGAGCTTGCTGTCGTTACGTCAAAACTCTACTGGGCCTGTTATCCTCCCATCTGGATGGAACTCTACTGCACATGCTATCATGTCGTCTGGACGGAACTCTAGACACTCCAAATAACAAAACCTTGGCAACAATAAACCTACACCTAAATAATCCTTAAAACTGCCAATAAACACACCTTATCACTTTGAGACAAGGCCAGGGCAAGGTTGACTGTAAGAAAGAGAAAGAGAAAAAAAAAAGTGGTATGTTAAATAAAATGCAAGTCGATGTGCACAGTCGGAAGCAAAAGTTTGCGGGGCACGGGTGCGCTAGCCGAAATGACTGGCTGTGCCTTCTGATGGCACGTTGCCACTCTCAAGACTTACGCTTTGCGCAATCAAAGCGTGAATCTTTCGTGTTCGCACACTTTTTTTTTTTTTTATTTGACACGCACGAGATAACACAGCCGGTTGCAAAGTGCCGCGAAAGGCTATCTAGAGCATGCAAGCTTCATCACCCTTCATGGTGGCTTGCAGGGATGTGCAGTATTTCAAATACAAGTATTTGAAATATGTATTTCAAATACTTTGAGTATTTTTTATTTGTATTTAATTACAAATTGGGTAATGTATTTGACATGTGTATTTAAATACTAAAACGTGGGTATTTCGAATACAATTGTAATTAAATACAATTTTGTGGGCGAAAATACATCCCTCAAATTTATTGTCACTGTCCAGAGCAGCAACAAAACTATGTTCTGCACCGAATGCAGTCTCTCTCAATCAAGCACAAGCATTTAGCGACTTTGTGATTACGGTGCTAGTCCAGGGTAAGAATAGTGACGGAATCGACGTTCTCAGGCAGAATGGCTAAATAACTGCCTCTGACAACTTGTGATGCTTTCCAGCCTGATTTCCATCCATATTTTTGCCTGGAACATTCTAAATGGGCGGGTCGTCCAGATTTTCGTAACTGGTGCGAGTTGCAACAATAAAAAAATTCTCTAGCTAGCGCTGCGCCTCTTGGTCGTCTCGGTTTTTCGTTGGTCTATACCAAAATGTGATTGACAAAAAAAGCTGCTTGAAGCTCTGTACTTCTTTCACCTATTACGTCCAAGCTAATTACATTTTTTCGTGATTATATTTATAGTATGTTGCAGGTGCCCTGAAGTCGCTGACACAAATTTTGAGGAATGTATTTAGAAAAAGTATTTGGAGGAGACCAAATACATTTGGTTGTATTTGTATCTTGTACTTAAATGCTTTTTTCGAAATGTAATTAGATTTGTAATTAAATACATTTTTGACGAAGTATTTTGTATTTGTATTTCGATACATATTTGCGTGTATTTTCCCCATCCCTGGTGGCTTGGGCAGACGCGCGGCATGACGATTTACAAAGCGGCGCCTTACGCCAGTCCCGATTATCTCGGGTGCGTCGGACGGAACCGAGTGAAAAAGACGGGACCAACCGGGCCAACGGAGAGAACCAACAGGACTGCGAATACAAAAGGAAGCGCATTCTCGACGCGCGAGTTTTGAGAGCGGCTGCCCGACGTCAGAAGGCGCAGCCAGTCATTTCGACTGGCGCTCCCGTGCCCCGCAAACTTTTGCTGCCAACTGCACGAGATAAAATACATCATCCTACCGGCTGTGGTGGATTTACCAACACCGCCTTTCCCTGAAGCCACAAGTACAACATGCTTGACTCCCGCTATGGGAAACTTCTTGGGGAGTCCCTTCGATGCACGATCTTCGGCTCGACCACGAGTTTCCGTTTCCTCGAAACCTTCGTCCTTGATCCCCTGAAAGGACATCAATTCATGCTCGCGAAAACAGAAACGGCAGGACGACAGCGGAAGCAACGAGACAGCAGACGTTGTACGCTGCTATAAAAAGAAATTTAACTTATTAGGAGCAAAGTGAAGATGTGTTACCAAAGGGTTATCGTGTGAACTTGAAGATTTGTACGCTAAAACTTGATGATATCTAAAAGTCTCCGGAAAAGACCGCAGCACTTTCATAAAACGAAACTGCACGGCAGCCATTTTGTAAACTTACTCATTGTTACTTGACACCATACTGATTTCGGATTGTGCTAGTGGTGTTCTGCGAACAATGTTTCGTGCATAGATGCAACCTCCTTGATTTATTTTAACAACTTAAAAATATGTGCTAAAAATTATTCACCTCATTGTTATCAAGCAATTTTCTCGTACGGTGGCCTTCGAAACGAATGAAGCCAACTAAACAATTTTTGGGAGAGAAAAACAACGCCAAGCGTGCCAAGCGCGCCAAGCGGCTAAATAGTATTGGTGTTGTTTTGTTTTTGTAGGCTATAGATATACTATTCTGACACCTATTTTAAAACTTTCAACGCAATTTTTTTACAAAATGCTGCAAGCGGAATTAGGCAGAAATCGCCGCAACGACACCGAAACCAAAGCATGTTCTTGTTTCGGTTTAGAGCAGGGGCCCTCCAAACGGGTGGCCCCTCCAAACCCTGGCCCATTCGGCGCGCGGAAGCCTTCTTACCTGCCCGCGGCTGGCCGCGGTCATTGCAGTCATGTTGGTCCGTTTCCAGCGGGCCCGCCGCTACCGGAGCAAAAATAGGGGCGTATAAAGAAACTGCGCTGCGAGCCCACCAAACGCTTCGAATCTGTTCCCTCACAGAGTTGGGTGTCATATTAATTATAGCGAGTTCGTTTCACGGCACTCGTGCCCACGCGTGCCCACTCGCAGCGAGGAACGGGTTCGTTTCGGCCGGCACTCCACGAGTGGTTGCACTCTCCGAGTTCGTTTCAGCGCTGACACCCCACGCGTGCATGCACTCGCTGCACCGAGAAAATCGGGAGTGCGCCAAAATGCAATCCCGTCATGCCTCGCTCCGGCGGGGCCGGCAAGGAGCGGGAGCAGACGACGAGGGTTCGTCTGCTACGATGTGTCGCGGAACCGAACGGAAAACAAAGTAGATTTTCTGATAAAAAACGCGTCCCGCGGGCAACGAAATCAAACGCGAGCTTGAATTGTGAGCGTTTGCTATTTCCCGAAGGAAGCAATTGACAACCCGTGATTTATTTGCAGGTTTTAAATCGCTTTGTTGCCGTACAAACGCTGAAACATACCAGTGTGTAAAGGAATGCTCAGAGCAAACGTAACAGCGGCCCCCGAGATATCTATCACCATCCGTGTGCGGGTGAAAAATTTAACATTTGTCGACAAAACTCCCCCAGCAGAAACCTCTGACTGCCCAATAAGCATCAGAGAAAGCTAAAGATGGAGACTTTACCCGAGGATTGGGCAACATCATCATGTTTAACATTTACCTACGTCAGCTAACTTGCCCCGTCGTATTTTGTTCGAGAATGCTCTCGTTCTCGACGCCCTCACCAAGGCTAATATCTGATCCACCTATATTGACGATCCAAATCGAAAGTCCCAGTTTTGCTGGATATTCCAACAGGCTAGTTTTAAGCCGCACCCTTTCAGTGGTTCACGCATAACACCATGCTCAAACGGATCATGCTTGTGCTCGGGCAGCATCATCAGTTTTCTTCAGTGTAAACAGTTGTAAGAATTGAAAGATCGCAACCAGCTTCTTTGTAGACAGCTGGTTGCGGAAATTTACGCCGCCTGTAACTATCTCTACGGCAGCCGAGCTGTTTGAAGTCATCGCAACTATAAACTACAGGTTGCAGCGACCAACATTTGTAGATTAACGTTGGTAGCGACTGCATTCTCGCATTCCCACGCATCACTCCGATCAGAAAGGCGCTAGTTTCTCCGATCAGAAAGGCGCTAGTTTCGGTTTGAAGTCGGTACCTTTTCTACAACATAGATGGCGGCAGCATCAATCTTCTGCACTCGGTGCATTTGGCGAGTTCGTTTGAGTCCAGTTTTCCGTGCAACACTCTGAGAGTGCGGTGCATTCTGGGAGAGAACTCGAACGGTGCCAGTGCGTGTGAAACGAACTCGCTATTACAAATTGTCATCACTGGCTTCTCCATTTTTAGTCACCTGCTTGATGTCTGTGTAATCGCGTTAAAATAATTTTGCCTTCTCCTCTGTCATAAGTGCCGCGTCATGGCCGGCGAGTTATTTGAGCCCATAATTATTGTATGGCATATTTAGCTTAATATATATATTAAATTATATTACTCACAAATCTTGTTATTCGCATGCAGGCATACTTCTTTTTTTTTTTTTAAGTTTTCCACTAATTTTTTTTTTCGTATTTAAACACGTTTTAGACTTGTTTATTGGGTTATCGTTTTTGTTTTTTTCTTTACTTGATTATTTTTTGTGTTTTGAAGAGGACCAGAATACCTACATTTTCGTTTTTCTATGAGGTGCTGCCGTGGTTCCTACTACCACCTTTAAGGCCGGTTCACACATGCAGCGAAGCGCTGATGTAGCGCTGCTCACGTGTCGTCAGCTACTTATTGTCTGCCTTGAGCAACAGTTTTGACGGTGCGATACAAAGCTGGTGAACGCTCCCGTCAACACGCGCTTAGCGCGAGGTCAGCGCTGTGCTTGTAGCGCTCCGCTGCATGTGTGAACAGGCCTTAACTCACTATAGTCGGTTGCAAGCTAAGAAAAAACCGGAAATGCCTCTCAGAGGAAAATGTAATCCTACGCCGAGAAACGCCAGCCAATGGTTTTCATGACGTCACGATTCTGTGGACCAATCGCGATCCTTTTGAAAAAAAAAAAAAAAGCTCAACATGGCTGCTGGCCTTAGCAACGCGATGCTATACACGTTTGTAAGTCCGGCTTCAGGGCGCTGCCATCTTGTCCGTCTGGGGTGCGCTTGGACCAGTCGTAATCCGATTACTAAGCCTTGCTAAGGCGTCGTAATCGGATTATGGCCGCTCCCGAGAGCGCACCCCACTGAGGAAGATGGCGGCGCCCTGAGACCGGACTTGCAAACGTGTATAGTTTCTCGTGACAATTATTTTGCTTTTTTGCACCGTGTTTTACGTGCCCGAGGTTACGCCACGAAATCTTGATGGTATCGGCTTGCGTTTGCAGCAGTTTTTGCGCGACAACGTGAGAATCCAGCGACGCTATCGCCAACGAAAATTTCGAAGCGGGCGCGAGGCTTAGCACTGCTGAGAGGTATGTTAGACGGTATGTTAGACAGTATCTTGGACAGAAAATGAATTGGGAAGACGGTACATTGGACATGAATGGACCTTTTCCGAGAAGCGTTCTGCGCACGCGCGAGCGCCCGATGCCAAGCGGTGGAAGTCGGCACGAAAAAATCGAGGAAATTCAAAATGAGGCTGTAAATCGACGAGTAGAACACGTAATTGCAGCATATTTATAATTGTGTTACACAAAAAAAGAAAGTGGACGGAAAGAAAAACACGACGTTTGGGTGGACGCTACGGATTTCCTTCTTAAAAGTCGCGCTAGGCCTACCTCGTTGCATTGGGCACGCGACGCTGCTCAGAGAGCGAAGCAACTGGTAACGTAGCTCCCATTATTGATTGGTAGCGCAGGTCACTTCCTCGATTTTTTAGTTCGCGCAGCCACCGCCTGGTGCCGTCGGTATATGGAAAAGGTCCATTTCTTTCTTTCTTTACTAAACAGCTATTTCGTTGACAAAAACGTATTCTAACTTATTTAAATATCCTGAATGAATTAAATAAATATTGTAGTAGTTTAAGACAGGTTTCCTGGAGGAAGAAAAAGCAACGCTGCTAGCGAACTACTTTCTCGACGGCGGAGGCACTTCAGATGGGCGCAATGCGCTT
This sequence comes from Ixodes scapularis, assembly GCF_016920785.2. NCBI lineage: Eukaryota > Metazoa > Arthropoda > Arachnida > Ixodida > Ixodidae > Ixodes > Ixodes scapularis. The sequence goes on from NW_024609868.1 coordinate 20,403,138, forward strand.
GTGGGTGGAGCTAAAAGATTGTTCTTAGGTTGCATCCGACTATAGACGCTTTACAGCAGCTGTGCATGGGCGCCGCCATAACTGACCTTCAGTTTTTGTTCCCCCTTATTCCGTTCGCTTCACTTCATCATTACCACAGCAGGACAGGTTATTGTCATTTTAGATGCTACTGTGTTCTTGTGCCCAACATAGGCCCTTGTGAAGACCCGTCAACGCCCGCTTCAGTGGCTCGGCATCTCGGTAAGACAAGAGAAGGGCGGCTATGGCGGCTGAATCTGGCGCGTATGTAAAGCGTCTATAGTTTGGCTACGCCACCGCTGCCGCAATGCATCGAGGGAACTTGTCTTTTTACACGTGCGACAACCACGCTGGAGCTCTGCCCGTGCAGAGCCATTGCCTCCTCTATACAAAGCCTGGCAGTTCGACGACGGAGCCATAGAGTGCCCGGTCGCAGATCTGGAACGCGAGGACCTGGTAACACAGAGCATCAAAATGGCTCTGGGGGAACCTGGACGTCAGTGGACAGCTTTTGCAGCGGCGAGGACCCGAAACCCACTTGTTCGCTCGAGAGAAGTGTGTTTCGTCGTCTCTCCGCAGCGGGGCGCCAGTCACGTGGCTATCCGCCTGCTTCTCGAGGCCGACCCGCTGCTCCCTCTCATGATTAAGCTGACGCTCGACGACGCTGGAGAGCTGATTGAACCTCAGCTCAATGGCGCCTTCGAGCAGCAGGCGTCGGGCAGTCAGGTGACAGGAGATAAGTCGCAGGACAAAGGCGCGCAGGCACCAGGGGGATCTAGGGTACTGGTAGTGGGGAGCTCTAACGTAGCACGGGTTAGGAGGGGTGTACATAACAGGGTGAAGGGAGACCAGAGGGTAACCGTAGAGGTCCAGCCAGGGAAGTGTATGGTGGATGCTATGACCGCAGCACGTGAGGGGGTGTGGGATAACCGGGAGGGAAGGAACCTAGTAATAGTTCATGCGGGGCTTAATGATGTGCTGAAGGGTAGGAGCCAGAACCTCGGAAAGCAGCTAGACGTGGGAATACGTAAGCTGAGGGACGTGTCTGAGAATGTGCATGTGGTTGTGTGCACCATTCCAGAAGTTCGGGGGCAGTCCGGGTTAACGGAGAGGAGGGTTGTCGAAGCCAACGGAGTAATTAAGGGTATGAGTCGACAGCTTCGGTACGACGTAATGGAAGTAAACAGAGAGGTGTACGAGGCTGGCTCCCGCCCTTTTGCAGATGGCATTCACTACAGTGAGGCCACGGGTTACAGGGTGGGGGATAGGATGGGCCGCACGGTGACTGCTTTTTTGGGGGGACCGAGGGCCCTGGGGGCACTGAAGTAATTGAAAACCCAACGAAGTCAGGAGAGGCACCCAGGGTTAAAAAGAGGAGAAAACGTAAGAACAGGTATAAAAAAACAGCACAATCAGACATTGGATATATTAACATGCAGGGTGGTAGAAATAGGTTAAAATGGGAAGAGGTAGAGGAGCAACTAAGAAAGGAGGATTTAATGGTGTATGGGTTTGTGGAAACACATCTCAGAGACATGGAGCAGCCACCTTGCAACCCTGACTATGTGTGGGAAGAATGCAACAGAATGGAGGGAACGAGGAAGGGAGGTGGAATTGGAGCATTTATTAAGAAGAATATAAACTTTCAAAGGATCAGAAAGGAGTGCGCCGAACATTTGTGGCTGAAAGGAAAAGTCGCTGGGGAATCAACAGTCCTTGGAGTGGTTTACTTATGGACAGGGACAGGTGCTAAAGAGGAAAACAGAAAAATGATTGATTGCATATCAAGAGACATTAGTGAACTAGGGGAAGGCTCCGAAATAATTATTATGGGAGACATGAATGCCCATATTGAGGGTCTGGATGGGTATACGGACTCAACTGGAAGCATATTACTAGAACTGGTGGAAAAACATGACTTAGTTTTATGTAATACCAGTCAGAAGTGTGACGGGCACATAACTTGGGAAACTGGCAATCTGCATTCAACTATAGATTACATACTCATGTCACACAAAATATATGGTAAGTTACAAGTAATGAAAATAGATGAAGAAGGTTCCAAAAGTCTTGGTAGTGATCACAAACGTATTAAGCTGAATTTTGCCAGAGAAATAAATGCTGAAACTAGACAACATAATTCAAAGCAAACTTTCTGCAGCGACAAAGAGTTGGAAATAGTTGTTGAAAGAATAGAGGCAGCAGTTTCAGGGCAACGGCATACAGATTGGACCTATGAGAGCCTAACTAGGCTTTTTGCTCTAGAACTAGACAAAGTGAAGAGTAAACGAAAGGGGAAGCATGGACATAGACCAAAAAGCTGGTGGGACAAAGAAGTGAAGCAAGCGATACAAAAACGTCAGGAAGCCTCTAGAGAACACAGGTTCTCCAAGCGTAGTGGGGAGTCCGAAACGGAAGTAAAAAGAAAATGGGACAATTTTATAACATGTCGCCGAGAGGCATCCAGTTTGATCAATGCGAAAATTCAGAGAAAGGGTGAGGAATGGATGAGTAATGTAAGTAAGAAAGATAGAAACGCTGCCAAGAAGTTTTGGGAGCACTTGAACTCACTCGGTGAAACAACGCAAGCAAGACAGAGGTTCATACTCTCGCATCAGGGAGATCAATTAGAGGGAGATGATGCGATACAATATATAGGAGCAGTGATGGAGGAGAAATTTCGGGAACGGTTACATGTGGAAGATAGGAGAACCGAAGGAAGTAGCAGTCCAGTTTGTGACATCGCGGATTTTGGACAAAGAGAATGGGAAAAGGCGGAACGAAGAGTCCCTAGTGGCACGTCGACAGGCACAGATGGTATCCCTATCAAGCTGGTGAAGAATTTGGGTCCTAAATCTAAGGCAAAACTAAGGGAGGTAGTGAGTACCATGATAACAAAAGGAAATATTCCAGATGAATGGAGGCTTAGTAGGATGAGTATGATATATAAGGGAAAGAGAGATAAGTCTGATATTAGGAATTATCGTCCTATAACCGTGACACCGGTTATTTACAGGTTGGTAATGCAGATTATAAAGAACATACTGGAGGAATGGGTAGATTGCGAGGGCATACTGGGCGAATTACAGAACGGGTTTCGAAAACAAAGAAGGTTGGAGGACAATTTATTTTCTCTAACACAGTGTATAGAAATAGCGCAAAAAGAAAACAGACAGCTCTGGCTGGCATTTCTGGATATCAAGGGTGCCTATGACAATGTGAACCAAAGAAACCTGTGGGACATAATGGAGAACTTAAACCTAGATGAAGGACTAACAGCACTATTAAGGAACATTTACAAAGATAACAAGGTGATTATAACATGGGAAGGAAAGGCGACAGGGAAAATAGAGATAAGACGAGGCCTTAGGCAGGGGTGCCCGTTATCGCCTTTGCTGTTTATGTTGTATCTGAGAGGATTGGAGGATAGACTAGAGAAGAGTGGGCTTGGGTTCAACCTTTCTTACAGTAAGCTAGGCCAAAAAATTCAGCAATCCTTACCGGGATTGATGTATGCGGATGATATTGTACTAATGGCTAACAACAGGACAGAGTTGCAGGAATTAATGAGCATCTGTGGTAGGGAAGGTGAGGAATTAGGTTTAGAATTCAGTAGCGAAAAATCGGCAGTCATGATTTTTAACGAGGATGAAGTTGTGAGGCTGAAGATACAGAATATTACAGTTGAGAGAGCTAATAAATACAAGTATCTAGGAGTATGGATATGTGATGGTGCAGAATATCTCAGAGACCATGAAAAGTATATAATAGGTAAGGGCAACAGAAATGCAGCTGTAATGAAAAATAGAGCACTTTGGAATTACAACAGGTATGAGGTGGTGAGAGAGATTTGGAAAGGGGTCATGGTGCCTGGCTTGACTTTTGGAAACGCAGTGCTATGCATGAAATCCGAAGTGCATGCGAGACTAGAAATAAAACAGCGCGGAGTAGGTAGACTGGCTTTGGGGGCACATTGCAAAACGCCAAACCAGGGAGTACAAGGAGACATGGGATGGGCATCATTTGAGAGCAGGGAAGCGGTGAGCAAGGTAGAATTTGAGGATAGGTTGAGGCAAATGGACGGGGAGCAATGGGCACGAAAGGTTTTCAGCTATTTATACATGAGGAGTGTAGACACAAAGTGGAGACAGCGCACTAGGAAATTAAGAGGAAAGTTTTTGGGCTATAGCGAAGATACGGAAGAGCAAGTCTCAGTTAAGAAGAAAGTTAAGGCCACAGAAAGAGATTGGTGGCTAGAGGGAATGCAGACAAAGACGGCTCTGGAAAGCTATAGATTAAACAAAAGAGTTATTGCCAAAGAAAGCATTTATGACAATTCTAGGGGAAGCTCATTGCTGTTTGAGGCAAGAACGGGTGTTCTGCGAACCAGAACATACAGAGTGAAGTACCAGGAAATTGATACAGTGTGCACTGCTTGTGGAGAGGAGGACGAGACGGCTGAGCACTTGATGCTCTACTGTAAAGGGCTTCACCCTATGCCTACCGAAGACAACATAGATTTAATAAAGTCATTGGGTTTTAGAGACAGCGAAGGGAGAGTGGATTTCAAGACTGTAGAGATTACCAAGCAAAGATTAAGTGAATGGTGGCAGAAATCGAGAGAAAACTAGGTATTTTCTTATCCACTGATGGCAAGGGGGTTTCATAGCCTCACTTTCTTTGCACTGCGGAGTGAATATAGATTTCACATTTAAATATTCTAAGCTTAAATGGTAAAACAAAATGGCTAGGTGGCGTAAGCTACCGCCCGATCCAAAGGGCTCAGCCGTATTCATCCATCCATCCATCCATCCTATCATCCGTTGTCTGCCGCATCCCCTTTTCCATTTCTGCGACCGCTTCTCGTGGCGATCTGTCATACTTTGTCAGTTTATAGGAGTCTATGGCAGAGGATGGAGACGGCAAGAGTTGGCTCGGGCAGTGCGGCTTACCTACTGTGAACTAGTTATGACGGCCTCACGCATGCGCCAGACCCAGACGCTTGGTGAGATCGGTCTCTTGTAATTAGGGGTGTCACGATCGTTTTTGATGTCGATTTTAATGTCTACCTCAAAGTTTTATTGTTTTGCCGTACCTTCGACCTTTCACTAAAGTTCCAAGTTCGACTTATGAATAGTGTTGTCCGGCTGCTAGACGAATATTTCGAATTTTGGTAAACAAATAATTGAGAAAGTAGTTTATTTTATATTTTATAAAATGAATGTTCAGACCATATAAAAGCAAAAATATACGCTTTTAGTGCTTTCGTTAGTAATGTGAACCAGCGATCCCGATACACTCAACAAATATTGCACTTTTCTTCCGCCAGGTGGAGTCAACTGTTTTTGTTTTGTTTTTTCATTTTCACACATGCGCACAAAAGTCGAACTTCATTCAAACCTTTGTCGAACATCACGATAAAAGTTTGGAAAAGTCGAACTTCGTCGAACTCAAACCTGGGCAGGATCGCGACATCCCTAATTGTAATGTAGACTGCTAAACGATAAAGCACGCCTGAAGTTATGACTTCCAATATTTTTATTTACCGTGTAAAAAAATTTGCACACACAAAAAAAAAAAAAAAAAAAATTAAGGCATTGAAGGACTAGACAAGGGTATTGCGTGAGGAAATTAGATTTCAGGAGTATTCTGCATAAATAAGGGCTAGCAAGATAATGTGCAAGAATGTATCCACGAAACCTGCGTGCCACCTCAAAACCCAGATATATCATACTTCTAATTACATACCTAGATATTTTACTACTAAATTGTTTTATGCCAACAAGGTTTACGGCCATAGTGACACAATTGATTTAATCTCTTGGAATGCGAAGTGCTCATGTGCTCATGCCTCAAATTTTATGGCTTCAAAAGCCTACATATCAAGAGCATGGTACAAAAATCATACCTAAAATTTCCAAGAATCAATGCACCTAATCGTAGCACGAGCACACAAAAAATAGACTGACCAGGGATGATAAATGCTTATGCCACACTACAGACGCACACAAACACACACACAAATACATCCACACAAATGCATAGTCAACAACACTTCTAGCTTGAACAAATGAGTTTGCTGCCACAAACCCCACACAGGTATGCAAGTGGAGACATCCAATGTCAACACTAATGCAAGCAAAATAAAAGAAGTTACTGATAACAAATGTAGATATTAGTATGTGGTTTCGCTATATACATATGTACAGGTACAGCCTGAAGGAATTCAATTCGTTTCAGTGCTGTCAAAAAAGATGCTGCCACCACCGACAGATGCCTCTAGAATGCAGAAGCTACCTGTCACTTGAAAACAAGACAGAAATAATGCTTCCAATAACAAAACACCGATGCTGGACGTTGCACATCGAATTGAATGGCAAGACATTGGTGTCATCTGTTACCCAAGTTGCACAGCAACTGTCAAATGTCGACTCCCCAATCTTGCAAAGAAGTCTAATGCCGAAATGAAACCGTAAACCTACAGCGCAAACTTTTCCAGTTTAAAAAAAAAAAAGATGAACGTTTCGTCCGAGATCACAAAACAAATCGAAAGAACACAATGCACCGATGCAATTCGACATCTTGTCTCGTCATGGCGCACCTCGCTCGGTTGCCATAGGTTTCCGGAAATTCGGCCGAATCGTTCCTTCGGTCACCACTTCACAAGCAACGCATCCCCAAAGGATTTCTGCACACACATTCCAAATGGTGAACACCAACGCGACGATGACATCAAAACAAAATAACGGCCAAAGAAAAAATGACAAAAAAAAAAGCGTTAAAACGACTTCCCGGAAGAGAAAATATCATAGCACCATTTCAACGTGAAAAAAATAAAAAAAAGTGTTTAGTGTTGAAACACGTACCGTCAAAAAATGAGTGTTGAGAATAATAAGTTAGGCAAAAGTGGCACCCCCCCCCCCCCTTCTCGTGCCCAAAACAAACAAAAAGGAAGCCAACGACACCATTTCTACGGCCGTTGGAGATGGCGCGGTTGGCCCCGCTGGTGACGAAGTTCCCGCGACGGAATCTTGATGAAATGGTTCGGCTCAGTGGGTTTGGTACTATTGCTTCCGCCAGGCACTGGCATGGGAGGGGCTACCCCGGCTTGTGTAAGGTTCCTCGGGGCCTGCTGCCCCGCCCTCAGGTGCGGCGGAATGGCTGACTCCTTGACGTATGTTATCTTGGTGTTGATGACTTCGCATTCTATCTGCATCATGGGGACGTGCTCTTTGGACTGCGCCATTGATTCTGCATATGAAACGACACGCACGACAGCAGGCTAGAGTCAGTTTCAGTTTGCGGCAATGAGAAGAGAGGCAGTGCCAATGTTTGTGCCCTTGTTTAACCCTTCTTATGCGGCGTGAAATTCGAGTTAGCTCTCACTTCTACCGTCGTGCCACCACCGTTTGCAAATAGAGTAAAAGCCTGGACGTCCGTGAGCCTTCGTAATGTTAGCAAGTTGCACAAATGGCCAGAACTCAGGAAATTCAAAGGGTCGCAAAACTCTTGCCTCCCAAAGTTTTTAGAATCTCAAATGTACGAGGCATTTCTTTCTAGGCTGTACAGATTTGTTTTAAAAACGTTGTGAGAGCTACACTAATGCAGTCCGTGCATGCGAGTTATACGGTGAGGAAGGAATCACCGTGGCATGACTTAGGCACACTGTTCCCGGTAAAAACAAATCTCGCCCCGCATAAAGATTCGTAAAACAGATTTGATTAAGATGATCACTTCACCAGACACAGAAACATAAGTAAACTACTCAAAGACTTGAGCAATCCGCTTTTGAAAAACCTTAAGACTGGAGGAAACAAAAAAAGGGGACACCACACACAGAGTTCGAGGCGCTGTGTCTGGTGTCCCCTCTTCCGTTTTCTTCAGTCTTGAGGTTTTTCGAAGATCAATTGTTCTGCCAGGTAAGTTTTTAACCGCAGCTGTAGAAACCTGCCTTGCAGAGCCGAAAACAAACTGTCTTGAATCACATCAGGTCAAGTCAACAGTATCATGACTACAAATGCCGCAAACCTCCCGAAGTTCAATTTCGAAAATTTTGAACCTCACTAAGGTTCCAATTCGAAAAGTTTGGGCCTTTAAAACACCGCTGAGGTTCGAATTCAAATAATTAAAAAATATTGAGGTTTCTGAAAGTTTGAGTTCGAAGATTTTTGAATTTCTTGATAAAATCAAGTTAAAAAATAGAAAGTTTCCAATTTTGTTTTTTTATAGGGCCTTTTGGCTTTAGTTAACTTCTCATCATGAATCCTCCACGGAGGAGCGGAGACTCTTCGTGTACGCACGCAATTTCCAAAAAATAGCGTACGCTAAAATAGCACACGCTATTTTTCGGTCCCTGCAAAGTCCCAAAAATTGGTCGGCAACTGTACCTGTGTTACTCGTTATTTGTCATAACTTATGAAACATGCATTGAACTGGCTGAACGGTTCATCGAAAAGCCCTGAGGCAGTCAGGGGAATGTACTTCCTGCTTCTTCGAAAACTGAAAACTAGTAGCAATCTGATCAATTGTTGCCTAAATGCAATGCATGCGTGAGACAACGCATACACACAAAAGCAGCCAGGCTTCCTGAAAATGTTTTGTCGCTCTGGGCGTTCATTTTTGTAGGGATGACCCGTGGGATGGAGAAAACACTAGGCACAGGAACAGCAGCCGACACAATTCAAGGTTGAGGAAAATGCGACCAGACTGGGGTCCCCTGATCCCCGAAAGTACAGCAGCTGATCAGGTTACGACCGGTTGTCATCGGGCTAACCCTATGTCCGCTGTCTGGAATATTTCTTCATCAATGAATGGCGATATTGGCCGCTCTAAAATGCTGCCGGTTCCTAATTTAATGAAAAAAGCGCCGATCCAGCATTTGCTGTAGTGCAACGGCGCGTTTTGCCCGAGCAGCCGCTCACTCGAGGGAATCGGGGCTATGAGGAACTCCCCAGCGAAGCGACTCGTTTCAATTTCAAACGAGCAGATAGAGGATCTGCTGGCCCACAGGTTGTCTCGGGCAAACCTATGGAATTGTGCATGAGAGAGGCTCTCTACGGAAGCTGAAAGAAAAAGGTATGAGGCCGAGGTCACCTCAAAGTGATCATTCAGCAGCTTTAAAAACTAGTCGTTGGGGCACGCTCGGCTTAGTGAAACTTTATTGAAAATTTCACTCCACTTCACACGTTGATATCTTGTATTTATATTCGTTGCCTCGAAGCTATAGGGGTGAACTTGGTTCAAACTTTGTCAAACTTTTGTTCTGTAGTTCGTCAAACTTTCGACCTTGAAATTTTCAAAAGTTAAAAAATCGTTCAAATTTCTTAGAATGAAAAATTAGAGAAAGTTTGAATATTGTTGATTTGCATAACATGAAAGGTAGAAAACAATCAGATTTTTTAATGCCAAAAATTCAAAAATTTGCAAATCCCCAATTTTTTTTTTTTTTTTACATTTTTTGATTTTTTGAATTCCTTGGTTTAATTTTCGAACCTCAGGTGCAAGTTTGCGGCATCTCTAATCGTGACAACATCAAGAAACAAGATGCTACGATTTTACGACTTTTGTATAAGCTTCAGAAAGTACCACTTGCCATTGAATGTCACCGCTGGCATTACTAGTGAGATCCGGGGCATCCTTGTCCGGTTTTCCGCATTTGCCGACAGCAAGAGGTAGTCCTGAAGAGAAATGATCAATACATGTATCGATACACACAATACATATTGGGGAGGAGATCAGAGCGTGGCGCCCCAAGCAGCTAATTTTAGAACTACACGAATAAGGACAACTCGGAGCTCGGCTGACCTAACCGAACGCCGCATCATAGTTCGGCTGGAGTTTGTGTTCTATGGTCGTCCGACAGGAAGGGGGGGCTCTTTTGTTACTACTCCAGCCCGCATGAACAATGAAGCATGCACGGTGCATATGCCCGGCCCAGCACAAAAGCCGAAGTGGGACAAGCCCCCTTGCTTTAACGGCTGCTTTAAGGGGAGATTCGGCACTAACCATAAACGTCACATTGTTTATTGTTACTATTTTTACGTTACACCCTGCCCTGCACTCTACTGAAGATGACGACGTAACCATGATGACGTGGACATGCCCAGAAGGCCAGTGGGCATGTCCACAAGCCTTGTGTTGGTAAACACCAAGGTGTGGGGACAACCAACAGGTCAGTGCACCCCCATACCGCATTTGCACGAATATAACGCAAGTTTTTTTCTCGGAATTGCGCGGTCCAAAACGCACCTCGCGTTGTATTCGCAATTGAGTTCAGCCACGAGGTGCGCAAGTCTGGAGAAAGCCAGAGGAGAGAGCCACCCCACCGGCTCAATGCAAAAGACCCGGTGGGAAAAGAAGGAGTGTGGGAGGAAATTTATTAGCTATTGGGCCACGTGAAGAGGGGAAGAGGAAACGTAGAAAGCATTTTTGTCGCTTTTGTGTTTGTACAACGCCCGCAGAAACGCAGAGCACGGACATGTAGGCACTGGCCAAGCCAAGCCAAGCCAGGCCAAGTCAACATAAGCCGAAAAAAGACCACCAGGTTTTGCAATCGTGCAACACCAAGATGTTTGTTTATGCGGTGGGACCAGAACAAGAAGTGCGATCCTGTAAGCGGTTCCGCAGTCTCTTTTCTGCCTGGGCATTTTTTAATTCCTGCTCCAGATTGGTTTGATGTTTGTGCGTTGGTGCTTCTGAATCCTGCCTTGCTTTGCTTGTGGGCTGCCGAGGAGCTCACGCCAAAGAAAAAGGAACTACCAGACAAGCCACACTGTGCTGCTGCTTATGTGCGTAGTCGCCAAGTGGACTGTAAACGGAAGGACCTGAGCAGTGAGGATGAGTGCAGTCAAAACATAAACTGATATTTCTTCTATTTTCATTGCCTTTTCACTTCTGCTATGCCCCCAAGTGTGGGAAATAAACGCGGCCTCGACTCGCGTTCTAATAGTAATATTATTTTTTTTCTTTTTGAGATCATCAAAACCTGCCCTCGCATTATATTCGTGTTCGCGTTATATTCATGCAAATACGGTTTGATCTCCTCGCCGGTAGCATTTCCATTATTTATATAGCCAAGTTTGGCAAAAAAATGTGGCACTATAAAACCTTACACCTCCAATCATTGCAAATATTCAATTGGAAGAACAGACGGCACTTGCATAAAAACCTTTTTGAATACCTTTCTTTTTTCACTTCTGCACTGGAATGTTTGCAACAGGAATTTGCTGGTGCTCATCCAAGCATAGCAAACTGAATGCTGCTACCAAGGCTAGGTGTAACGCAACAAAATCAACGAACACCATAAAAATAGGCTCTGTTATGCCCTCACAAAGTTATATAGAAACAGAATAAAAAAAGACAGCACGAAAATCCATTGAATAGTCCCCGAAACAGCGCTGGGACGAGCAGCTATGGCAGTGAAAAAATCTATTCTGAGTAAACAGCACTTAAAAATTGCACACAAATTTTCGATTTTAGAACGACCCTGCGGAGTAGTCCAAAGTGTTCTTGCACACTTTTTTCATGTTACGCCTATCCGACTTCTCTTGATGTCGCTTGCTGGCCTTGTGCAGATGTGGGGCATCTTTTTCGGCTGCTCACTGGAGGGCTAGATGGGCTGGCTGGAGTCCAACCGAAATTTTTGCCGTCGCCCTGTACAGCCGATGTTGAACCTCAATACCGCTTCATGCAGTGCAGATTTGACAGCGATCAGCAATGCATGCTGTTTCTTAGGCATTGAAGAACAGAGAAACGAGTGGAAAGACTTGGATGCATTATAAAAGACAAGAGTGCAAAAGACACAGACAAATAGAAGGACAGGACAGGACATGCGCTGTTCTTCTTCTTGTCCATGTCTTTAGTGCTCTTGTCCTTTGTAATGCATTACCAACTAGTCCAGTGGTTAATTTTGACTCAGATGCATTCTGAGTCCTTGCTCCCAACCAGCGTTGAAGCAGAGGAACGTGCGACAGGCGTTCGTAGACGGGCAGCATAGAGTGACATAGCCTGGTAGTTAGTGCTTGTGCTGGGACTCTGGCTCACCTTTTGCCTAGGCAACTCAATGACAGCACAACGATTAAGCTTTCTCCAGGCAAAGTTCATGGTGAGGCTCCTGGTAAGTAGATGTGACATGATGGTAGGTGGCCATAACCGCACACTGCATTGCTGCCACGTTCTTGGTGTTGTTTCGGAGGGCCCAGCCTTAGTAGTCGGTGAGATTGTCAATGAGGGCCTTCGTCAACCTGCCCTTACCGCTCAACGGCTTGCCATTCTTCTGGACGAGGTTGCACAGTGCCGTTCCCAGCCACTTCTGAACATGGCACAAGCACTCTTCTTTCACGATGGGGACTAGCCAGTAGACGTTCTCTTTGCTAAGGGCAGGGAAGGTCCTGCTGTCCTCGTCGGAGACAAGTGCCGTGTACCGCAGGTGGCGCTTGGAGACAGAGCGCTTGAAGAGGGTCAGGGCTGCCTCGACCTCCATCCTCTTCCGGATTTGGCATCCGTGTCTTTCTGGCAGACACGATGCATGCGCCAGCTGTCATACCCTTAATCCAGGCTTGGGTTCAGTCTGGCACCCAAGGCACAGGTTGAACAAAACCTGGCATCCCAGATGAGGCCCGTGTGGTATTCTATGACTGACCCGACTCTGATGAGAGATGTGTGCCCTATCTTGTGCCATGTGCCGTCGTACACCACAGTGATATCCTTGGAGAACCCCGGGTCCATCTTCTGACAGGCTGCCTTCACCGCGACAGCCGACTCGACATAAAAATTGTCCATGCACAGGTCCCGTGGCTCTTTGAAGGTCTTTTTCAGGTGCTCCTGGAAAGTCTTGTGGTGGAGAACTCTGTGGGAGACGTTCATAGCTGCCCAAAAGTCATTGAAAGCTGTCTGCCCCTTTCCTATCTGCTTGATCACCATGATGAACCAGATGTTGACTTTGAAGGCCCTCGAGTTTTGTTGGCGTGGCGAAATCCAGGAATATGCATGAATGCCGCAATGGGGGCATAGGGCCTCAAGTTTTGCTGCCAGTCTGAGTTTGGTGCCTTCTTGGATATTCAGTCCAGTTCCCGCACAATGCTTGCACACTCTGTAGCAGAGCAGGTTGCTCAAAACATCAATCTGAACAAGGCAGAACTTCGCACCTTCGCTTAAAGAAGGGGCAGGTGTGGGATTGGGCAGCACGGCTTCAACTTCCTCTGGGTTGCTGGCATAGCTCCAAGTTTGGCTTGAACAGTATCACGATGCCTAGAATCTGCTTCGATCTCCTCGCGTATCAGGAAATGCGTCCGCATATGGGTGCTGGATGACGCATTCACACTCGCTGCGGCAGGCAGAAGTCTAGCACTGGAACCCACAATTTCGGGAGGAACCACAGCAGTCAATGTGCCTGGAACTCCATGTGTGAGCGGTGCAATGCATTTTTCCTCGGCAAGAGCCAATGGCACAGGAAATCCATCACTGGAAGCGTTGACACAATCATTATTAATGGCACGCTGCACAGAAACTTGTAGCTTCGCCATCCGCAGTAACTCCATGAGTCCCTTCCACGCACCACACACAAGCATTGTCTTGTATTTCAAACCTCGCAATGTGTGCGACCACGAAACAGACGGGCACGCTACACAAAACTACTCAAAGAAAGTTCAGAAAACAATCTAAAGACGGCGAAAAATGAAGCGGAGCTGACAAAGCGGGCGCGAGCAAGCAGACCAGTGCCGAGAGCAGACGACGCGAGCGGCAACATCAGGAGGAACGGAGAGGAGGAGAGCGCTCCGCGAGTGAAGAAATCGCATCCCCAACCAATAGAAATCGAGCACTATGTCCAATCACATTCTTGGAATTGCGACATGGAAGAACGGCGACCATGCCGTAACCAATCGGCCAATGCCATTTTGGGAGCAGGCAAATAAAAAAGAAAGAATTCACCTTCAAACCAAGACCAAGATGGCGGCCGCCAACCAAATGCGTCAGGAATAGCGAGCGTGCGAAGTTGGGGTTGATTTTGAAGTTTAACCGTCACTTGGATGCCACGCAGGCATCGTAAATATTTTTTAATATTTCCTCGTTGTATTAGGAGCTGATAATTATAGATAAGGTAGTTTATAGATATACAACCCAAATATATGGTTTTCTAAAAATGAATTTTTTCGCGATTTTTCGGTTTTCAAAGCTTGCGTCCCTCTTAAATACAAGAATATAAGGTAAAGGATATTACCCAGAAGCAGGGTGGACTTACCCCCGAAAAAGACACATAGTAAAACATGTCGTCCTTGCGCTGAATGGCTTCATATAGGTCTTGGTAACTTCTACGGAGGGCTTGGTAGAGCTGCAAATAGTTCTGGCCGCCGCCGGCTTCCCTGCAAACCAATCACGTCGCCAATTGCAACGGGACCATGGCACTTCACACCCAGCACTATTCCAGGCTCTATTTCAACTCCCCTAGATTCCTCTATGTCTGACTAGCCACAATTCCATCCGAGTACCTCTGTGCCTTCCTTGGTCGATCCCCGTCCTAAAAACGACAGGTCGAGAACGAAAAAAGTGTTGCCCCGTTCTGCACTTCGCACTATGCAATGCATCATGGACGCAAGATTGGTGGAGTTCCCATCAGCTTTGAATAAGCCCAGAGGCTAATCGCAGGCCGATTTGTCTGCATCAGATGGAGGTAGGAAGCCTCTGGAGGTGACCTGAGGCCACCAAAGGTGAAGCCAGAAGTGTGGAGTGACACACCTCCAATGATGACAGAAATCAAGAGACAGTATTGGACGAAAAGGAGGGCTGACTTGGTGCCAACAGCTGCTTTGAGGCCCTGAGGGTGACCAAAACAGCTGTTGGTGCCAAGTCTGCTCTCCTTTTCGTCTAATAGTCACTTGGTTTTGGTCAACGTTGGGGGCATGTCCCTCCACACTTCCGACTTCACCTCTGGTGGCGTCATGTCGCCTCCAGAAGCATCATATCTCCATGCATGCACGCCTCGTACGGCACTTGGTGACTCGCCAAAAACGTTCACTGGACAAGGTGGGTGCGAAAACCTACCACCCGTCTTCGTAAATGTGGCGATACTGCGATCCAATCCACGTCTGCAGACGTTGGGGCTTCTGGGGTGCCGGCTTCCGTGGAGGCGCCGCCTTCTTACGCTGTTCCCTGCGTCTCAGGTTCATGCTCTCGAGCTGGTGTACCCAGCCGCGCAACTCGCTCTCCAGTCTGAAGGAACGAGGGGTAAAAAGAACTGTAGCCTAGAGCAACATGATCTGCACTTTTGAAAACCGATGTGTCAAAAAGCATGAGGCTAGACACTTGTGGGGAAGACGGAACAACTTTAGCCCGCTTGCTCCACAACATCGCAGCGATGCCACGAGCGTGTCTAAGTACAGATACTTTTCGCCAGTGCCCCATCATTTACTAGAGGCCCTTTGTAAATTGTGACGATCAGCTCTCGTATGCTCTAGGAAAGCAGGCGAGTGGGTTGTTTTTCTTACATGAGCAGTGCTGGCTACAAGTGCGGGAATATGCTACAAATGACAATGCCTCTAGGCAGATCACACTATAAACAGAGGAGAAATATAGTCAAATGCTTAGTGAAATGTATCGTACATGTAAAGATGTATGTGAAACAAAGTCGACATTTCCCTAAGAGACTCAGTTTCTTTGTGAGCACTTTTGCCTTGAAAATCAAGAATCAGAGGCAACCATTTGTTCGAAAAAGACCACTAAAAAGGGGTAGAACCCGTCACCCAAGGAGGTTTTTCAGGTTGTGGAACCCATCTGTGGTGACGAGTTCCAACTATGCCCTCTTGGGTATGCTTGACATCTTTGGTAGAGTGGTGGCACTAGTGAACCGCTTTAAGTCTCCATCCACCTCATTCAGTCCATCTCAAAACCCATCACCAGAGGGTGCGTTTCAGTCAGAAGAGAGTTTCTGCCCCATTCTCTATGTTGCCTGCATTATATTTTTTAAATGCCCGGGGGTCCAGTCGCCTCCCCACTGCCCCCCCGTTCCAACACCTCTGGTGGAACCAGTCTTTTGGTGACGGGTTCCAACCCCCTGCGCTCTCAGACGTGCTCGACATCTTCGGTAAAGTGGCAACGCTAGTGAACCACTTCAAGTCACAGTCTATCACAGTCCTTCGATTTTGAGGAATACGCTTTTATACGCTGATACAAGTGAGAATTGACCTGAGGGACTCTGTTTGGTTCACGTAGGAGGGGCACTTGAGGGACCCGTTCCTCGGCGGTCTCTGGACGTCCAGAGCTCCCAGGAACTCGGCCGAGGAAGGGGCAGACCCGGCAATGTCCCCGCCGACCGATCCCAGGTCTGCCACAAAAGCGTCGTCTGCAAGCTCCTGTTGTTGAGACCAGAGCAGGTGGCGCCCCCAGGTGGCTCTCTGGGCGGGAAGTGCCACGCCCGCACCCAGGTCACTGCTGGAACTACGGAACAGGCCACTGGAAAGAGAAAGAAGCCCAGTGTGCAAGGAGTTACAGGGATGTGTTTCGTTTGTAAAACGAGGCATTTGAGCCAATGGAATCAGAACTTCCTGAAAAAGCTCCTTTTTCAAATTTCCGAACCGAAGACTACCAAAGGTAAATACCGAGGTGAAACATATATGTACAGGGGTGATACTGATTTCCAGGCTCACTACGGAACAAGCTCGAAAAATCAATATCTGCACGCAGAAACTGCAACTTTTCTCCAGGAATGTATTTTAGTCATACATATCATTTTATTACAGAATGACCATCCAATTTCACCACCTATGTGGTGCCAACTCCCCCTAAACACATTTCACCACAGTGTAAAGGTTTGACCACAGACACCAAGCAGCGAGAAAGAAATGAAAGCAGCAAGTGACTGCGTGCCATGCAACGTGCATTCCCTCACCTAAACGGCGCAACGTTGACCGTGAGCATGAACATCACCGCCAAGAGAGCAGTTGTCTTCTTTATGCTTGGTGTCGTCTGCTTCCGGTGGACCGCAATCTGTTCCAAGAAAGTTGTTTGGAAAAAAAAAAGGCTGAATGAAACATTTAAGCGTACAAGCCCATATGCTCTGTTTGGGGAAAAGGAGGATAAGCACCTCCCACAAAACCTTGACTCTCTCCATTTTAGCAGGGCAAAGGCTGGAGGGGAGGCAAGTCCAGCATTCGCTCAGCTAAAGGGGAAAGAATGGAGGGCTTTGCAGAGAACAGCTTGTCCTGCTTTTCTTAGCCTGCAACAGAATAAAACTCCTAAACCTGCTGTTCTACTGCAGCGGCAAAATACTAAGTCTGCCTCAAGATACACGCAACTATACACGTTTTTACCTCACGAATCATAGTAAAAAAGTCTGGCTCCCACTGGAGCATCACCAATTTCTACTTTTATGTAGAGAAAATAAGATATCTGTAGCTGCATTTTAGAATAGATATATGTTACCTTATCAAGACATAGACATTTCACATGCCAAAAGCATTTGGCGTTTGGCTAACCATGACATTTGGCTAACATTTGCATTTGGTTATGACAAACCAAAGCATGTCATAAAGTACTGTCGAACCCAAGGTTTGATTGGTTCGGTGAATCTTTGAACTTTTTCCAAAATCCTGGGAAGTTCCAACTTCTAGAAAAACTTCGGAAAAATATTTTTGTGAAATAGATAGTTTTAAATTTTAGAGAGTAATTTCCAATGCTACACAAAAACAAGAGCAAACATATATGCTTTTAAGATGCCGCAAGCCTCGGTAAGTTTGCGACATCTCTACTTGTAACACACTAGTATTTCACAATAAAATATGGCCCTGAAACAGTAGATACACTAAAAATGAAATGTGCGGAAAGCTTTCGTAGGCACCTAACAAAAAAGGAAACATCAAAAGAAGGTTTACCTCTGCTTCGAGTTGAGAAACTCGCTGACGGAGGTGGATGTTTTCCTCGCTCAACCTGCTGTTCTCGTTGGTCAGGTCTCGCACCTCGAGCTCCAATTTCTGGAGATACTGCAAAGGAGCGGCGTCCAATGACGATGTGGCCGCTGAACGAGCCAGTTTCTGCAGCTTCAGACGCCGCAGAGCGGGAGGGGTCTCGTAAAGACTGTCCAGCACTGCCTACCTCTTTCCTCTTCTTGCGCGACAGGCAGGCAGATTCCCTGTTCTTTATCATCCTCTGCTGCCGCTTCAATGCCTTGTTCTGAGAAATGCAAAGACAGGCACCACTGCTTAACACATTACTAGCCTTCAGCAAACGACATGTGTGTGGCAACTACCGCAAAAATTGGCTATAAATAAATAGAGACGGTGGCTAGATTAACTCTCTTCCGACCGCACCCATAGAGCGTCGATCCCCCACGGTCGATGGGCATGAAGGCCTATTTCAAAACTTCTGCGGAGCTCTCACGATCACTGCATCATCTCGTAAGTTCTTTGAAGAGTTTGGGTTTCTGTGTTTCTCTTCCTTTTTCTGCATAGCAGCGATTTTTAAGCCGAGAGGGAAACCGACAGCACGTCATTGTTTGTGAATGCCACGGGGCATGTGCTCGCAAGCACGGCAATTCTTGCAGATCCTCCGTCGATTTTTCAGACGCGGATTGCAGCATTGGGTATGATAATGAAGTTGATCATTATATTTCAGTTCTATTGACCTGTGCTTCACCACGTTGAGAAGCTGCTTAGCCCAATGGTATGTCGGTCATGAAGGTTGAAAAATTTTTTGTGGAGGTTTTTGTGGTAAAATTACAAAAGATATATATTCCATTTTTTTTCTTACTTTCTTTCTTTCCAGTTATAGCCATATATTTACATGGTTTGGTACCCAATCTTTGGAAAAAAAGACTTGTGTATGATGAATTAAACATTGCATTAGGATTCAAGTCTCTGCTTTGACGTCTGCATCATTCAAAAGTCAATTTAGTTAGCTTTATTTTTATGTATGACATTATATTGTAAGCTAATAGTTTCTGAAAGCAAAATACATTAACCCTCACAAAACAGGCGTTTTTCCCATGATCAAGAAAGATTTAAGGCAGGCAAAAAAAAAAGACCAAGCCCTTATACATCTTGGATCTGTCTTTATCCATCTCATAGTTTCCTATTTTCGTACAATATGGTTCATCTGCACCGGCCTCTCTTATGCACCTTCACTTCAGCCTGTATGAAAAAAAGAATTTTAAGTTTGCAGCTGAGTGGACTCTGAAAAAATGCACAGGTAAAATCAATGAGTGACACATATGACCGAGAAGCATCTTAGCACACAGTACAACGTTCAAGTGATCAAACGTGTAAAATTGTAATAGTGCGTTTTTTAGACAGCAGAAAGCTAGTCAGCATCAATGGGCATCTCATGTCTTCGCTGTAGATAACAAATTTAGCTAGTGAAGCACCACTGCTATGCTGGGGTCAGCAGCGATACATGGACACACGGCTGTACAATACTCATTTAAATCTAAATGGGCAGAGGTGGGGATGGGCAGATGTGTGGGTCTTTCTCACACAAAAAAAAAGCAGATCCCTACTTCAGTCGATACAACACGGAGTCCTTCGGGAAATCCCACCAAATCAAAATGGGACCAACCGGCCGAGGCGGCAAACTTACATCGTTGGATGGATTGAGCATGGCCGCAGCGTTTGCGAAGAGAAAGCTTGGCTTGGACATGGCCATCGGCTCAGTCTTGATGACCGGCATGGTCGGGCAGGGGCCCTTGGTGACACCGGGAATGAGAGCGCCCACAGGTGCGGCGGCCATCTTAAGGGGAGCCTTGAGCACCGGCTGGCGTGACTGGGGTGACACCGTCTTGGGTGCCACGGGCGTCGTCGCTGCCGCATTCGTCTTAATGGTCAGCACCCCCTGGGACGTCAGGCGTGCAAACTCTTCTGCTGTCAGCATCAGCGTCTGCGGCGTGGGCGCCGTGGCCGGAACTGCAGGTTCGGGAGAATTGAGGATTTATGCACGCAGATATGGCAGGAAATCAATCCGCCTTTTGAAATGGAGGCTAATGTATCCACTGCGAAGGGTGAACATAGACGACAGGTAACCTGGGGTCTTTAAAAGGCACCGTGCGATAGTGATACCCTGCCGTAAAAGTAAACGTGGAATGTTGCGTAGGAACGCCACATAAAATTAAACCGTCGTTTCACCGCACGCAACAAACATTCTGTTGGCTCAAGATAAGAGGTGGCTGCTATCTTAGTGTTCCTCGTATTGTCTTTCTTCTTATCATTAGCTCTGCTTAGTTTGGCACTAATTGCCGTGGCCAATTTGTTTGCATGACAACCTTATTTGGAAACTGCTTTTTTCATTCTCGAAATTTGCAACGGGCGGTTTGCTCCCTAGTCATCGGAAGCATCTCGCTAAAGCTTACTTTCTAAGAGTTGAGATTCACCAGGTAGGCAAACCCTCAAACAACTCTCTTCAGAGGCAAAACAAAACACCCCCGTTGACAGCCTTTCCAACAGTTTGTGTCGCCCAGTGACAACACATATACCAGCTTACCAACAAGCGTTGCCACGGAAGTCTGACCGGACTAATAAAAAGCTGCCCCAGTTGCGTCTGTGCAAAGAGTTGGCTCTATGTTTGCCGAGCGAGACCCAGGCGTCAGTGTTTGATCCACTGTACTAATCAGAACTGTCTGTTGCTTATCAAGCTACCCTACCGAGCTTCAGCTCAATACAGGTGTACAGTAATATGGGAAACCCCTCTTTAATAGAAACCGATTTATGAAATATGGATGTATAGAAGCAAAGTTAATGCACGCTTATAACGCTAGCACAAACATTTGGGGTACTAATTTAGTAAAGATATTCCCTGCAAAAACTGAGTTTCCTTTAAGAGGTCTATCTACAGCAGTACCATCCCTTTTCATTATGCGGACAACTTAGCACTGGCAGACGACACAAGTGACAATGAAAGCGACGAAAATTTGCAAACTGATGTTTTATTCCTCGCCCAACGAGAGGAGAGATGCGCCACCTCAAAGCACTTCCTCCGAAATATCATTGTTGCGTTTGCGTTTTGCCACTTGAGACACACCCTCTAGTCTTGCAAGAGGAGCACTTGCCTGTCTCGACCACGGTGGCATGGCCGGGATTGCCGACGCCGCTGCGGTGCACAGGCCCCAGCGGCGACATCGAGGGCGCCGGTGCGAAGGGGGCCGTTCCTCCTTCCCTCGTGGGCGACGAAGCGGTGATGGTGAGGGTGAAGCTGGGGCTAAAGGGGTCCTGGGGGTGAGGCGGGGTGCTCGACCCGCTCTGGGTGGGGGGTGTGTCCGGGGGCGTCTCCGGGACCACAACGCCGCCGGTGGGACTGCACTGCCCCATGTTGATCTGGAACCCGAGAGACAGAGGACGAAGTTGAACAATCTATTACCCTTCGTCACAACGCAAATAAGGTTTCATGCTTGAGAGGTTTACTTTCCTTCAAATTCGGAAGCGTTTTTTTCAGGCTGTTGCGAGCTGCTGCAAGCCGAAGTAATTGGTAGCAGAAATTGCCCCCTATCAGCGATCTTGTTTTTCTGCATGTGTGATATCTCAGACTAAAACAATTATGCAGATTGATTGCACCGTGACCTTTGCATTTACTCTGCGAGTATAAGCTTGCACGTCTTCTTGCCTTCAACTGCACTCCGACTTGTGGTAAAATGAAGTGTGCAAGTGTATTGTTGGGCCTTTGGTGAACTCGAGAAGAGCTAGACAGAGAGATTGCAAAAGGAAAGTGCTCATATGTATGCTCCGTTTCCTATGCAGTGCACAATGCCGAAGCCACTGGTGCAAGCGCATGGCCTTGCCTAGTATTTCATTTACATATGAGAAAAGCATTGAACCAGCGTCCTGAGACTGCCATGAAGCTAGGAACTTGGCCGGTAAAAACTCACGCTGTTGAGATAGGAGTCTGGGTCTGGGTAGTTGCAGGACGACTGGCTGTAGGAATCGGGAGAACACGGCTCCATCTTGATGTCGGCGGGGGAGAAGGTGAACTCATCGAGGCAGAAGTTGTCGTCAGGTGCCAAGGCATGGCTCAACTCCGGCGTGGAAGACTGCTGCTTGAAAAATAAAGATCAAACTAGAACACTTACAGACCTTCTATATTTTAGAGCGGATGTTTCTCTCGGTCTACACGAACCACGAGTCACAAGGGCTCTTTTCCCCTTTTCGAAATGTTTGGAAGATACTTGAGAGCTGGTGCCACGGAGGGCAGAAACCTTTTCATTACAGCTGGCAATGCTGACGGTCACTCGACGTAATGTCCCGTCGATATCTGCGTCCAGCCACTGGAACACAATACAACTGTCAAGTCATTCAGTGATATTGCCCATATTATTTGTTTATTTTAAAGTTCATATGTGCTTCAATTTCAAGCTAGTGACTCACATTCCTTTTTAGTTTCCATTACAGCCAAATACAAGACAGCACTATCGTCAGAGAATGAC
This sequence comes from Ixodes scapularis, assembly GCF_016920785.2. NCBI lineage: Eukaryota > Metazoa > Arthropoda > Arachnida > Ixodida > Ixodidae > Ixodes > Ixodes scapularis. The sequence continues at coordinate 20,425,549 of NW_024609868.1, forward strand.
ACATGTTACCATATGTGGGTTAGTTTCTTACATCAGGGCAACTCACCTGCAAAAGGCTGTTGTAGATGTCGCTCTCGTTTAGGTCCTTGAAAACTGCGAAGTTAAAAAGAAAAGTCGAGGGTGAGCACATTGGTTGCAATTAGGCATTAGAGAGGTTTGGCAGAGCGTTACTGCTGACTATTGAGGGCACGACAGTGCTCCGGGAACATACTTGGAAGCACGCTTTGAAATCACAGTGCAAGCTCCGGGTAGCAATATGGATGTAGGTGGTACACTGCTAAAGTTCCACATTACTAAAAGGGTAATGCAAGGCCTACACTTGCAGTAATGTTTAATTGTGAAACTTGTTCAGGCTCCCTAGAGATGAGTTTCCTTCACAAATTGCGTGTACCCACGAAGCTTTTCTAGTTGGCTCTTGTCGGTGCATACCGCTGAACATCTTTTTTTCATCTAGCTGCCAATTATGTTTCAAATGCTATGGTTGCACTTTAAACAGAATATATCAACACTATATCTCAAGTTACAAAAAGCGCTTGAGGAAGTATGTACTTTCAAATGGCAGTGGCTGGAACTCATGCACTAACTGAGTTACTCGCTCAAATACTGGGGCTGTAGCAGAGGGCAGTGTGAAGTCCTATAACAACACACAAGACCTTGACAGGTTTGTCACTTCAAATGTTAGCCTCTTTCGAGCTAAAAAGAAATGGACAAGTCGCAATGCAAGGCGACCCTGTTTTCAAAATGTCACGAGTTAGAAGATGCATGACATTCTGCTTAGCAGAACCCATGTCAACTGCAAATTCAATGTCAAGTGCGTATAGTGGCCCTCAACGATAGAAAATATTAGGACTTGCAACAGCATGGATGCTGATCTGCACAGCAGAATGAAGAAAGGAGAGAGGAACCCACTCCTTGTTTCTTGCCAGTATTTATATTTTAAAAAGTCACTAAAACCCCCCAAAAATGTTCTTCTTTTTTTTTTTTTTTTTTGCCAAGTGATATTGCCCATGTTATGGTGTCAATCAATAATTTGCTGCAGAGTCACGTATATTTTTAATAAAGACAAAAAGCTCAACTGCTCGAAACCGAAACACAAGCACGGAAGATAGTGGTGAGAAGTCACGTAACTACACCCGACTGCAGTTTTTTTTTTCCCCGCTTTTTTAACGCGTAAAGCAGACGACGACAAAGTTGTGTGCACAGATGGTCGTGCGATTGTTTCACACTCATATCCCTTTCCCTCGATGTTCGGTGCTTGAAGATCAATTGGCCGGTACCATGAACGACAGTTTCAAAGTAGCGGCCTCACATCCATTGCAACGTTGGTCCGTCGTGCGCCACCATCACGTCGTCTAGCTTGCGGTACGGCACCATATTGAGAATGACGTGTACATGTGCTACCTGTAACCTGTGCAACACATAGCATTTGCAGCTTTTTGCAGGCCACAAAAATGAGGTTCATTCTTTATTTATTTTTAATATTGAATGTGTGCCTTGGACAACCCCCCCGACTTCAAATATTGGTACACATAGTGTGAACACAACGTGACCATAAAAAAGAGTGAGAACAACTGAAGCCGGCCAATTCTCGACTGGCTGTTTTCGGACGGAAAGAAAATGAATTTGGAGCCACAAATTGTGTTCTGGGTAATTGGGCTCTTATAGGTCATGTTCAAATAAAAACCTCTGTGAGCATAAATACCCTGTCAGTGTCCCTTTAAAGGGCCCATGAAACGATTTTTGGGTTGAGATAAATCATTTTAGATTGGGATTTTACTAATAGCACATCGTTCAGCGGACCAAAAGAAAAAAAGGTAGAAAGTCAAAAGCCTGACTTTCAGTGCGAAAATTTGAAAACAGAGCGGACTATTTCGTACCTCCTCCCCTTCGCAACCTCTCTGCCTATTCACTGTGATACATCCGCGGTCCCAAAAGCGCGTCATCGGGTCCAAACTGACGTCACACGCAACCGGACCTCACTTATTCCCTTCACTTCTAAGCTGACATTGTGGTGGAACCTACGCGCTTGCCGGACCAATCAGCCGCCTCCCTTTCATCACCTGACTTCATTCTCTGCAGCCACATTTGCTACGCTCACGTGGCAAGTGTGGCTGGCCCAGCGAGCACGTAGCTTCAACAGCACTGTTAGCTTCGGAATGAACGGGGTGGGGAAAGCAACTTGTGTCTAAATTTTGAGCGACGGGCTAATCTTCTAGAGGGAGAATGGATGTGTCCGGATTATACAAACGAGAGTGCGAGCAAGAGGGGACTCCCCCTTTTCGTCGTCTTTAACTGTTTGGTGGAATGCGCGATTTATGAGTTGAGGAGGAAAGCGAAACAGGAAAAAGTTGGAAAAGCGTTTCATGACCCCTTTAAGGGCGATGCTACATGCCAAAGAAATTTCCAATATAAAAAAATGCATAGCGAAATGTAGGGCAATTGTGCTGCACATGAAACGTGTGGCGACTACACTTTCGGTGCTCTTCATTGGTTAGTTCAGCAACTGGCTAGTGCGTGGCATGCACACTCAATAGCGATTCCTGGAATAAGGATACTGGCACTAACCCGGGTTTTAAAAATGTGTGACGGGGTTTAAACTGCTATCTTCCAGACGCAGAGTGTTTGCCCTGCATGGCTTTCCCGCCTAATAGCACCTGAAATCTTTCCAGCATGTCGTGAAATGCTGGAAAGAGACTGCGTAATAATCGGAATGGTCTGGGTTCAATTCCCGCCTGGAGCAAAAGCTATTTTACCGCAATGGCCTCTTTAAATAAAAAATAAAGAAAAAAACATTAAATTAAAATTTTTTTTTATCTTGACACTACCAGTCTTCCTTTGGCAAACAATTGAATGCTACAAAATAAAGTCTTGAGACTTATAATGTGCTATTCAATCCTAGTCTATGCAATAAAATAGTCACCTGTGGCAACCAAACAGCCCCTGCACCGAGAAAAGATACTTTTGCAATTCAACTTTAATGCCTATTACCAGCACTCAGATGAAAGATGGGCCAGAGGAGTTTGGAGTGCTGTATGCTATTGTTCGACCTCGGCAATCAATCTAAGTTTCTAGATGCGTGAGAAGGCACACACGTACACGGCTGCAGTTCTATACCTTCAAAAGATGGGAAACAATGCAACACATGTTTCACAGCTTTTGAAAGCATATGTTCAAGACACAACTGCTCCACGTAAACCACGAGTTCTATGTTTACTGCTACCTCTGCGATGCTGCTGGTATACATTGTCAAGGCATTTCGTAACACTACAAAAGGTTGTTTATGCAGTGACCCCTTGCACACAGACACCTATTGCTATCTTTTGAAGCAATTCCAATGCTTCCAAGAAATTACAGATATTCAAATTAAAAATTTGGTGCCACATCAGAAAAAGGTCTACACTCACTCATTTTACATAACATAGTATTCTAGATTAGTAGGGTAGAACCCCCTGCTCTGTAATGCCAAAGAGGGGCTGTAGGTACCGAAGAAATAAATAAAATAAGTAAACAAATAAAATAATATGTTAATGAGTGTCAGAGATTGCAGAATGTCTGTTGGAAGGTTGTGCGAGCTTGCAGGTGCAAGCTCTAGGAATGTTCTGAAGTCACCCATCAAGAAATGGGAAAGTAGTATTTTCACGTGGCAAGAAATCAATCCATTTTGTTGTTCTCCGATTTAGTTGTCCGTAATGACACAATATAAAAAGCGGCAGGCAGCCGATTTTTAAACCACTTTCTCATGGTTTGTCTGGTCATAACAGCTATACCCGTTTTAACCTAAAGAACAAAGAAAGTTTCGCGCATTGTTCATACGCGGCGCGAAGTAGTTCTTACGAGGTTTGGTTGTCGGAGGAAAAAGCGATGCCTTTGGCGTTTCAGACCAGTGCGGCTTTATAAGATAGCATAAATCAAATCTCAAATTCACCTACATATATCTTAATTCTCCACAGAAAGGGGGAAATTGGAAATGCTCTGTGAGGTGCTGGACTTCATTTACTACGGTTCTTGAGGTGAAAACGGGTATAGGGAACATCACTCAAGCTGCAGAAAAACCACTGTTCCAAGCTTTAATTTTTTGTTAATTGTGTTTCTCCAATTAATTTGAAATAAAGTATAAGAAAACATAATTAATTGCTGGAAAAGTGTAATATAAATTCCTAAATTATTGCCAGACATTACCATCAAACAGCCGGAGTGAGCACAACAAGCCTCAAGCCGTAATAATCGAGCAAAAAAACTAAAAAAGCTGGTAGAAAAAAAAAAGGCAAATGTATGCGCAGTGGAGTACTAACATTTAAAAAAAAAAGTATTGCTCTGCTGTGTAGATGATAATATACTTTTTTTTTTAAAGATTGCGGGGAGGATATGAGATCTAAGCAAGGTTTCTTTGGATCTGCTTGTTATGTGCGCGCCCGCCGCGTTCACTATGACCACAAGCCGCATGTTGTTGACCTCGATTGCGAGCGCTGGTCGGTCAGTAATGCCGCCTTCGCCAGAAAACGAGTTTCAGCCAAGCGCGGACTGGGTGTCCCTGGTCAAAGATGAATCACTGGATGGTGATCTCTGCCAAGAGAAATTAAAACGAGAAACTAAAGAGGGAAAGGCTATTTTCGGCACACTGGTTCTCCTTAGTACTAACGCCGTAAGCTCACGCGTTTAGTTACCAAGCGGTTCTGTCAAAGCCAAGCGTAGTTGGGACGGTGTTTCGAAAACATAGCGCGCGCCCCTGTGCGTTCTATTCGGAACGCTTCCGGCGTGTGTGGGTGTTTCCAAAAACTTACGTTTGCATTTTTGTCTTTTTTTAGCAGAGACAGTGCAAATGACGATTAACATAGTCTAAAGACGATTGATCAACCCACAAGATAAGAAATTAAAAAAAAGGAAAAAGAAACTAACGGAAGCAATGCACGCGCGTAACAAGTTCGTCGAACGGCACACTGCACACGAGCTCAGGAACAAAGTTAAAACAGAATTAAAAAGCGACAGCTGTTTGCGAACAAACAAATAAATAAGACGGAGAAAACGGAAAGTGGCAGCTCAGATGTCCAACCAACGGAGTTTGCCTACGTGCAACACCAAGCGTGAATTCCGATCTGTATTGTTTTATTTCTATGTCATCATTACGTTCCTGCGCCCATATTCAAGGTAACAACACAAAAACTCCTAACAAACAAAACAAGAAATAAAAGAAGGTAGAAGCACAGCACTGCTGTACGGCACCAGAAAAATGGCTGGAAACCAGCACAGAAGCGCAATACGACGATACGACGGGAGAAACCGAGGAAAAGTATTTCGTTATCGTCCACAACACTATCTCGGGCAGAGAAGCCGGTCAAAAAAATTCGAAGCGCGTACTTTCTCCATGTCGCGTATCTTAGCAACGTGGTTGTTTCTAACGTTGCCGGCACGGCGAAGATATCGGCGAGGTGGAAGTTGACCAGCTACGACGAACTAGGATTTCAATGCTATTTCTGCCCGCGACCGATATTTGCTCGAACGTCCTGCAGACAGTGCGGGAGTGAATCAAAGATTGTTCGTGGAATGGGTGTGACTATGACTTACTGTAGTTGTAATCTTCCTGGGAGAACATGTTGTCCTCCCGGAAACTTTGGTCGGCTTCTTGCATGATCTCCATCGTGAGCCAGGGAAACTTGGGAGGCTACGAAGGACGCTGCATTCAATTTGTGGGCGCAAACATGATCGGAATATCACAAGGCATGGCTGACGAACACCGACGAGCATAAACAGTCCCACACGGGTGCATCATGGACGCCGCTAGCCGCTGGTTCCCGAACCGCGTAGGTGGCGCCTGTGTCGTAGTGCTATTTTGCTATCATCATCATCGTTTCATCTAATTACGGAAATAGCGCTTACGCGGTGGTCACTCAATAAATACTACTATTTTTTTGCGTTATTGCGGTAAATGTTCTTAAATTGTAATAAAATGTTTATATTAGCATTATTAATTTTTTATAACAATGTTATTTAGTTTTATTTTTCTATTGTCTTCTAGAACCTACCTTAAAGTTTTAACATGCTAGCAGACGACAGAGAAAACGAAACAAGTGATTCCGGAGCTGCAGGAGCGATGCCGCAGTCTATATATATATATATATATATAAAACAAAAAAACAGTAGGAAATTTTTACACATTCTTCGGTAGCAAGAGACGCCACGTCCGCACCACGTATTTTATTGCATTTTAGCACATTTGTTTTCTTTTGTTTATTTATATTGCTGATCATATCCACATATGCAAATACGCAGCAACGACAAATTTCGCGTGAACCTTCTAGTATATAATCAAAATGACAGCTCATTTAATATAAATATGAACCTTTAATGTGTTTTTAAGAAAACGTAGTGTATCTCAGGTGTAACCGCTTGGCTAGTTCTGATTAACATTTTTGACAATGAGCATTGGTCGTTCTGTGTATTTTTTTTTAATTCTCTTAATAACCGAATGCCGTATTTGCCAGTGGCAGATGTCGATCTAAACTATACCATTGACGATTTTTCAGCACTTTTAATTACTCCTTACAAAACTCAAAACTGTTTTATTCGCTTCAAAAACTTCTCCCACGAGTTCGAAAACTCGACCCAAATGCCAAATCATGCCACGTATTTATAAAGGCAGACCGCTAACAAACGAAAAATAGTTTACACGCTTTAGTTGCATCGAGACTTAAGCGCTATGTACTTGCACGATGCCTAGGAACATAAAACCACTTCAAAAATTGGTCGCAGACAGTTTCTACACTTCCGTCGTGTCCACACTGGAAGGTGCTCCAAACGTCCAGGTTATCTGCGTCACTCTCACCCCACGAATCCGCGACGAGCACTCGCAACAGGCACCCACAGTAGCGGAGGAGCTTGCTGCACGCGTCCGATGTAAACTCTTGCGGTACCTGTAAGCAACAGCGAGAGTTCCTGCTGTCACGAACACGACAAAACCGGACACCAAGGTCACTGTGGTCCACGGACGCGGTGCATCATCAGCGGGTATGTGGTCACTTGACGACTTGCCAATGATGAAGGCGTGCATATTGGTCGCACTCTCGTTGGCATGGCTTGCAGCACGCAACACTCCTTGGCTGCGCTTCGCTCGCTCGTGCTTGAGAGGGATGATGGAGTATAGGACCTGGAGGTACCACTCTGTACCAGAAGCGGCCTGGAAGGAGAAAGGTTCAAAGGGAGTTTTAATAGACAACTCCGATAACGACGATCCATGTGTAGGGGCACCGGCAGATTATTGGGTAATATTATCGAATACATCGAGACGATTTACCAAACCTTTCTAATAATGCAAGCATTAAGATAACGGTACATAAGAAAAAAATTAACAGGGTCTTTATGTTACCCTTAAAGGGATACTACAACGAAATTTCGGCGCTCATTTGTTGGTCTATATGTGTTCAAAGGAGCAGTATCACATCGAACATTCCAATATCTTGTTAAAAAAGTCACGAAAAGGAATTTTAAAACGAATTAAACGACTAGCAAAGAGCACCTGGTGGATGTCGCTAACGCCTCGCTTGTAATGCCGGTCTAGGAACCTTGACAGCTAGTGACGGAGGTTGTCTCGCCTCCGGCAACGACGAGAGAAGAGGGAAACGAGGAACTCCCCTCTTCCCGAGAATGCCTTTTGTGTGTCGCAGAAGTCGCTATTGTCCCCCTACAAGAGAAGATTAACCCGTCACTCAAAATTCGTACAAAAGCAGCCGCTTCGGTGGCTGGAACGACTAGGCCATCCTCTCGACGTCAGCCTCGCCGTAGCTTTGCTCGTCTTTAGACGACCTACGTCACGATTGCGTCGGATGTCACGTGGTCTCCGCTGGGCCTTCTCCGAGCGCTTGCCAGAGTGGGCCGTTTACAACAAAAAATACAGCCGCCAGGCTTAAAATAGAAACGTGCGATAGTCATTTACGGATATTGTGGATCATATTCAACCTATTTTTGAACACGACGGGAATATTTCAAATATTGTTGAAGTATCCCTTTAAGACGACTTGAAGGCGAAAGCCCAAGCGTCGGACTCGGTGATAGCAAACTTTCGAAGACAGCAAGCTCTCTGACGACGCAATTTTGGCGCCGTTAACATTGCCGTTAATCTCACGGCATGTCGCGCGCCCGCTCTTCACCGCTGCCCGAGCGAGAGCGAGAATATCCTCTTCTCCCACTGGATTTGCGCCGCGCGCGCGCGCGCGCCTCCGTCGATTTCGGCACAAGTAACGCCATCTCGCGGTCCAGTGGCAAACCATGGGTTTTGGTACCTTTTGTGTCACCGACGTGTTTTCGCTCAAGGACTGAACGATGAGACATACAAGGGTTTCGCCTTAATGAATTAACTTCCAAATGGAGCGCACCAAAAGCCATCTAGGCTACTGGTGGCCACTGAAAAAACTTAGCCTAGCTGGTCCGGCGTTCGATGGCGGGACCTGTCTAAGACTAGCGGAGCTTTCTACCGACTACACAATTTTGCGCATTGTTCATACGCCGCGCCAAGTAGTTCTTACAAGATTTGGTTGTCAAAGGAAGGAGCGACGCTTTTGGCGTTTGAAATCTGTACGTCTTGATAATATTACATATATCTTAAGTCTCAACATAAAGGGGGGAATGAGTAATGCTCCGTGAGAAGCCGGGAATTTTTTTTTACTACAATTCTTGAGATGAAAACCAACGGATGTTAACAGTTTCCACCATTATATCATTCAGGAATGATCATTATATCAACTGATAATGGTATCAACATTGCTACAGATTGGGCAATGTTAATATCATCTCCCACCTCGTATAGTGGGTCAACGACCATGGAAAACCCGTCCACTCCTGGGAAGCTTTTGAGGCGCTTTGTGGCTGCGTCCTCGTCGGCCAGTTTAGCCTGGAAGGAGACGCCACCGACGGAGCCCTGCACCTCGTCGTGGTTGTGGCGATCCTAAAGCAAGAAACGGGAGTTCAGCGAGCGACGTTGGAAGGCGTGCGCACGAGAAACTCGGTGGCACAGGTGTCCCCTCGAGATCGTCGGTGAAATGGTAACAAGCAGCAGTGATTTTTATTCTATAAAAACAAAACCGTCCAAAATGTAGTGCAGGGCTAAACAAACAGGCATGGCTGGAAGCGACCATGCATCACCCGAGGAACTCCCTGGGGTCCTTGAAACCAATGTTAGAATCCGTTGTTTGTTTATTTGTTTTGTTTTATTTTTGATTGATTGATTGATTGATTGATTGAAACAACACTACCCCTTCCGCCCCTTAAAATATTTTTATGCTTCATTTCGGGGTTAACATCCGAAGTAGAGGCATGTTTTGGAAGCATAAAATCATGTTTCTGCCCCTATTTTGTTTTTCTTTGTGCAACTTTATTTGCTTTCCTTTTTCATGCCCCAATCTCAGGTTAATATTACTATAGTATATGTTTCAGATGTTCCAGCTCAAAATGAGTTTCGCAATGCAAATATTGTACCATACATCTTTTTTTTTTTTTGGGGGGGGGGGGGGGGGGGGGGGGGGACAGGGGGGAGATGAAGAAAGGGTCATAGCAGAGCTTGCCAACAGCAGGAATCTGTGTTCAAGGTCGTGGCTGGGCTGGACGCAGCCGAAGCTTGGTCCCCTTCCCAGCTCGGTGCCGGCGGGGTCGAAGCTCGGCGTGAATCCCCGCCTGCCCGCGCACAGGTACACCTGGTCGATCCGAAGACCCGAGCTCAGGGACTCCAGCGGATTCCACAGCACGCGGCCGAAGAGAGTTTCGCCTGCGCGGCAATGGGTTAATCGCGATCAGCTTCGGACTCTCGGGCAACAGCCCCTCGGCCTCTACTTGCCGATTCCGGTTGGATTTGGGATTCGGCCCAAACCCAGCCGGGTTTCGGATTCCGCAAAACCCAAAGCCGGCTGGGTTTGGGCCAAATGAGGAGTTAATACTATCGATTGGTCCAAATACAGGTTCAGTTAGCACGTTTTCCGCAGATACAGGCATGGATACGAAGTAACACAACAGCATTGGGGTGCAGATCATTTTATGCAATATCTTCAGCCATGACACCCTCACATTTTTTATCAATCCAATTTGATTGTTTTGTTGTTGTTTTTTTTTTGTTTTTTTATTTCGTTGCATTTCAGGTTAGGCAATTATCAGTTCGCTCTTTGGTGATCCATACCGAACAAAAGGAGGCACAGAAGTATGATGATAAAATGCAACATTCACAATAGCGTTCGAATCGCAACCGGGAAGAGGATTCATCAGGTTTCATCATCAAATACGCGTGAATTTGCCTTGAACCTTTGAGCAACCGCTTTCGCAACCGTTTTGCGGATGCGGTTTAAGAGCCAGTGCGTGTGCGGCATGAGTGTTCATCTGCTTTATTTTGTTCTTCCCCACTTCTTTTTCTCTCGCTTTTTTGTCGTAGTCCACAGGAAGACGCGAGAGTATCGGTAGCGTAGCCAAATAAAAAAAAGGTTTCAGCCCCCCCACCCCCCCTTCGTCGTGGATATCCCAACTACCCACCGAAAAAATTCCTGGCTAAGTTTTCACGTAACCGTCTCCATCGCTTCAATCACTGACGTATTTCCTACATTTTTCAAGCATCCCTGTTTCTATCTTCTATCTTGACTTTTTTTTTATTTATACTGAAATAAGTTTGACGCCTGCGAGTCAACGGAAGTATATGGGAAGAGGGGACAGGTGAACTCGCGTGTACCCTTGAAGAAAACGTGTCGCTCGTCGGCGTCTCCCACGGCGTAACTCAGGTCCCTCGGATCGGCCAGGAAATGGTCCCGGTCGCTTAACAGTTGGAACTCCGTGTCCAAACTGTACACCGTGGGGACAGGCGGGCTCGTCTGGGCCATCGAAATGGACACCTGGAACCTGGAACCATTACCGGGGAACGAGATCTGTGCCTCGGGCGCCAAATTCAAAAGTGGAGCAAGTTCTGCAGTTCACCTATCCATATCATAATCCTATCGTACTTGTTTTCTTACATCATCCCGGCGTCCCAACTTCAATAGCTGCCCAAATTTCCGTTGACTGTCACACTAGAGAGCGACCTGCAGTGCAGCAGAACAGGCGTCTGCCACAGTATGGCCTCCGCACACCACAGCTGCTGGGACGCCGCCAGGATCCAGTGTTGGGAAGTAATTTGAGTACTACTTTAAGTAGGTTTAGGAAATTTGTACTTTACTTGAAGTACATATTCTGAGTCTGTGCTTGTACTTTACTTAAAGTACATTCTCATGGTATGTATTTGTACTTCGCTTAAAGCTTTTTGTGGTACTTTCCGAGGAAAGTACAACTCTTTACGTCAGAGTACATTCGTCTAATTTTGTCTTATTAATTGCGTATCACAAAATTTGGATTTGTCAACATATAAGTGCTCTATAAATTGATTGTAATAAATAGTTTGCCAGCAAGAGTAAAAACTACTATATCCAATATTCGCCGCCATTTCCGAAAATAGCTGATGCACCCCTATTTCAGCAAAATCAATGCACCAGATAAAAAGAAAAAAGAAAAGAAAAAAACTTTTTATAGGGAGTGAAAGGGCCCCATGATAGATTGTGCTAAAAAGTAATTGCACTTTACTTAGAAAGTGTATTGTCTTTATAGTACATTACTTCACGTACACTGCACCAGGCGTACTTACTACTTTAATAATAATAATATTATTATTATTATTGTTTATTTAATCTGCCCAAAAACAACCACGCGGGTCTTCAAACTGGGGCACACGAGATAAAAAAAAAAAAGAACTTTAAGTACAGAACCTCTCATTCACTTTGTGCTTTACTTCAAGTACTCTTTAGATATACTTTACCCAACACTGCCAGGATCACGACTTGCGACTTGCGATTATTATAATAATAACAATATACTAATTTATTTGATTCGTGCCCCAGAACGACCAATAGGTTATACTGTGGTGGCACATAAAATATAATACAAAAGAAAAATCCATAAAGATTTCTGCCACTGTTACAAAATACGGTGTGGGTCAATAGCCGAAAAGGTATAAATCAAGCTCTCGTTTAAAAACAAAAAAAAAAATCTGAAAAAACATCAACATGAGGCGACAATTCATTACCACAAATTTGCATCCGCACCAATGGTGACAACCGCGATTGCACAGAGGGATAGAATGCACTCGTTCCTCTAATAGCAGGAGCTGGCGCATGAATCCCAGCGACGTCGCCAATTCACTATCTATAAAGCCATGATTTACTTTACGTAAAAATAAAGCATCACGAGAAGTCCGTCTTTTAACAAGTTGCGCCAGGAAAGTTCTCCAAGAATGTACTCATAGTCGTAATAACATCGGCCAAAATACCTATCATAAACAATTCGAACAAATCGCTTTTGAACCCTTTCAATTCGCAGTGCGTAAGCTGCGGTCAGCGAATTCCATTCAGCACTGCAAAACTCAAGTCTAACTCGCACCAAGGAGCAAAATAAGCGGACGACGCGTGATATCATTCCCATCACTCGAAAAGCTGAAGCAACAATCTGGCTAGCATGACTTGAAAAGGAAAGATTGCTACTAAAATAAACACCAAGGTCACGTACTTGTTTAACACGTCCAATAGCACAATTGCCAAATATGAACGGATAAGAAATGTTTTTGCGTTTTCTACACACAGTGAGTACACTGGCTTTAACGGGGTTAACAAGTAAAAAATTATCAGAACACCATTCAGAAATTTGTAATATGTCACCCTGTAAAAGAGCACAGTCATCTTGTGATAGCATATTCATAAAAAAGTTTGATGTCATCCGAATATAAAAGCATCTGCGGATTCTTTACGCACAAGGTGATGCCATTGATAAATATAAGAAAAAGAAGTGGCCCTAGGTTTGATCCTTGGGGGACACCGGAAGAGGGTGCAAAAACTTCTGATAGACTGCTCAATACACGGACACTAATTTGAGGATAAATCAAATCAAACCAAAGTTCATTTAACATCACCAAGTACAAAGTACTAAACAAATTAAACCAAGTTAAAAGTGGCGTTGTTATCGACCAACACACTGTTTACAAACAAGCCCGCGTTTGCCCACCGGGGTGAGGGTACTGCGCGCGCGCAGAAACCACATTCGTCCGAGGCAAAGGATCTGCGCATGCGCAGTGCCTACAGCAGCGCCACCACATTGGAGTGACGTCAGAGAGTCGAGTTTGTCTTATGACGTCATCAGGCGGAAATGGAGGGACCACTTTTTTGGACGCGGTTAACACACCAATTGGAGACGCGTTCCAGGCACCATAGATATGACCAACGTAACATTGCCGTCCACAAAAGGAAGGAACACGCCTCAGACGGTGTCTGCAGATGGATGGATGGATGGGTTTTAATGGTTATACCCTTTACAACGGGCGGTAACTTGCGCCACCTAGCCTAAGTCTAAAAACATAAAAAAAAGCATATGATCCTCCCGTTTCTCTAAGACCAATTTTCTCCCCCTAACTATCACCAGGAAGATTCTCTTTCCTATGATGTATTAGCTGTGGGACCGCGGCTTTAATTTCCTTCTGTTTATGGCGATGCCTATTCTTCGTAGTGCCCGATGCCATCGGCAGTCGCTCAGGGAAAATAGAAAGAAATTGCATGTGACAGAATGCCCACGGCCCTGGCCAGCCAAACACCGTAATAATTGAACGACATTAGGGAACGACGACGTCAAAATCATTTACACCGAGTAAGATAATCACACTGCGCTGGAGCTAGAAGAATGACGTCTCGTATACGCTCAAAGACACGGTGATTTTCTAGATCAGCGGGTGGTACAGCCCGACTTCCTACAAGTAGTGAATGGCAGTAAATGCATCATTTGCTGATCTCTTTTCATAGATAATAGATTGCCCGGAAAGGGGGGGGGGGGGGGGGAGAAGAAAAACGCATACAAGGGAAGCCGAAGTTAGCAGGGAGAATTTGAGGAGTCAGCCTGAGAAGCCAACAGCCTAGCACTGAATTTAGTGAAACGTCGGCCGTCGCTTTGAAAGGTTCCAGAAGGATCCTTTTCCGGTACCGGCCCCTCGCTAGATACAGAGGAAAGTCCGAGCGCAGTTGAAATTTAAACATTATGCCCTCACCTTATTGGGTCCAGGGGATTGCAGACGTCTTCAGGAGGATATGCGTAGTCCTGGTCAGCGGAGGCAAGACACGGCACAAGCTCCAGGGTGTGGGCGCCTTGGTAGTCCTTGTGGAATGTAGTACCACGGCAGTAACTTTTTCTATCGGTACCTTTGTAGTGCCAAGCATCTCGTAATCCTCCGGTAAACACCTTAATGGGATGCTTAACCGAATTTTAAAGCTCACAAAACAAGGCTGGAGCGATAGGCGGGACGCTGCAAAACCCGAAAACATCACTCATACAGCGATATCTCTAGCGGTTGGCCGTATATCTTTGGAAAAGTAGTGCGTGATTGAACACGGACGACGAAGCCGACGAGACATGTCACGTCACCATTCTCATTCCATCTCCCCTTCTCTTCGTCCGCTCAAGCAGGTGAACCGAAGCGAGGAGGAGAGAAGCGAGGCCGCTTCCCCTCATTCTCAACTGTTCCAGGAGGATCGTGACGTCGTAGTCTTCGCTTGATCGCGCCCTTCTTTTCCAAAAATACGGCCCTCCGCCTGAGGTATCGATGAACGAGCGATGTTTTGGAGTTCGCAGCGTTCAACGATTCTGAGGCCTTATTTTGGGAAATGCAAATTTCAGTTCAGCATCCCTTTAACAAATAAATACCCGTGAGTCTAGCTCGCACAGAGCTCTAAAAGGCCCTGTTTCCAAATCGTACTTTCGTGGAAAAATAGTGCGGAAGCTCATGTCAGATACAACATAAGAAAGACGAGGGGGGAAAAGGGCGCGCACGAGAAAAGCCGTTGTGGGAAGGAGGTCACTCCTCTCCCACTTCAACTTTTTTTCTTATAGCCCCCCCCCCCCCCCCCGCCCCCTCCCCCCGCACTGTCTTTCTTGCATCTGGCTGCCATTTCGCTGCGTGCTTTGAAGCGTGCTCGCGGAGCAATTTTAAGCCTGCTAAAATGGTTTGCTAAT
Organism: Ixodes scapularis; assembly: GCF_016920785.2. NCBI lineage: Eukaryota > Metazoa > Arthropoda > Arachnida > Ixodida > Ixodidae > Ixodes > Ixodes scapularis. The sequence continues at coordinate 20,440,588 of NW_024609868.1, forward strand.
TACGATTCACAAGAGGTCAGAGTCCTGAAACTGAGGCTTGCGATATGTGACACTGACCATGACGTTTTCTATGCTCACGAGCATAGGCGAGAAGGTTTTAATTTCCCGGCCAGGGGAGGGGGGGGGGGGGGAGGGGAGGGGGAGGGGGGGGCTGGGACCCACCAAGCTTGTGTTACCCCCACCGCCCTACCCTGTGCACCTCACTCTGAGGTCCCCGAAACGAGGGTACTTGCTTCCCCGAGGAGCTCCCTTAGGGGCACCCAATTAAGCCCTCCCCCTTCCAATTCCCGTAGTCGGCGCCTATGCCTCACGAGTCATGCTATAATATCACATCGCGGGCTTCGCAGACCGCAGTGATTGACTCTCAGTGTTCTGCAGGAAAGTAAATGTACGGGTATCTTTGGGGGCATAGCCGGTTTAAGCAATATTCCTACCGAAAAAAAAAAATCAGTATAACTTTTTCACATTATGGATTATGCAACTGGGAATGCAACTGGAATTGTTTCTGGAAACCTGAAATCCAGTTGGCAGGCAAAACAATAATTTCCGAAAACCTGAAATCCAGACAGAATTCATGTAGATTTTCAGTTCCATAATCCAGATAGCGAAAAGTTGTACTGGCCTTTTCAGTAGGAATGCACTCTAAAGTAAGCTAAATGCATTACATGTATCACGAATTTTCGATTAGCATATGTCCGGAACAGTCCAGGGTATAACTCTGGGACACTGTTCCCTTTAATGAGTTATTTCAGAGGGTCAGTTTTAATCCAAGCGTACACTGTAAACTAAAAAAAAAAGGCTGCATGTTTAGCCCCGTTCACATTGGCGGTTGAACCGCGTTCGCAAAGCGGTTGCGAATCAGAGCTGACCAAATAACTTTCATTCTGTAATTAAATTACATTACTACCTAAATTACATAATACTTCTGAAATGTAATTAAATTTCGTTACTTATTACCGTGGCGTAAACGTAAATAATTTAAATTCCAAAATTACGAAAGGGAACTGTTGACATTACTTTCAAATTACTTTTTGAATGCGCAGTTTGTTTGTAGTATACGGGAGAACAACCCGCTCTAACCCTAGTGCTGCCTAGCTCTACTAAAGCTTCACAAATTTGTGCACAGAAAGGGGCAATGTCAAAACTCATGCCAGGAACCGCCTCAAGAAAGGAGCTTCATAACAAGGATTAGCTCTCTGTAGACTTTCCTCTTGTATGAATTGCTGTTCTGTTTATCTTTCTTTTTCTCCACTGTAGAGTATTACTGTGTGTGCGTGTGTGCGTGCGCGTGCGTGCGTGCGTGTGTGTGTGCGTGTGTGTTTGTGTGTGTGAACGCTCGCGCTCTAGCTACTGTACGCTTCAAACTACTTAAAATTTTTGTCGTCTTCAAGAAATGTACGTCCATAACCACAAGTTACCAAATGTTTTTTTTTTCTTCGTCCCCTACAATCTTTCTAAAGCTGTATTATCTTTTTGGAAAACAGATGTTTCCCTTCGTTTCAGGTTCACAAGATATTCCTAAAGCCAAGAAAGTAACCAAGGAATTTATTTAAAATTACTACCCTTAGAGTAATGGTTAAAGGGAAACTGAAGCGGTTCTCTATTTGAGAAAAAACATTTCAATGGCCTTCATTCTACCTTCAGGATCAGGAATATCAAGATTATTTTTCAATTTGGTGCACGGAGGCTTCAGAAATTAATTTTTAAAGTACCGCCGAAGCCCCTCCTTCCCGGGGCGTGACGTCACACTAGGAGCGTTCGGAATATCTGCTCTCGCGCATCTTCAGCGCCTGTCAAAGCTATGCACGCTCACTCTTGCTATTTTTAGAAAGGTCAGAAAGAGACGTCACGACTGGTGTCAGTGCGGGGAAATATACCTGGCAAGCTTGCCGTTGCACGCGCTGAACACACGAGCGACACGCGCTTGGCGGCCCGAAGATCCTAGTATGACGTCACGACTGGTCGAATGTTTTTTCGCTTTTTCTCGCTTTTAGTTGCATCTTCAGGGAAAACAAAAGTGATATTCAGATTCACGGGATAAAAATACGCCAGAATTCACCTCTAACTCGTTTTTTTCAAGAAGTGTTTCAGCTTCCCTTTAAATTATTAAATTACCTACACGAGAAAGTAATTTATCACATTACTCATTACTGGAAAAAGTAATTAAATAACTGTAATTACATTACACTAGTTTCATTACTGCCACCTCTATTGCGAACGCTGTAATCTGGCGTTTTGAACGCCAGTGTGAATGCACCTTCGGTTCGTAGAAAGTATAGATGCTTTGCTCTCGCGCCAGATTACAGCCGCCATTGCTGGCCTTCTCTCATCTTAACCAGATGCCGAGCCTTTGAAGCGGGCGTTGACGAGCTTCCACAAAGACCAATACTGGGAAGAAGCACGCAATGTGATCTAAAATGGCAATAACCTGCCCTGCTGTGGTCATGATGAAGTGCAGTAAACGCAATAAGGGGGAAACAAAAATTAAAGGTCGGTTCTGCGGCGCCCTTGCACAGCTGCTGCAATGCATGCCAGAAGCTACGAGAGCGAGCTCCGGGCTTTCAGCGTCCCTGTCAAGCACGCGCGCTCGTGCAGTGCAAGCGCCGTCCAGGGCCACATAGTGCCTGGAATGGGTGGTGCGCTTTTAGTTCTGGTTGTTCTGGTGGTGTCTGGAGTAGGGCTTTGTATGGAAACAGATTACGTTACGCCTTTGTCTCTTTGTGTTTCTGCGCGCGCTTCCCTCGGCACCACCCGCATACAAAGCCTTTGCCTTGAATGTTTCGGGTCACCAAGAGAGGGGAAGAGCGCTTGGCCCTTTCAACCACCTTGCGTCCGGACGCAGCGGACGCTACGAGATATCCCAGCCAATCCCGCTCTGTGGATGTAGTCCGTGATACGCTTTCCTCGCGTCGCTTTGCCCCCTCTTCAAGGTCACATGACCCGCACACGGCCTTGGATTGGCTCCGATGGTTCGTAGCATCCGCTGCGCCCGGACGTAAGGTGAAACGGAGTATATACCACCTGTTTCTGCTCCTCTCTCTTGCCTTTTCCACCCTTCTCCGCTCTGCGCACTTTCTCACGCCACCTGCCTTGCTCCTCTCATTCCTGCGTGCTGGGTCACGAGCTCAGATAGCAGCGCTTTCGGCTTCCACGCCGGCGACCGGAATACGATCCCTAGCACCGGTTGCAGTTATTTTTTATATGATTGTTAGCGGTTACGGACGGACCGATCTACACAGGTTGGCCACCCTAAAAAACCACCGCATAAAAAAAATACGCGTAAAAGATTCTTTTTTTTTTTTTTAAGTGTATAAAAGAAGGCGTAACGCGTTTTTTCATCGGTGAAGTCGGACGCGCCGCGACTCCGCACGGATCGTGAGCTCCGTTGCAGATTCAGGCCATTGATTCAAAGCGACCAGGGAAATTCGCCATTAGTGACGACGATGAGGCTAAGCAAAGCTAAATTGAGAATAATACGTGCCGGTCGGAATTCCGAACAGCCGCACTTTCATGACAAAAATGAACTGGCTTTGTCTCGCAGAAGTTATGTTGCTCTCCCCGTAGTTTTTGTTCCGCGCGATTGAAGGAAACGCGCGTTGTAAAATGCGCACGCCTGTTACACGAGTGATCGCTGTGGGAATGTCACCTTGAAGCTGTGGGTCGAAGAGGCCTTCCACAGCTGTGCGGGAGAGTGGAAAGTCTGTTCGCTCCAGACCAGGCTGATGAAGTAGCTGACAACAAAGGTCGGCCCCAGGAACTGGCTGTGCGCCCCTCGAAGGGCAGGGTGTTTGAGTACAAATGACCCTGCAAACAGTTGAAACGGGAGAATGTTTGCAGTTTTTTTTTTTTTTATTACTTTTTCGATTGTTTGCATCCAACAAAGCGACGAGTGTATTCATTAGTTATCAAAGCTCTACAAATACTGGGTTTAATCTCAAAAGCCAAGAAAACGTGATCGATGAGGGGGGCACCCCCTCCCCCTTCTTTTCACACGCAAAAGCAAATACAAAATGTCCTGCACTAAGTGCACAAACCTATGGCCAATGGCATAATGGCGCACACCCCGAAACGCCCCCCCCCCCCCCCCCCCCCCCGATTGGCAATCCTGAATACAATCCTGACCGCACCAATGATTACAAGTTCTACTGCTATGCGTTGAGTTGTATTGTAAAATTGCGACCGATCATACGCTCCGAGTCTATGCGACCTCCGCATTGCTATCTGCTGATCACATTCGGCAAGTCGCAACGAGATCTGCTCACTAGGTGCCCCGCGGAAAAATTTTCAAAAACTTCGTTTATGAAAAAAAAAAAGGGGGGGGGGTGTTCCTTATTTGGAGATTTAGTAGACCGTACATAGGCCACGATGGAGTATCGAGCATCGGAGTTGTCGTAATTAAAACTTTCTACTGTCAGCCAAATGCGGAAGCATATTACTCTGCTGGGTGTTTCCACGTCAAATTGTGCAATAATAGTCCGGCTAATATTTTTTTTAATATTTATCCTAGAGATATAAAATTTGAAGCTCGAGGCGTGGAGATTGCCAAGATTTCTCTATGGTACTTTGCACGGACGTCAATTTCACACCGAAGCATACATGTAGTAATAATTTGTTTTTACTATTTTTATAAAAGTGTAGGATATGTACACAGAATATTAAAAATTATGCTAAAATATTTCTATGCAAAGAAATTTACGAAACACGTCACTTAAACCCATTTTACAGACACATTCACAAATGATATGCCAACTAACTACTTCACATAAACGACGGAAAGTATATCAAAATTATTATCTCTAAATGCATTTTGTGAATATTCAAGAAAGCTCAGATTAGCCATTATTTTATTTCCGTCATATACTTATACAGAAACGCAGGTCATGTTTCTAAATGCGACAGAATTGCACATCAACATCTAAAATACTCTACTTTTTATTTTATTGAAACTTTCCTTAACCATTTATAGCGAATTTGACTGACTTGTGATGGCAAAGCAGTAAAATATGACCACCTAAAAAAAAAAACGACAACAAACCTTCACCTAAATTGAGCCACGAAGTCGGCTGCTGCTTTATCGTGGAATGTAGAAAGCCATGTTGTCCCTATCTTAGTTCGTTTTATATATGCGTTTTCTTACGTTGTCTTCGAACCCCCGCTCCCCTCTCTCTCCTTTTCAACGGGCCATTAGCCCACGAAAGACTGCCGGCGAACGCCAGGGAAGTAGCATCAGGAGAGTCCGTATCTTGGTGTTCAACACTGTCCAGCTTAACCCTTTCGGAGTATCCATGCGCACCCAACGGAATACCGATAGAACGTTGTAACCACAAGTGTTTTCTTGGTAGGTGTTTCCATGTCAGTTGATACAGTGATGGTGCGGATCATATTTTGTGTATATTTGTGTAAAATATATACTAAGGTGTTTTTTAGACAAGTTCGACCAACCATGTGGGTGACGATTTTTGAATTTTTACGAAACAAATATACTTTCAAGACTCAGTGCCCATCAGAACAAACCCAAAATCTGTTCTGCGAAAAAAAAAAATGTTCGTCTTTACGGAAGAAAATTAGAAGCACACTCAGTGCTTCTAATTTCGCTTTCCGCGAATTGTGCGAAGTTTGCATTTCGGGCAACTCTCCCCTCCCCTCCCCTCCCCTCCCCTCCCTCCCCCCCCCCCAAAAAAAAAAAAAAAAAGAAAAAAACTTTTATGGTTACGGGTTTAGAAATATTTACTCACAAACTACGTTAAGGAGGATTGACTAAAAATATTTATTATTAAGTATCGACGAGGGTTAATTTCCAGAGAAACATTGCAAAACACTGCATATTCCGTAAAAATACTTCTTTTTCTTCCGCATCTATAAATACCAGAACTTTTCAACTTTGCCAGCGTGTTCTCCTGTGTCTTGTTAATATCGGCGCTAAATATTGTTGTCGAGTGTAGCGGAACGTATTTCTGAGAAATGCTCAAATAAAGTTGTTCCCATCTCTCGCTCAAAAAAAAAACAAAAAAACTGGTATGGCTATTTGTGGAGTGCTTCTCAATTACTCCGGACCGCGCGCATTTTCTGCAACTCTTATGCAAAAACGCCAATTTGTTTCTTTCTGACCACCCTGGAGCATTTTCTTTATAACTTTAAGCACACAAAAATAGCTCTTAAAAAATCGAAAATTGCCTTTGGATTTAATTGAGTTTCAAAATACTCTTAATTATTTTTATTTTTTTTTAATTTTATTATTATTATTTTTTTCTGTGAGCTTTCGCACATAGCAAAAGCTACGTAGCTTTCGCACATAGCAAAAGCTACGTGCGAAGCTTTTGCTATTCGCAAAAGCTTCGCACGTAGAGCGTGCACGCTTTTAGTTTTTTTCCGCAAGAACAATTTTTTTTTTTTGCAAAAGATTTTGGTTTTGTATTGATAAACGTCTACAATTTCTTTTTTCGTAAAAATTAAAAATGGTCACCGGGCATGGTCGGCCGAACTTATATGCTTGAGAGAAGCACTCGGTTATACATTCAGGGTGTTCCACGAAAAGCGGGCCAAATAGTTCCTATAAAAAATACGCATCGTACAGAAAAAAGGTTGATGTAATATTGGTTCCTACCAAAGGGCAAATTTAGGAAAAAATAAGTGTTTGGTATAAGTAGGTTAATAATAACTTCTATTAATTAACTTTATAATTAGGTACAATTTCAATTACAAACATGGTGGGCATAATATATAACTATTAAATCCAGCCACAGTAGAAAGATATAAGGCATGTTTTACAGCATTCCGTAAAATAAAGTCAATTTAAGGTGTGTTTTTTTTTAAGTTTGGGGGGAGGGGGGGTGTGAAGGGGGCAGCGTAAGGAAATACAAATATAAAGCTATACGATAACTTTTTACTCCCTACGATAGAGCAGCACTACTGTACAGTCTTTCTCGGTTCTAGAAAACGAGGGTTCGGAGCCTACGTCGTGCGGCAAAATCCGTATAATGAGGACAAGCTAGCTCAATTTGAAAATGTCATATGTTACTTAATGTTTTGCCATCACAAGTTAGTTCAAGTCACTTTAAACGGTTAGGGAAAATTAAAAAAAAAGGAGTTTCTTTTTAAATACTAACGTGCACTTTTGCCAGATTTAGAAAAATTAGATGCGTTTCTGCATTATTAAGAGAACTACAAGAGTGTTAATTATATTTTTATATATTCCTATAATGCATTGAAAGATGATCCTTTGGATACAATTTGCGTCGTTGTATATGAAGTAATTCCTTGGCAAATAATTTGTGAATATGTCTCTAAAACGTGTTGACTTGACGTGTTTCGTAAATTTGATCGCATAGAAATCTTTTATTGTAATTTTAAATATTCTGAGTACATGCCGCACACACTTCTCATAAGATAAGCAGAGAAAATTATCACTATGTGCCTGCTTCCGTGTGAAATTGACGGCTTTGCAAAGTACCATAGCGAAACCTTGGCACTCTCCACGCCTCGAGCTTCGAAATTTTACATCTCCGGAAGAAAATTAGCTACGGTGTTCGCATATATACTGCGCAACTCCGCCGATTTGTTTATATAGTCTTCGATTTGGCAGGAAGTTGGCAGACCACATCAATAACCCGTTCTCAACTGATAGCCAAAATATTTGATAAAAATAAAACTCTACCCTGCAGTGCCGGCCGCGAGTGTTCCCTGAGGAGGCGACTCCCTACTGGCAACAATGGAAAATCCTTATTTCTCCCTACGCGCGTACGTCACCGGCGGGCTGGCGGACGGGCGACCCGGGCAGCCGCGAAGCGGCTTTCCGGGCGCCAGCGATCGAGATTATTTTTTCACAGCTTCAAGGATGAGTGTTCACTTGCAATGTGTAGCAATCTGTGCTCCGCTCAACAGTCCGAGAGCCAATCACCTCAACTTACGGAGGCAGCTCAGCGAATGACGATGTCCAAACATATGCTTAAACCAAAAAACGCAGTCTGAGTTGTGACATTAAGCAATGCAAGCGTGACGTTTTATGTCACAACTCAGGCTGCGTTTTTTGGTCTAAAGGTATGTTTTGGCATCGTCATACGCTGAGCTGCCTCCGTAAGTTGCGCTGATTGGCACTCCAAGCGTTGTGCGGGAAAGTAGACGCACGAGATTCTTTTAGAATGTAGATTGTAGGAACGGTGCCGGGAAAATCCTTTTTACCCATGTTTTTTTTTGCGGAAGAGAGAGAGAGAGAGAAAAAAAAAGCGCGATTTGGCAGCGATGGAGGTCAGCGCCACGTCAAAATGTTTCGCGCGAGCTGCGTGCCGAGAGGACTAGTGTTGCATGAAAAATTCTCGCTTATGCTCGGAATAGTTTGTAGAGTTACGGGCTTGAATAGGCGGCTGCATACTTTATAGCAGCGTTTTTCGAGTTGAGTACCCTTCTGCAGCTGGAACAGCTTCGAGAGCGGAAAGCACTGGCTCAAGCCAGCTGTGAGCGATATTATTAGCGCTCATCTTGAAGAGGAGCGCTAATAATACCAAGAAAATAGTGTACAATCTAGAACTTTGGGCGATGTCACAATTGTTTTTCACAATTGCTTCAGTGATATTTTTACGGCAAAGCTGTATTTGACTCACATGTCGGATTTCTGGAATTTCTTCGTGTCGTCGTTCTCACAGAAAAAATAAAAAAAAAATTCAGCGATTGAAGCGAAAAGTAGATATCACGCATTTTCATAAATAATATGTTTTGGACATCAAATCTAGCTAGCGCTACTGTCGGAGTTTTACTCACGCGGCCGATCTGTAGAAGACGAGAAGTGAAACGCCTAGAGAAAGTTCAAGTCTGAGTTTATACATGACTTTCGACACACTGTTATTCGTGTCCGGTATTACAGAGGTTTAGGGAGGATGGTATTGAGCTCCATTAATATACGATAGAGCCATCGCATGGTTTGACAAATTCTTGGCATGCAATTTTCTCTCACTGAAGAGGAGGTAGAAACGTCTTTATTTTATTCTATTGCAGAGAAATGTTATATAGGACTGAAGAGGTTTTAAAACTGTGAAAATATTAATGTCGTTAAGGAGAGGCGTGTAAATTTAGAGCTCATGGAGGTTGTGCAAAATCAAAACTTAATTTTAAATAAAAAACCTTATATGAAATTACGCCCCTCCCCATGCGCAGTCGTGAGTGTTCGAGCGTGTTGCGATCTACTCCAGCAATAAAAGAAATATGCTACAAATTTTTCCGTGAGTAACTTTTGTTAACTTATTTTGAACTAAAAAACAATTATAATGTATTTGTATCACGCACTATTTTAAGCAATTCTTTTTTTATATTTTAAGATAAATAGTGTATTTCTGTATTTATACGCCTTTTATTGCACGTTGATTTTTGGCTTGGTTGCTGCGGAATTCTTTTAATTTTCATTTTAGCGCGATCTTCACGAACAAAAACCTGCCGTCTGTCCTACACGAATGCAGTTCATTACGTTCGATACCTTTCAATGGTTACGAGAATCACAACCTACATGTGATAGGTCCCAGCCTAGGATGCGCGTGTTCATCGCTTTAGAAGGCGAGCAAAGTACGCACCACACGCACGAATACTGATAATGGCACCGACCAGAAGCGATATTCGGGAATGGTCTATAGATATTTTGCTAAATACTTAAGCCCCTAAAGAGCATATGTATGCTGCAAGTTTAGCACACGTGCTGGCGTCTGCAACATTAACTTTTCGAAGGAAATTTTAAACCAAATGGGACGTTCTTTCGGGTAAGACGAGTGTGTGGGGCGTTTGTGAACATTGTGAGCATTCTCCGTAGCGCTTGGGTAATTTGTCAAAAAATGTACTGCTTGACCCTTCGACCTTTCTCCGCCAGCGTGACTGCCAGCTTCTGATAGAAGGATAAAGGATTTGCTATAGCCCGTTGCAACTCAAGCAGGTAGGACGAGGGAACGGAAGGCCGGCGAGGAGGACGCAGACGGAACGCTGAAGAAGAGAAACGGTAACCTCCTCCTCTCTTTAACGTTCCGTCTGCTTCCTCCTCCCCGGCCTTCCTTTTCCTCGCCCTACCTTTTTGAGTTGCAACGGACTGCGATTTCACGAAACTAGCGATCAGCGGCTTGAGCGTACCGAGTTGGAAAAGCAGTTCTTCCAAAATCCCAATTCCTTTCCGTTTTATCGTGTTTTCTTGGTTTTTCTTTTTTTTTTTTTAATCTTTTTCATAGTTAACCACGTAGGCCAACCATATAATTTGTACAAATAGAGAATATTATCAACTTAGGTAGCACAGACACCCCTATTTTCTTGCCGTTAGACGGGAAAAAAGCGGGCGCGAGCGTACCCGATTGCCGACCGCGCGCCTCGCTGCCTGCCAGTGGGAAAGTTGAACCAACACCCAGAACATCGGCGGCGACGCCTTACCATGAAACCTGGCCCTAGAGATGAGGTAGACGCTGAGTCTGCCGTCTCGTTTGGGTAGCGGGAAAAACTGGGGGGGAAACTGGGGAGAACGATGTCTCAGTTTTGGCAGCAAATAAAATATAACTTTATTAATTGACTAGAGTGAATCTGGGGGAACGAAATAGCCTTTCGAAATTAGGAAGCAATCCGCATTTAGTTGATGCCTTTGGATTAGGTAGCTCAGAAAATCGGCGGAGTTCCCTAAGCTGAGACTGATCTTGCTAGCACAAGTCTGAACACGCAGGCACGCACAATCAAAGCATTGCGGAAGTCAGCGTGGCTTTAATATATATTTGTTTACATAACTATAAAAATATGACCGGGACCATCATTGCACGGTCTGACGTGGAAACACCCTTTATCGCGTGTAACGCGCAACTGTTTTGGGAGAAAGGCCGATGCGTTTACAACGTCTTTATACGTTCCCGTGAAGCAGGCGCAAGCGCTACACAGCGTGGGAAAGTTGAACCAACACCCAGAACCTCGGCGGCGACGCCTTACCATGAAACCTGGCCCTGGAGATGAGGTAGACGCTGAGTCTGCCGTCTCGTCCCAGGGACAGTCTCTTGACGGACACCGACCCTCTGGGCGCGCCCCGAGCCCGGAGTCCACCGGGCGTCCAGTGGGCCCCGGAGTAGGCGAACGTCAGCTCGAGCTGGGACCGACGCTCCACGCTCATCCAAGAACGGCCGTGGTCGGGACCCAGGGTCCCCGCAGCCGGAAACACCAGCGTCACGTACAGGGGCAGCTGAACCGTCAAGTATCGACGGTGGTTGCTCGACTCCTGTATACACACGCACGCCATTTGCAAGCAAGACGCGTTCTCACCCATTAGGTATGGGCACTGCGCGTGCGCAGAAACAATTAAGACTCGCGTGAGGCGACGCGTCTGCACATGTGCAGTGGTGTGACGTCAAAGAAGTGGGTCCTTTAGTTGTACCGCCTCTAGACCTTCGATGGTGGTAGGACCTCGTCAAGTAAAATTTGTTTAGACCCCACCCCCGACGAGAAGTTTGGGAATCGCCGCCTGGTGGAATTTTCTCACAACCCGGAGTGAGGATACTCTAACTTCCTCTGCTGGTGCAAACACGTGCAATACCAAGCTTTTCTATGAACTATGAAAATGAAAACACAACCGCGTGGGTAGCACGTTAGGAAAACAGTGTTTTCCATTGTGAGGAAAACAGAAGCGCCCCTCGCGAGCTGTTCACTGGCGGCCATAGCTGAGTGTGTTGCTTGCTGGCGCCGAGCTCCCACGGGGCTTTTGCAACGTGCATTCCACACCGTCAAGATTGCCGGTCTTGCAAGTCTATAAGTGTGACCGCGTTCTGAGAATGAGCAGTGCACTCAAGTATGGCATCCAGTGAATGCTCCCTATTATATAACGCTTCGGCGTCTCGCAAGCCTCGAGCCTACAGAAGCACCCAAGGTATGAGGGAAGTCAACGCGCGCGTGCTGGAGTGAGGTGGAGGAGGTTTGCACTGCCCCGAACAAAAATAAAATTGGTTTGCTCTTCATGTTTATACAGCCTCGATGGAGATGCGCCTCAACGGGTAATCGGTCTCTTAGCTGTAGATGAGAAATTTAGCCAGTGCGGTACAACCGCTAACCTGGGATTTTAAACGTGCATCACGCAGTAGTGATCACACGAACGCGTGCCGGTACGAAACTCATCCAGATCGAAACGGGCGGCGGGGATCGAACCCAGGAGGTTCCCAGCGCAAGATTTCGCTTCACGCTCCGAGCTGAGACGCGTTAGCCCACTCGGCCACTTCCTCCCCTGCCCCGAACAAAATCAGTACTATGGAATATATCTACCCCCCACCCCCGCTTCCCCATTCCATGGAAAGGGGAAGCGGGGAGGGGGGGGGGGGGGGCGGACCCTCCCCGCTTCCCCTTTCCATTTCCCCACGAGGCGGAGGAGTACGCTTCGAGCGCCGTTCCTGCACTTCACATTTTCACCGCCAGGTCGTGTCAGTTTTTGCTGCACATGGACTTGAAAAGACCCCTTCCTTCACATCTTTTCCGTTGGGCGGTGTCGCCTAATTTGGAGTTTCCAATACACCGACACACACACACACACACACGCACGCACACACACGAGTTTGTTACCTCGTAATCGTCGCGCAGGGAACCTCCGCAGACGTCGACGATGTCCCCGACGGACAAAATGGCAGTGAAGGTCCACAGGCACCTGCTGGTGTCCAGATGCTTGTAGAGAGTGACCGCTGTCCCTTCCCGCATCGCGGTGTTCCGCTCTCGGAGGTGTACGGTCGATGCCACCACCTGCTCGGACCCCTGGTCCGTCGCTGCGGTTCAGATGGCTTATTTTCGGCTGATAAACGCTTCCAAAGCGGGAAGGGTATGCACGGCGTGCACGTGAAGTCAAAGTATAACGTTGGTACTCATCCCTACTCGTTCATGCCACAAAAAAAAAAAAAAAAAAATCAGGTACGATATATTTGTCGGAGAAAGTACGAGAAGTACACCGACAAAGTCACCACCATGGAATGGCTGCTGGCGTGACGCCAGTGCAAACCACGCATGCGCATTTGCAGACGCGCCCTTACCGTCGTGGTTCAGAAAAGTAGCTTCGGTCAAGCTGGCGCTCTTGGGAGACAGAAAGTTGGAGCAGACATGCTGCTTCTGGGAAAGCACGTTCGTGAAGAGTTGCTCAGCACTCGGCACCGGACGCGTGGACACCAGAGGGAGCATGGAATCCTTGAGAGAGGAAATTGAGGACTCCGTTAAATAGTTTGGACACGACGCGATGAGTTGGAAGGTCACACTTTTTTTGCGCGCGCCTAAAACTGAGAAAGAGAAGTTTCTTCCTACCAGTTTTGACTGCACCTTCCCTTTCTTTTTACGAAATATATCTCAGCTTGTACCCGGCGTACCGTTATTATTCACTTTTTCGCAACATTAGTGACGCGGTATTTAGTTAGATTATTTTTAAACTCAACTTAAAAGGAAATAATTGATCATGAGCGGAGCATTTATATTCCCTGTCTGACTGTCCATAGCACGGGAGCACATTTAGTCGTTCAACTTCAAATCAATACACGAACCTTTTGACCACTCGTCAATGTAATATAAGAGTAGCTCTGAGAGCTGGGAAACTGAGTTTACTCTACCCTGTGTGGAATGTGCACGGTGATGTGCAGCTGATTCGGATGGGACCGGTGTGTGCCGTTCAGGTACTCCATGGAAACCGAGGAATCATGGCCTCTTCCGTCCCCGGCGCAAACCCCTGGAGAAGGAATAGTGGTATACATGGTACAGCAAGTGTGTGTTTCATCGATAGGTGCCGTCAACGAAAAAGCATAAAGAGAAGTTCAGTGTGAATCGTTTAGCCGAATTAAATTATACAAAATATAGGCGCTCGCATAATTGTTCTATATGGATAGGACGAGGGCTGAAAAAATAAATAAGAACAGCGTACTTACGAGCGTCAGACTTTTTGATGAGCGGATATAGGAACACGACTCTTTATGACATGCTGAATCTGTAGTAGCGAAGACCCCTTGCGTGCCACTATAATCTTATTTCTCAGATAGAGCGTCAAGTAAAAAAGTCCGAGGACACCTAAGCACTTCTTATGAGTTGTGAATGCGAAAGCATGAATGTCGTTCTTCCGCTCGCTTAGTTCGTCTGCGGCGTAGTGGTGTGGGCGGCCACGTTTCAGTACTGCCGAGGAATACCGGCCGATAAAGCCCCCCTACCCTGGGAAAAATGGCGCCATTCACTGTTGTGCAAATGCTCGAGACACGTGAGCGCGTCTCTTCTGGGAAGAACATGGCGTCTGAAATCTAGCTCACTGCTGGGCTGTGCCGCCATGATTTTCCCAAGGGCTGCACGTCGCACGTGCATCGACGCACCTTGCGCTACTTTGGAACACGAATGGGCTTTAGCGGCCGACAGGCTTTAGCGGCCGACGAAGGTGCGGCAGTGCGGCCAGGCCCGCACTGCCGCACCTCGCCGGGCCGCTGCGTGCACTGCGCCGCCATGGAGAGGGCATCTCTGGCGGCGGTTTTTGGAACCACGCCGCACGAGCCAATGGGAGTATAATCCATCAGGGATTTGGCTTCACTTCTGAATTTGGCTGTCGTTTAGCATGTCTTTTTGCGCGGATTCAAAGCTGGGATGCTTCAGACCGAGGCTTCACTTCGCTCCTTTGGGACAGGGGAACTTAGCTGCCGTTTGGCGCGGCTGATGACGTCGGCTCGCTCCATGGGACCCCTTCCCCCCCCCCCCCCCCCCCCCCAGTTCATGCTTTCTCATTAATTTTTGCATCCAAGTAAACGCTGCAGGTGACGACCCTCGTTCCGCATGCACCGCACGTTCACGCCAAGCTGGCAAGGCGTCTCCCCAGCTAGCGAAATGCCTCTCTACACCTTTCCAGCACTTATCGGCGACAAATGCCGAGTCACTTTGCTGTGAACGTATGCGTTGCTTCAGATCTTCGGCAAAGGGTAGTTACTCGCATGCCCAGAACGCGTTCCACAGCCCAGTTGACAAAGAAGCTAACGCAGAGAGGGCGAGTTTCTGATATGGTCTACAGGCTGTGGCAGGTTATGAAAAGCAGGAGACAAAGAAGCTGACGCAGAGAGGGCGAGTTTCTGGTATATATACGGTTTACAGGCAGTTGCAGGTTATGAAAAGCAGGACAAGAGCCCGTCCACGAAGCTCTCCGCTCGCCATGGTTGGTGGTGACCCCCTCTTCACTCGCCTCCGCTCCAGGGTTTTCTCTGGCTGTTAAATTGAAAAGAGTGGAGGGCCTTCTGGAAGGAGCCTGTCCTGCTATTCAAAACCTCCAAAGTATACGACAGTCTCTTGCGTATATACCTTCCGTGTCGCTGACGACCACGGGCTCGCTGACCAACCGGAACCCATTGCCAGCGGTGGGGGAGCGCCGGCTACGAACGTGCGCGATGCACCTCAGCACCGAGCCACGGGAGAAGTAGATGCTGTCCAATACCTGTTGAGACATGTGAAGGTCATGGGGGAAATCAAAGGCGTCTTATTGATTTGTGATTGCTCTGTAGTCATAAAAATTAAATTTGGACGTTATGGACTCACCATATGTGCCAAGACCCCCATAAATATCAGGCGCCATGTGAATAGACCAAACTCTCGTCCCCACCGTGCAACGAAATTCTGTCCGACTACGAGCACGTCAACCGGAATTTAAACCCCCCAACTGAAGGTCCATAGGCCACACGCACGCAAAGAAAGGAAGAAGAGGGTTACACTGTTCTTCTTTATTTTTTTTTAATAAAGACCTGCAATGGTAACAATTTAGAACGCAGCTCTTAGGCGCGCGTTTCGGGCTTAAACGGAGACGGAGTCGCCGTCGACGTAACCGCGTGGTGCATTATGGAACACGTCCCATAATGCACCGTGCTGAAACGTCACCGTGACGTTTCGGCACCGCTCCGAAACGTCGCGTTACGACGCGCGTTTCGAGCGTGAGAGGAGGAGATGGGGAGGAGGAGAGAGTACGGATGAGGAGGAGGGCCATACCCTCCCTTAAGAACCCTCCCCTCCTCCTCCTCAAGAGCTGCGCTCTAAATCGGCGTTACAAAAAGTTGTAAACGTCTTTCTTTTTCTTTCTTTCTTTTTTAGGTTTTTATCCGCTGACGCTTTGCAGCAGCTGTGCATGAACGCCGCCATAACCGACCTTCAATTTTTGTTTCCTCTTATTGCGTTTACTTCACTTCATCATTACCGCAGTTGGGCAGGTTATTGCCATTTTAGATTCTGCTGTGTCCCTCTCCCCAGAGTTGGCCTTTGTGAAGTAAGTAAGACGAAAGTCTTACTTACTCCACAGTTTGTGGGTAAGACGAAAGAAGGTCAGCAATGGTGGCTGTAATCTGGTGTGTGTTGCAAGCATCTATAGAAATAAATAAAACACCGAATCGGGGAAGGCAAAGCTTAAGCGCCACTTTATACCGAGAAATAGAAATCTTCACTGGGACTCACCCGTCTTCGAGCTGCTGTAAATGGCGTGGCTTGAGTCACAGTCTCGAACAAGGGCGGGTGCACGCCCCGGTCCGAAACTTGCCACCAATAGGACACGCCGAACACCGTATCGTCATCGTCATCCGGCGCCTTTCTACACAGGGTGTATCCGTGCTCCAAGTTGGGATGGCGACTCTCACAGGGCTGTGCGGGATTGGGAGATCCCACATGAGGATCGGAAGACGTTCCTTGTGGTTGAAAAAGTGGTGGCAATGAAGACGACGCTTCTTTTATTGGTGTTTTCAGTTTATATATTGCAATGTGTCCTTGGAGAGGGACACCGAAGATAAGATAAGATACGGAGTCATATGAACGCCTGGATGTTGAAGAGCGCGTGAAACAGCACCGAACTCAGGTGAACTTTTGGAAGTTGTAGGTTGACTCAAGCAACACCTCCTAAATAACAAAGCCGCAGTGCTAATAGAGATGTCGTCATCGGCGAAGACCAACGCTGGTCACAGATTGGACACGACGATTGCGTCAACGTTAGACTCAAACTTGGCTCAAAGCCGAGCGCTGACTCATTTCCGATATGTGTCCAGCGTTGGCCTTCACTGGTGTCCGAAAAATGTCAGCACTAAGGCCTTGTCTTCTAGACGGTGTTCGGTCAGGCCATCAGCCAACATCCGTAATTAGGGGATCGCCTAAGTTCGTCGCTGTAACATGGGGAGTTAGACGACACCTTTAGTCAATGGTGCCAGATGAGTTCATAAGGAACTCGAACAAGGTCCAATTACTTCCCGTCAATGGGAAGTACTCTAAATTACAAGTTAGGGGTGTTACGCGACACCTTAAAGGGTGTCGTCGTCCGGCATCATTTTACGCCCTCAAGGGGAGCGAACCAGTAGCCACTAACGCGCGTATACTTTCTTCTGGTGTACGTGGCGGAAGTATCCTATGGGGAACACTGGCGGATTTCTAATCCGAACAGATGACTTCCTGTCCTGCCAATTCATTAAACAGTCAACGTACGAACCTAGCGTATGCCGTTTTATTGATGTGATCCAATTAATAGGAACCCTTTTTGTACAAAGAACAAACAATTTGTCAAGAAAAATGTTTTCCAGTCTATATTTTGCGGGTTACGGCAAGATTCATACGCTCGTTCTCTTAAAAAAAAAAAAAGAAATATTAATAAACTGAGAAAAAAAAGAGTGTCGAAAACATCAACAGACACACGGAGAAAAAAAAAGGATTTAGAAACAGGGTTGGCTTGGGTTTCACGTTACGCGGTCCCTTGGCGCATGTATACTACGGTGTTTCAGTTTTACTAAGAATATTCGAGAAGAAAAAAAAGATCGGCCCGAAACACGACGCACTCACGAGCACGCAAAGGACAGGGTAGCCGGCTCTGATGACCTGCCCCTTGGTGGCTCCACCGTCGTCCTCGTAGTTGAACAAGGACACCACCTGGAACGAATTTGTTTTCCTTTTGTTTGAAAACGAGCCTTCGTCTCTGGGGTAGTAGGAACTGAAAACGCTAGTAGTTCAATGTGCCATTCAGCATCACGGTGCAATTGTGGTAAATCATGGCAATATATCATGGGAAGTATGTACAGTGCAATGGAAAAGATTCCAAGTGAACCAAATTATCGATACTTCGTTCTTTCTCATTTCAGATCTTTCAAAACGATGGTATACAGCATCTGGATCAGTAAATTGAGCGAGCGAATCAGACTATGCCCCATATCGACTCATCCATATCTGTGCAATTCTCACGCGTAAGTTTCTATCTCAGAAGTATCTGCATACTTGTAAACTGCTGTACCACTTCGGAACGCCAGTCACATGGTCTTTCTGTAATCAGTTCAACCAATGTAAAGTGGAGTCACTAACGTGTTCCAACCGATAATGCGATCTCAATGCCAAAAAGGGCAACTGGTCTTTGTCTCTCCACGAAGGCGTGAAACTCCTTATCCACCATGAATTTAATTGGCCAAACTGAATAAACGAAGAACGATTATTCACGATTCAAGTGAGCTCTGAGAGTGCTGATGTGCATGCTTAATCCAGTGATGGACGCTAATGCTTGCAAAGTTTGGCATAGTGAACACAACGCGAATCTAACAGTGGAATGTAATTTGCTCGCTGCAAGATTTAAAGTATATCTTCTTTCGTAACTATTAGATCAGTTCACCAGGTGGTTCAACGAAGTATACTTCAGAAAGGGTGTATGTGTGTGCATAACTATCCCTTCCGGAATCCACAAAGGCCATATATCTGAACGCAAACTGGGAGCCATAATTGCCTGAGCCCATTACTTCTGAGCCTGTCTCCACGCGAACTTTCACAACGCGTCCTCGACAGATGCATTCCATCAAGGTTATCGTTTTTGCGGACGATAAGTGAGAAAGGGAAAAAGAGAGAGAGAGGGAGAGAGAAAGTTCGTTCTGAGCATGCGCTGTGAACAACGCGCTTAAATATGGCGTCCAGCGCAATTTTAGCTCTGCCCGTTGTTGTTGCATGTTTATTGGTTGTGAGGTTGCTACTAAATATGGCGAGTAACCAAGGTTTATCTCAGCAGCGGCAGCGATCTCAAAGGAGACGTCAAAAATAGTAGCACGATCCCCACATATCCGCGGTAATGTAGGCGATCTGCGGGGCTACATTACCGCGGGTCGGTTCGATGAATTACCTCCGTCGGTGCCAGTGATCGTTACTTGTCTGAGCTCTCTCGAATATAGCTGTGTATAAGACACACATACCAGAGTAAAGGAACAGTCCTAAAACCCTGGCAGCACTACTGCTATTAAATATGAGTTTTTCTCTAGGTCTGTTAAAAGACTGGGGAGCTTTTCTCCGGACCCGCACGAAAGTGGGTGAACTTTCCTCCGGTTAGCTTTTCTTCGCAAATCCCAACTTCGCCCAATATGAATAGCTTACAATATGCGCAGCGTAATAGCTCGCCTGCCACAGCTACACATGTTGACTGCGGTACCCAATAATTAATGCAATAAGCTTTTTTTTTTTTGCTGCTATTTTTTGTTTTGATAAATCTGCGGGCCTATGCATCCCATCATCCTTTCTCGCGACCGAGCCCGCGTATCGGAAAGGACGAAAGGAATAAAAATGGCAAGAAGCAGTAAACAAAACCATCTGTCAAAATTGAAAAGAAAGGAAAACGTCGCGATGGGTTTGGAAAAAAGACGAACAAAGATCTGAATTGCCCACTCCCTCTGCGTACAACTGAAAAGGAAAAAAAAAGTGTAAAAAATACCTGTCTCTTGCGGTGGTCCGCGAGGAATTGTCGAGGAAAAGCGGCCCTCAAGGGAAGCTCTTCGGCTCTATTGTGAATGCACGCAGTCGTACGTACAGATGGTTTACGCCAGCGAGGGTGCACATCCTGTAGGCGCGTACGTGTGCGAGTTGATGCCGGGGAGAAGCGACTCTACGACGGCGGAGCCGCCGCGGTGACTAGAATGAACGCCGCGCCGCTAATGCTCTGGAAGAGCATTCGCTGCACACAGACCGAATCGTACAAAAATATATACAAACACACACACGTGCTTTCAGCATTTGGGTCTCCCCTATGGTCCCACTCACAACCCCCCCCCCCCCCCCCCCAAAAAAAAAAAAAAAAAACATTAAAAAATTGTTGCGAAAAAAAAAAGAAAAAAGTAACGGCCGGCTTGGCTCGCCTTGGCCCGCCTTGTAGAGCCAGGCGCGGGCCTTGCAAGGCCCGCGCCTGGCCCGGGCCCTTCATGAATGTAGCCATGAAGCCCGAGCCCGGCCCGTGTCCCGCGCGCTGGCCCGTACCCGTGCTGACCTCTACCTCCAGGACCAGCGGACTCTTTTACACTACACGAGCAAGTCGAAGCTGACGGTAGAGGCTGAGCGTTCGAACCCGTGGCCGTTCTCACGGCCATCGGGGTAGGGAGACCACAGGAATCCCCACAGGGCTCTCACCACGGGTAGTGGCGGCCCATCGATGCTCTGGTTCCTCGTGTCACTCGCATCGGTCTCGACAGCTGCGTCACGCAGGACTGCTTGGTGGAGCAGAGGCGGCCGAGAGTCCGGCGCGTTTGACGAGACTTGGATGCGTTCCGTCGTGCTTGTCCACGTCTTGTCCGAGACAGGTGTCGTCGTGACCACAGCGGGACTCGTAATCCCTGCGCTCGAGAAGAATTCGTACGCATTGTTATTGACAGCGCCATAAACATAAACATTAAAAAAAAATCTACAAGCAAATATTTGCACCCGAGTTATTTGCAACTCCAAGGGAGGCAAGGCCACCCTGCGGGGAAGATGCGAAGGAGGGAAGCGGGGAGATGCTGCCTATCCAGACGTGCAGCGAAAACTGACGCGGCCTAGCGGCCGAAATGCGAAGCGGAGGAAGGGAGATTAAATGCACGAAGTTGCGAATATTCGTGTTTTATATTGGCGCTGGCTTGATGCAAACTTTGGAGCGGGTCTTTTTATACCCGTCGAGTCAACAAAACTCAAACTGTTTGGTGATGACTGAGGTACCAACCTGCGGGCGTTTCTTCGAGCCCGGTGTCGACCAGGTTCAGCCAAGACATGTCGTCCTCGAGCACTCGTCCCGGGTTGCGGGGAGGACGGTCGAGCAGCATCGTGGAGTTCCTTGCTTGGCGATGGGAAGAGCCGTTCAAAGGCGTGGACTGCGCCGCGGCCCCCGAAAAAATATAAATTAAAAGATAAAGGCAATTGAAAAATAAAATTTGAAGAATAGCTTTGCAATCCAACGTAGATGTTGTATTTGAAGAAATTGCTCACCTTAAAACTAGCACCGTCTACTTCGCAGTTTTATAAAGAGTAGAGAGAAAAAGATAGAGAGTAAGTGATAAAACAAAAAAAAAAGTCAAAATCTGATCGTTTTTTTGTTAAAAATATTTTATGCATTAAAGAAGTCTAAGACAAAGACATAGAGAGAGATGTATTAGAATTGGAGAGTTGAAGATCTGTTTGGTCACGTGGTGCCTTTTGTTCGACTAACGAATCATTCCTGATCGAAATCAGTGTGTCTTAATCGTGACTTCAACTCGACAACCGGCGATCCGCAGACCGGCATGTTCCCCGAAAAAATAGAAATGAGTGCTGTGAAGATGCATTCTCTATGTCAGCTCTATGTCAGTGTCCGCAAACCTATTCGCCTGTGTAGATACTAAACAGATTATTGAGTGCGTGTGCTGGGGGGGAAGTATCATACTAAAATATTCTCTGTTTCCCGCGAATACTAACTAGTGGAATTCGTATATGGTTATCTTTCAACCCGTTTCACATCCAATTTTGCATTGAATAGCAACAGGTTTGAATGTTTTGCAACCCCTAATACTGCGACTTTTAATTATCAAATATAGTTGACACATTATACGGCAACGGGGACTTTTTTAAGAGCATCAGGCCCAGTTTGAGGCTGCTTTTTATTGACTTGTACGACACATGAATTCTGGGAGAGTCCGAACTAAAAGACGGTCCACATCTGACGTTCGTCATAAGGTCTGATTTTAGTTATTTTACATCTTAGACACCACATTTACGCGCTAGATGCGCGTGGTCAGAATGAACTCCCAGATGTCGCCTTCCTGGATTGTCAACTGGCGTTGAATGGACGCTTTAAACGAAAGCATTTACAGTAAGCGGTATAAGCATTGTTGCTTACGTACAATCGCAGATACACGCATTCGCGCACATTACCTCGAAACGCAGCACGTTTATGGTCCAAGCCAAGCAAAGACAAAGAGTAGTTCGAACTAAAGGAGAGTTCGATTTGGACGATATCATCGCTCCCGTTCACTGAGTACGCCGAGTCTGCGCGGCGTGACCCAAAACCGCGCGGTTTAGAAAGCGGCCACACGGCTACTACGCTGCCTGAGACCTGTTTCTTCCACTCCTGTTACGTTGGTTATACAAGAACTGTCTGCAGGCATGTTCGAAGCGCACATATGCATGTAAAGAAAACATACTTCCACGTTGCTTGAGGCGCAGATAATTCTGCCATCATGTGTGCAGTCTTATGTATAATGTACGAGCAATCACGAATGTGACTTTAGGAGGCGGAATGTGGGGAAGCTCGCATTCAGCGCACGCTCAGCAGCGAAGAACTCGGCTACGTCCACCAGCGAATGTACTACCGCCTATTATATGGACTTTCTTGGAATGCGTAACTGTACTTTTTGTTTTGTTTTGTTTTTGCCGCCAAAAATACCATGTAATGAATTTAGTTACTGCTAAACACAAAACAAAAAAAACAAATAATATACGAAAAAGAAAAGTCAACCCCCTCTCCGAGGAAGAAAAGTGATACTCGTTCCCGAAACCGTATACCGCTCTTCTCTGCCCAAGTTTACGAGTTCCGAAGTTTATGTTTCAGCCTTTTTTTCACGCACGAAGTTTATGAGCACGGAGATGAGAAGAGCGCACCCGCACCTTCTGGAGTGTCTGGGGCACGGGGCGCCTATAAGTTTCCAGCGTCATGAAGCCCGAAAACCCCCAATGTAATGTAATGTAAAAAAAAAAAAAAAAGCACAGTGTATACGCGGACGCGGTACCGGAAAGTGATATCATCAAATTACACGATGCATGTGCGGCCTGAGCTCATTCGTGGAAAATTTCGATGTGTCATCGTACACTGAAGAGGTTTCGCGGGCAAATAAGTTCTAGAACAAAGCCTCTTTTTCTTCCGTAGCATAAACGTCTAACCGAAGGAAAGGTGTACTCCCCGGATAGAAAATCGGCGCATAACGGCAGTATGGATGGACTGGTAGACGCCATATGTTGTTCCCCCAAAATGTGCTTCGTCGTGCGCGTTAGTTGTAGTAATTATAAAAAACAAAACTGAAAGCCGTGTACAACACCCTGTAACGCCGAATTAGAGCGCAGCTCTTAAGGAGGAGAAGGGAAGGGTACTGAGAAGAGGGTATACCCCTCCTCCCTCCTCCTCACCTCCTCGTCCTACCTGCTACTCCTTCCTTCTCCAACCCCTGCTCCTCCTCCTCCCCTCATTCCTCAAGCTCCTTCTCTCCCTCCCCTCCTCCTTATCCCTCGTCCTCCCCTCTTCCCTTCTCCTCTTCCCCCTCCTCCTTCCTCCTCCTCCTCGCACGGTGCATTATAAGATATTTCCCATAATGCACCGCGCGGTTACGCCGACGGCGACGGCGACGCCGCTCAAGCCAGAAACGGGCGCCTAAGTGCTGCGAGGATTCTAGCGCGTTTATGCGGCGCGTATACCTCACTGACATCTAGACGACATAAATGCAATGCCTCGTAGTTATTCTTTATTTCTCGTTTTGTGTTGGAAATCGTGCACTTCCTTCTTTGTGCCGTGTAGATTGTTTCCTGTAGTAGAAGGTTGTTGGAACTATAATTGCTATATAGGCCCACCGGAAATGCTCTGTCCGTCCGTGGCTGTCCCGCCACGTTTACGATTCCCCAGTCTATACCTACGCGCTCTTGCAACGCCACTGCGCTCTAGATCTCAGCGTGATGTCTCTATAAGTGGATTTATGACGCCAAATCAGAGTTTACAACAGCCCCCATGCGGGGTCGGGCTGTTATTTCGGGACCCATCATTTCCTACTGGGTTCTTTTGATATACTATCGCTGCTTTCAGAGAAGCAATTTGCGATCAAGTTGCAAAGCCGCTCGCTATCTGACAGCTCTGGGCGTAACTTATAGGAGGAGGGGACTGGATGTCAGGATTAGCGCTAATCCTCTCTCCATGGTGCGTCAAAGAGCCAGCGATGGAGCATGGCTCCGCGTTATTTAGGGGGAGCTTCATTTGCTTCCTTTTGTGCGATTTTGTGTGTGTGTGTGTGTGTTTTTTAAGGGAATATCACCGGCAGGCATGCTCGTTATTTTTCTCTTCTTCTTCTTGCTAAATGTGAAGCAACAGAAGTGGCGTCGCCTTTTTTATTACGCTTGACGGAACACTTGGGTAAATTGCCCGCGACGGTTATCTATGGTGAGTGGCAGTCATTACCTGTGCAGCAGAGCTCGATTGCAGACAAGCACGGCGCTAATTTAAAGATCTTAGTCCGCATGATGGCAGCGATGCCACTTAAGGGGTATTCACACTAGGGAGAAATCCCGGGGATTTCTCCACGGCACGCGCATCCCGCGACGAAAACGTCAGGCTTTGCGATGTGCAAAAGCCTCGTGTTTTCGTCTCGTGAAGCGCGCGCGCCGAGGAGAAATCCCCGAGATTTCTCTCTCGTGTGAATACCCCTTTAACAGACCTTCTTCTCGCATTGGTAAAAGCTCACGCGACATAAACACTAATGGAAATAGAGAGCCCTATCGAAAAGCGGGCTCCCCCAAGCAGCTTGGGGCGTCACACTGCGCATGCTGTTCGGGGGCCCCAAAGCATCGTAGCTCTCCATTCTAAAACTCTCTAACAGCGACGAAGGCACAACACCTTCTCTCGGAAATAAGGAAACAGGGAAGGAATATATATTGTTTTACGTACCGGCGAGAGATTTAATGAACCTCTGGAACGAATTTCTGAAAAGAAAAAAAGGGAGTGTTATACCATAGCAGACTACCGCATTTTTTCGAGCAAAAGACGTTATAAATGCTTTTTTTTTTTTTTCACGGAGCACGCGAATAGCCATTCACCCGGTTCGGAGCCCAGCGGCCTTTGACACAGAAAGACAGAAAGAGAGATGAGATATTTATTGTGAAACAAACGAGATAACGGCACACACGGAGAAGTTCACCTGCGCAGATAAAATTTTTGCGAAGAATCCTTTTCTCTGCATCGTTCTTCGCCACGTTTCGTACGTCGAACGCGATGATTGGCTGCACGTGTGCTCAGGGGGAAAGCAGGCACGCAGGCTTTGTTCATAAACAGCGCGTCTATAGTACTCGAGTAAAAACGGCTTCCGAAACTACAAATAAACGAGGTGCGGGAGTTATGGGTCAGGCTTGGAGGGCGCATTTGACTCGTGGTGGGGGAGAGGGGGCTCTGCAGACAGATTATGTCACAGGCGAAGCGTTACCTGCAGATATATTTTGCTGACGTGATATTTTCAAAATCATCAAACAGTAAACAGTTCTTCCTAAGAAAAACTGGTGTATGTCGTTTTCTCAATAAAATAAAGTTGATGTTGGGTGGCTTAGGGAGGCTGTCGCCCCCCCCCCCCCCCCCCTCTCTTTTCCCTTAAATCCGCCCACGTGAGCGTGACAGTCAACAGAGAAGTACTATTTTCTTTCCCCGTACATGGGATTGAGGGCAAGCAAAAAGTATAATCTTGATTTCTTTCCTGATTAGTGTGACCAATATTTATGCTATAAAAAAAAAAAACGTTTAAATTTTTTTTTTTTTGTTAAGTAAGCAAACGGGGAGGGAACAAGACCGCGAACAAGCATCATTCCTTGCAGCCGAAGGACCGCTTTCCAGAGAACGAAGAGCCACCCTTGTAACACAAAGACACACAAACACATGAAAAAAGCGCAAATATAGCGACTTGTGCTACGTGACCAGACGAAGCAAACGGCAGACAGATCAGATCCATGACAGTCCGGTTCGGCACGACGAGCACTCGGACTGGACGACCGGGCGGCCGACGTGCATCCCAACCTGATTATTACACGAGGCATCAACCCAGCGAGAGGCTTGACGAAGGTGCGGCGATCTTTCAAGTGCGTCCCCGTACAGACACCTGTGTCCGTTACTCAAAAAGGACAACAAACCGAATTTTTTCGTTTGTTTTTATCAGAGAAATCGAAGATGGCGATTTGAAGACCGCCCCTCGTGCGATTAAAGCACTGGTCAGAGAGAAGCGCTCGTGCACAAATCGTGCTAGCTAGGCTAGCTTACAAAAAAAAAAAATGTTTATACAGTTTACAACTTAGTCTGCCTCAACGGGCGAGTTGTCTCCCAGCTATAGATAAGAAATATAGCCAGTTCAGTACAACCACTACCCTGGGGTCTTTAACGTGCAACACACGATACACGACCGCACGCTGATGCTCATCCAGATCGAAAATGGCAGAAGTTGGGATTGAACCTAGGATCCCTGGGTTCTGCAGCGCGAGTTTTCGTCCCACTCGCTCCGAGCTGGTGTGCGCTAGCCCACTCGGCGTGCGAGAGGATTCTTTCCTTTTTACGTGAGAGGCAAAGTGAACGTAACGAGGGAGCAAAGGGAGCGAAAGTGCACGGCGGGAATCGCGCCGCGGCCTCACGAAACCAGCCCAGCCCATCCAGTCCAAACCACGACCGCTCAAAGACAACTCCATGCAATAAAAAGGGCGATATCGTGTATATTGAAAATTATGATAAGCCTTGAGACTGGCGTGGGAAGATTAAAAAAAAACAATGAGAGAGTCTCCTATTGACTCTTTTCCACCCCAGTCTCGAGGTTAACGATCATGCTCAATGCAACTTGTTTTTGGGCTAAGACCCGAGAACGATAGCCGAGACGGCTGGTGATAGTACTCGCGCACAGTTAATCAATATAGACAAACTTTTTGGAGATGAACTTGATAAATACGTGAATTTTTCCATAATTAATATGAACGACCCACATTAGGAATTATTTTGGGGGGAACCGAGGTGGAGGGGGGGGGGGGGGGGGGGGGGGGGGGCGTCCAGTTTGAGGTTTGACTATACGTGTTCGAACCTCTTTCTTTTTTTTTCTGTCTCTTTTGCTTGTGGTTCGGTCGGTTTTTCGTCTCTGTTCGTTACATCCTATGCTTTTTCATGATTTTTCCAATGTCAATAAATTGGCTTGTCGCATCTGCAGATAGCATCAAGAATGAAAGTCGACACCGCTTCCAGGTTCCCAATGTTGACCTTTTTTGAGAACTGGTTTCCACGAGAGAGAGAGAGAGAAAGGAAAGAGAGAGGGGGAGAAAGAGAGTGAATGCAAAAGGATGATCGCAGGTCGCCGAGAAAGGTCGCGGGAACGGAGTGCGCCGGTGTGCGCGATTTGATGGATCGGTTTCCACACTCGGGCCTCCTGGCGCTGTAGGACACGAAGACACTCTAATGGCGATAAACTTTGTCTCTCCGGCTGAGTGCAGCCTCTCGCTCCCCCTTCCTTCGCCCGTGTTCTTTCCCACCTTCTCTTCTCACATCCAAGTGGAATTGCGCAACTGCGGGGGGGCTTGTTGGCTTGCCTGTTCCGCGCGGCTGCACTTTCGTATGTTCGCCTCCTGCAGGCACGCAGTCAGTGCTCGTGCGCGGTGGTGGAATCGCGTACCGAATGACAGAGGTGGAAAGCCATAAACCGTCGGCGTGCCGTGTGAAGCAGCCCGCTCAACCGCGCTGCTCGAAGCGTCGGTCGGCCCTGGCAATATTCCGGACGATATGTCTCGCTGATGACGTTGCATCCCCAATGCGTATACAAAATGTTACGTTGCCAGATTTCAGTGCTATTCGTATACGAAATCCATCCCGTTGCGCTTTTTTTTTTTTCTGCTTTATATTCTCTTTTACATACAGTCGGAAAGCTGTCAAAACCCAGAAGGCGCACGAATGGAATAGCGGGCGGCCTCATTCTTGGCGTCATCACGCACCGAAAGACAGGGAGGGCTGCTGTGACGGCGTTGCGCTCTCGGCGGTTCTTTCGATTGGTTGGACTCGTAATGCCGGCTGCGCTCTGGCATATTTAAGCTGATACAAAGTGTAGCACTTATGACTCCTTTCTTTTTTTCTTTGTCTTTTTCTCTTAGACAACAATTAGTGGACCGGGTTAACTTGCTGGAGTTCCTTAGTATAACGAGCGGGATGTGAACGATATCCTTGCTTGATATATGCTACGATCGAGAAATGTCAATGCTCATGGCAGCGGGAAAGGACTAACAATACGACTAATGGACACTCTAACAACAGAATGATACAAAAAAATGAGAGACGTTTACAATTTTCTGTAATGCCGAATTAGAGCGCAGCCCTTGAGAAGGAGGAGGGGAGGGTATGCCCCTATTCCTTCCCCGCTAAATTTAGCGGAAAAAGTTTACCCTCGTGGCGTCACGCGTGACGTCACGAGGTAACGCCGTGACGTTACCCTTATGACTCTCGCGAGGGTAACCGTCGTAGCCTTCGTGAGGGTAACCCTCGTTAGGGTAACCGTCGTAACCCCCACGAGAACCACCCTCGTGACGTCGCATGTGACGTCACTTGCGACGTTATTATGGGAAACGTCCCATAATGAGCGCGTGCTTCGTTCATCTTTACTTCAGGAGACAAAATACTGAGTCACTGGGCTCAGGACGCATGCGCGCGCCTCATATTTCGTGGAAGAGGGCTGCTGCGTGCGCTCAGTACGCTTTCCACAGCCCAGAAGAGAAAGATGGCAGCCCACAGAAGGCGATTACTGAAAAGGTCTATATATCCGCGAGACGGCGAGGGTTTTTCGGTGGATTCCGGTCGTCTACTAGTCTCACCATGGAGGCCCTGTATATGGGAGCGAACGGTGTAACGAAACGCTTGTTTATGGAAGAGGCGTATACTTCGAAGTGTGTTCGTCTATTGTGTATATACTGTATACGCTTCCGCTCTTTGTAAGGCTTGCCTTTCCTTTCGGCTGGGAGACATTCCATTGGTACTAAGGGAACTATTCTGCGACTAGTGGTCCGGATGGCTTCTCGAGAATGCTGACAAACGCAACATAAGTGATTCCAATGGGCGCTGGTCGTTCGGGCTCCCGGAGATTTTTCGCGCTTCTTGCTTCGTGGTTCTACTTTCCGGCGTTCTTATCCGAGCCGCAGTCTGACCGGTGGCGGATCGATAATAAGGTTCTCAAACTTCGTCACGCCTTTCGTTTCTTGAGCTGTCAGCGACGAACAACTATCGCACGGAGCGAGGTGGGGAATAAAAATCGAGACGATTTAAATCTTGATTTAAATCGGACCTTTCCCGCTAAAATGCGATGATTCCAATCAAAACTTTTCCGCAAAAATAATCCCGAAAAAAATTAATATTTTC
Organism: Ixodes scapularis; assembly: GCF_016920785.2. Taxonomy (NCBI): domain Eukaryota; kingdom Metazoa; phylum Arthropoda; class Arachnida; order Ixodida; family Ixodidae; genus Ixodes; species Ixodes scapularis. The sequence goes on from NW_024609868.1 coordinate 20,469,929, forward strand.
GTTTTGTTTTACTTACCTTTTGTCTAACATTTGATGCCTTCCGTGTGCAATTGTTTCGTGTTTAAGTCAAAGAATCATTGAGCAAAGAAGATTTATACCAGGCTGAACGTGAGCAAATCAGTTCTTCATTTACGTAACATCATATTGCGAGGAAATCAGAGCGGAAATAAAAAGCAAATCAAGCTTTTAACTAACTAAAAACAAAAACTTTTTTTTTTTTTTTTAGTATGGCTATTGGTAAAAGTTACTAATTAAACTGTACTTTGGGTTAGAGTAACTCTTTTTTCGTCTGCATTGTTTTCAGTGATCGGACATATTGATCGATCAGTCTGCCATGTTTAAAAATACACTCAGTGATTAGGTATCACCATTTTCTAGTTACTGTGATCTGAGTAAAATTAATCAGAGATAAATCAATCTGATTTAAATCGAATAAATCTGATTTAAGTCAAATAAATTTATATTTAAGTCAAATAAATCTGATTAAAATCCAACAAATCAGATTTAGATAAAATACATCTGATTTATGTTTGTAATTTTTTTATCCTGATTATTTTCCACTCTAGTATGAAGGTAGTTTACCACTTTGAGCTGTCTTTCACGTTCTCTTTCGCGTTTTATTTCAAGTCACGTGTTAATCGAGGAGCTGATTAAACGCAGCGAGCAGTAGTTGTGCATACTCAGAATTACTTGAGTTTATATTGAAGTTGGGGAGGGTTTTGTATTTAGGTTTAGAATTTTTTTTTTTTAATAAATCAGTCATAAATAAATAAATATATATGTATATTTTTTTTTGCCAATAAATTAGTGAGAGCATATATCTTTCGTCGTAACACCCGGCACTGCCCAGTGAAGCAAGAAGAACAAACCCTATACATATAAAGTATATCTAGAAGCAGCGCTCTACTCACGTCCGGTAATTTAAGCTTCCGTTATTGATTTTTTTTTAATGTTTCCTCTCGTTGTTGTTGTATGTTTGTTTGTTTCTGTATATTTTTTGTTCTACGATTTTACATTTAATCCGCACTTCATCACACATGCCCATCAAATTAAGCGTAAGTGAAAGCTTCCCGCTGAAGAAGACATAAATCGCTTACCTGCAGTCTCCTCAAAAAAAAAAAAAAAAAAAAAAAAAAAAAAACATTGTTGTAAACAAACAAACAAACAAACAAAAAAGAAAGAGCCACACCGGCCGTTTTCAACGTCATTAGTCATCCTGTAAGGTGCAGCCAGCGGTAATTTCGCTCGAATTTCGAGTGCTGCAGTTACTGACGCTGTAAGCATGTGTGGTCCGTGATACAGCTTACAATAACTCAGGCACGAGCTAGAGAAGCATCTCTCGCGAAATGGGCCGATATTGTAATCCAGTGCGTAATGGCCGGGGGTTCGTGAAATACAGGCGCAAAGTGTTTCACAGGTTTGTTTATACTTCCGCATAGAGCACGCCAACCCTCTTTAAATAGAGAGGAAGGGAGAGAGAGAGAGAGAGGGAGATGTTGACTGCCCTACAAATCATTCCGCCTGAAACATCCATAGGTCGGGCGCTTAGGGACGATTTTAAACGAAGCCCATGTCCTAAACTTGACTGTCTTATTCTGACACGATTCTGTACAACACGGGGTTTATTATTATTATTATTTTTATCTGGCTTAAAGTCGGCGTTGGTCGGTTTTTATTCTTCGTGGGACTAATTCCAGCGTGTAAATGTGGTGAAAAAAAAAAATATGAAGAAACTAGGCGAGCAGCGCCGCACAAAAACGATCGAAATAAGAGTGGTACGCATGTAACATGTTCAGTTTTGCCTGTTTGCATGAGCCATTTTTTATGTCCTAAAAGGCTGCCTGATCGTTGGCAAACTCTGGCGTACTATACACTTTACTAAAATATTTAGAATAAAATTATCATAAATGCCGAAAGGCGGATCCGAGTTTCGCTGTTTATTTTCTTCGTCTATCCTCCCAACATTTCTATTCACTGGTTGTTGTTGTTGTGTGTTTTTTTTTTTTTTAGGTACATAGTATGGTTACTGCCGAATGGGCTTCCGGATCTAATAGGAATTTAAATATTGTACTCGATTAATTGAGCCTTTGGGACCAAACTGGGTTGGGGTCGGTTCAAGTTAAAGCTAATTACGTTGGAAAACAAAGCTCTATTGCGTCTCTTTTGTAACATCGTCTTTTCTGTGAATAACTCGCTCGGTGATTGTCGTCTCTCCTTCACCGATCCGAATGAGACTGTAGCACATCAACCGACGAAAGCGGAACCTTTTGGACGAAACTATGTACAAAAACCACCGTCACGCTTTTCATTAAAGGAGCGATGCAACAATTTTTGTACTGTGCACAAATACCGCTTAAATCGGATCCCTAACGTTAATGACCTATGAAACACGCGTTCGTTTTTCACCCCACGCAATAGAAGTCCCAGAAAAAAATTTAAGAAAAGCGAGCGGCGTTCACCCCCTCAACTCGCAGCCAGAACAAGCGGCCACGTGATCTGGAGCCGATTATATGCCGCCAGTGTTGATCATAGCCACGCGCAGGGGTTGGCAAAGCGCAGGACACGCGCTGAGTTCCAGACATTGTTATGGCTCGGCTGTTGTCGTCGTTGCAGCGATTGGACACGGGTCACAACCCGAATGCTTCTCGAGCTAGCAATTGTCACGAGCCCAAGTCGAGTGCCCACGCAATGCTCGGGTCCAATCTATGAACCGCATTCAAATATCGTCACTTGGGTGTACTGGGATCCCCGAGTTACGTCATCAAATTTTGCAAAGGAGAGATTGAATGAAAATGATCGCTTTTGTCCTTGAAATTACACCACAACAAAGGAGTTTCTTGGCCAATGGTGTTGCGTGTGAGTATCCTTGAGTCCGAGGTGTGCCAGTAAGCTAGTGTAGAGAGAAAAACATTCCAATTGAATATCGTTGCACAGCTCCTTTAAGACCAACTACACTCACTGACGTCACGCTACAGAGGTGGCGCTGCTATCGGTATAGTGCGCACGCGCAGACGCCCCACTCCTCCCGACTTTGGTTTCCGCGCATGCGCAGTGCCCACACCTGATGTTGGCAAAGCGGGCTTCTTTGTAAACACTGTCCGCGCGGTGCTCTCTGCAGACACGACGACAAAATCGTCTGCGGACACGCTTCAAGTATGTTCAAAGCACGTTTGCTTCATGCCAATGTATGCTTCAAACGTGTTTACAGACAATCTTTGTCGGAACAATACAATGTGACAGGGGTCGTCATACAAGTAACAAACACGCCTCAGAAAGAGCCTGCACATAGTGTCTTTTTGTACGATGCGTTATGTCCGAGTCCCACTAGAGCGACAAAGAGAAACAGCCGACATCGACAAGGTTTGAAACCAGATTCTTTGCGAGTTGACAGGCTTTGTATAGAATAAAGGAGGCTATAGATGCTCGAACACGAGCGTCATGTGCGCGAGGGTATCTTTGGCAGGCTTGCAATCACTCGAGCTTACTTTACGAGCACCGAACGACTAAACGCCTGCTGAATGTGTTGGAGGCTTGTCCGTGTCGGTTGTTTTTGTTTGTCGCTCTAGTGAGACTCGGGTATTAGCAGTGTGACCGCGGTTTAAGTGGGGACCAATAGCAAGGTGGTAAGCTTAACCGTGGTATATATATATCCCCCCCCCTTTCTTTTTCTTCCTGTCTATTGATGTCTGCCCGCAAAGCAAAACCATCATTTTGAACACGTGTACATGTGTACACTCTAAAAAACGCCTGCGCTTCTACTTACCCGCAAAACACACGAAGAGCCAAACTCTGCGATCTAGAAAATCAGCTCAGCGAATGATGAGGTGGAATATCTGTCAAGACCTCAAAATTAAGTCTGCGCTGTGGTATTGCGCAATGCAAGCATGACGCTTTGCATTGTGCCACAGCGCATGACTTCATTTTTAGGTCTAAACAGATGTTTCGCCTCATCATTCGCCGAGCTGATTTCGTAGAACGCAGAGACTCTCTCTTTGAGTGTTTTGCGGGTAAGTACACGAGCAGCTATTTCTTAAGCCGGGTGTACATACTCTAAAATATAGCCGCGCCTGTTATTTATTTTTCATTTATTCACTTTTTTTCTTTTTTTTTTTTTTGGGGGGGGGGGGGGGGAGGGGGAGGGCAGAAATCTCAGCGAATGAGAGGCTGAAAACGTTTTGATTATATAAAAGGGGAAAAAAACGATTTGCCAACATTTAGCACCTGAAAACTATTAGAGTCGCAAGGCAGTCTATGATGATCGAGCTTCTTGATTCGTTGTTCGGCGTTCTTATAAGTCGATAACAAGCTTTAAAAAAAAAGGGGGGGGGGGGGGCTTTTTCTATATCTTTGTTTAGCGATCCGCTAAAAGAAGAACATGTGTATAGCTTAGGGCGGAAGTTTTTTTGTACTTGCATTATAATGTGATATAGCCCCTTGGTAAATCTCGAGGACGGCAATGCATACAACCCACGAACAAATAAACCAGCGTCATATTTTCACTTCTCCAGCCCACCAGGCGTGCTGCGTGGTGCGTCGTGACTCGCGATGTGCGGAGCGTGACGAGAGATCGACTGTTTTCTCCGTGTCTCTTTTTACCGTTTTGATATTTGCCGCCATCAAAAACCAAGAACGCGGTGCAATGTGCTCGCATGGAGTCACCCGAACATAGCGGTAAGATGTCTCGCCCGAGTTTAAAGTGCATATAAAGTGCGTCGTTAAAATTCGAGAAAAGAAACAGGATAGTCAAGTTCTCGCCTACTCTGTCTCGCAGCCTACCATTTTATATTGGTTTACGAATGCAAAACATACACATTCGCCGACTTTGCAGCGCAGCTCTGGCGCTGCATTCGGCACGGCGCGTGCCCAGACACACTGTGTGCGCAAACGCGTGCCTGTTGAGAGTAAAAATGGAACGTGCCCCGTGTTGTAAACACACCGAACTTACGTGAGGAACAACGGACAGAGGAGGAAAGGACCAGCAGCATGCACCAAACGCCAGCCATGGGGCGTGACCTTCCACAGGATGGCCGATGCAGCTTCGGGTGTCTTCTGCCGCTCTTCGCAGCATGCAAAAAGCGGGCTAGGTGAAATTGATCCCCCTGGAAGCATACGAGGAGGTCGCTTCAGTTCGACATCAACAGATCCAGGAAGACACTCAACCTGGCTCAAGTTCGGAAGAGCTTGAGCGGATGACCGTCGATGTCATCATGTCATACACAAATCCCCACCCCCGTTTTCCTCCCTCCCGCCCCTTTCAGCTTCGAGTCTCAGTCAACTCCACCTCTTAGTTTTAACAAATCGGTATAGGTTAAACGTGAGACTGTCGTGTCTTGTGTGAGACCTTTCCCCTTCGTTCATGAGCGCTGTTGAAGATTCATCACGTTATCCGTCTTGTTGCACCTTGGATTTCCATCATGTTTAACTTTGATTTTCCATCATTTTAACCCTCGATTTTCGTCATATTTAGCGTCATAGTCCCTGGTGTCAATTCGTTGAGTCAATGTGCATTCGCATAGTTTTTATCCTTTGTGATATCGGATGTTAAATGCGCATATAAAAGCATGTTCATTTACTATACACTCTAAAAAAAAAGTCTGTGCGTCTACTTCCACGCACAACACTCGGAGAGCCAATCAGAGCAACTTACGGAGGCAGCTCAGCGAATGACAATGCCGAAACATATGTTTAGACCAAAAAACGCAGTCTGAGTTGTGACATTAAGCAATGCAAGCGTGACGTTTTGCGCAGACATTTTTTAGAGTGGTATACACAAAGGGGACGAATTGGCATTACTCCTCGGGGATCCGAACCTGCTTTGCTCTGGTTCTTCAGATCCCCCTCGTCAGTTACGAAACGTCGTCATCATTTTGCCCGACGTCACTCCAACACGGCACGTTGACTGGACCACAGTGTCTGGAAAACGATGACGCGGCACTTCTGCAGCGCTGACATTTTGTGATGGTATTTTCTAAAGATGATAGTTCTTCAACATACCTTCTTTTTTCAATAAAAAAATTATAGAACAACAAATAAGCGGGTAAGCTATGCTCGATGAGAGGTGAGAAGGAAAGGGGAGGAGAAACGAGAGAAACGAGACAGGGCTATCGCACGACATGCAACAAGGTTTATTGTCTATCAGTTTCTGCGTTCGTATGCAAACGAAAGCAAATAAAGTGTCCGCTGACACGCCCTTGCATACGTTTATTAGAAAATAGAGAAGGCGTAACATAGAACTGAGTACTCACGACTTCTTGCGCGACAGTGGGGTCATCCTCCCGCCGACGAACGCGCTTTTAGCAGACGAAAACGTTCACCGCGGTTTAGCAGACGACGTGGGCGCTGCTCCACTCGCGACCGCGCGGTACTAAAAGTTCCAGCTACCACCACCGATTCTACGTGAGATTAAGGGGGACTTATGACTGAGAACCAGGAGGGAATAAAAAATAAAGTACGAACCCCGTCTGACAAGCCGACCCTCCTGAACGAAAATAATAATAATAATAACACGCGAGAGCGCGAAGGACACAAAGAGGGAGAGCGGTCAGGGCGATGGGGGCGCCCCGTGGTGCCGTTGACTGTAAGCGGCGGCGGATGCGTTCGTTTATTTGGTTCTTTGGTACTTTCGTGGTGTAACCCCAGGAACCCTAGTGTGTACCACGTGATTGTAACGCACCTCCTGGTAGCGACATTTCTGCGGATGAAAGGGCTCGTCGTAACCATGGGAAGCGGAAATTTCCTAATTAATTTATGGTGCACGAAAGGTCATTCGCGAGTATAGTTTCCAAAATATTATTGCCTTGGGATAACGTTGCCTTAGGCACGCGGTGTGATGTCACATACAAATTTTTGGTCAGTCAGAGTTTTCTTATTCAATTTCAGAAGTTGCATGGGAAACCCGATGATGGCATTCTGGAGCTACTGGAGCGTCGTCTTTCCTGCCGAGCCGGTGTATTACGGTGGCGGCACAGGAGGGGGCCAAGCGAAAAAAACTGCGAGCTATAAAAGAAATGATGGGAAGGAAAGCGCAAGGGGGAGTTCTTTTCATCGAACGGCCTTTTTTTATTGATATTGCGCTCCAGAGGGGGACCCTCGAATGTTCGTCGTCGTGGAATTTCACAGACCTCGTATGAATCCCTTTTCGTACGGGAGTGTTTGCCGCCTAGAAATTGTGAAATCTGCAATGGTGAGCTAAGAGATGGGGTCCCACAGCAAGAAAGGTGTAGGATGCTGGAAGTAATTTGAGACTTGTCTCATACTATATATTTGAAAATAGTGGAAGAAAACAAAATTTGCGAGTCAATAGTCTGTGAAAACAAACCTCCTTTTGGAGCCCCATTGTCAGTGGTTACCACAGTTCACAGTGCCAAGAAAATTTCATACGAGATTGTGAATGTTTTGCACTCGATGCTGGATCTTCTTTGTATGGGTCCAAGGCCCACCCCCGCCTGTTCCAATCTGGATGAGTGGAGTGCGGTCACCTGAGGCACGTTAAAGACCCCAGGCTAGCAGACTTACTACACTGTCAACATTTTTATCTGCAGACTGTAACAATGTCGCCAAAAATTCTGGCAGCCTAGGGATATCTAATACATCGAACGACAAATTCGACTTTAATTTCTGTCCCTCTTTGCAACGCCTCGTTGTGCATAAACTTTAATATTTATCCTTTTAGCGAGGCCGAGTGACACTTCCCATCCTAAAACGACGACTGGGTTGCAAATCGGCAACGTATGTCTGAAACGAGCGTGCGCGCTCCTCTGGGGAAGAATAAAAATACTCAAGAGACGGAACCACGGAACACAAGCGACCGCGCTCTTTTTTTTTTTTTTTTAGTAGCAACTAATTTTAAGTTTATAAACAACAAATAATTTTACACATATTTGAAAGAAAAAAAAAACGGAGATGAGAGACGGAAAAGGGTAGAAACACAAAACGTCTCAATCTTGAGACGTTTTGTGCTTGTCCCTTCTTCGTCCGTAATTTCCGTTTTTTTTTTTTGTGTGTGTGTTTCTTTTTTATATGTGTAATATTCACCAGCTTGCCTGTTTACTTACTATTTCTTCATATATTTTAAATGTGTTTTTTTTTTTTTTTTTTGCTAAATAGAGGTTTTAGTCGGCTGTCTTTCTGGAGGTTTCGGTTTCGGTATGGTTGCACCGGAAGTGTATGCGGATGTGATTCTCGCGGCCTAATCCGGCTTCCAAGCCGAAGTTGGTGAACATCATCATCATCCTCGTTTTGAGCATCCACGAGCGCGCGTACAAAATGGCGGTTTCCGTACGGTTGTTTTGTAAGCGGCCTCAAAATGCGGCGGAAAATATTCGCCCGAGAGGCATTGTGGCACCGGGCGACGTTATTACTACGGACGCAGGATTTATGAGGTAATTGCTGACGATACAAAAATTGATACGGCACAGACTGTCCTGAAAGAATTCTACACCGATCAATCTGCATGCTTGTGCACATGGATGTGGGCATTGCATCGTCATAACTTCTCATAACCTATCATTATTTCCTGATAATACTAATAGTTTCCGGCGGTTCGGAGGCAGGCAAATATTTTGTTTATAAACGCTTTTCTTTTAGCTTGGTATCTTAGAGCTGTTTGTGTCCCTGGCTTGCTCTCGCACTCAAGCTCGCCTTGTTCATAGTTAACTAACAAATCAAAATACTTTTTTTTTTCTTCTTTTTTTAAGAGGCCACGGCACTTACATCGAGAATGAGCAGCTTCTCTCGTCTGTCGCCGGGGTCGTGGAGAAGACGAACAAGTTGGTGACAGTACGTCCCCTGAAGACAAGGTGAGAAGTTATTGTCCCGAATTCTTATCGTTATGCAGGCACAACAGGCAGTAAACGTGACACTAACTGCTCGTCCAATTTTATTGCTCAACAGGTACAACGGTGAAGTCGGAGACGTTGTTGTTGGACGAATCGTGGAGGTTCAGCAGAGGCGCTGGAAGATTGAAATGGCGTCCCGACTCAACGCCTCATTGCTACTGTCTTCAGTTAATTTACCGGGAGGAGAACTGGTAAACGAGCCAGCTTTTTGTTGCCATTGTGGCTAAAGAATAACAATTCTCGAGAAACATGTAACGCGTGGCAGTTTTATGTGGCCACCAGCATGACACCAGAAAAGCATCGCCCCTGCCGCTTCTTCAGACAGACTCAAGGACCACACGGCAGTTTTGACCTCAAATGGGGTTAGATGGGAACAGGAAGCACTGAGATTTGGGATTGTCTGGCATCTCCAACTTGAGCAGAGGTTGCCTTCACTACTTTCTTGCCTTTTCTTCGCCATTCCTCCTCCCCCATTGGAATTGGCGTCCGGTCCCCTTGATGTTGGCTTTGTGACGACTCATCCCACCGCTGCGAAAGTTTGCCGACCCCTGATGTAGAGTACTGTGCTATCAAGTCCTAATGGGATACAAATGCCAAATTTAGCAGGGAAACTGAATTGATGGATGGAGAAAGAATAAACAATTAACACTGGGACAACACAACCACATCTTCCCACTAGCAACTGACGATTAAAAATTCCCACAGCAAGCAGCCGACTAAACCCAGGAGGGAAGGAGGAGAGGAGGGAAGATAAAAAAACGCGAAGAGCAAGTCAGAGAGGTGGGTTTATCTCATATTTTAGAAATTCAACCTCAGTTTTCGTCAGCAGGAGGGAAGGGTTTGACACGTTTGCTGTAGTTATGGCGAATGACTTTGTGATCTCCCTGCCAAATCTGCTGTTATGCCCCCCCAGGATTTTTGTTTCATCAAAGAGGGGATGACAAAGCGTACACAAATGGGCATGTATGACTATGGGATGATAGGAATCTGGAGAGGCCTTAGAAACTTTGTTATGATTTCCTTGGAGTCTGTGATTGGTGCATCTGCCGTTCTGGCTTATGTATTGGTGGCCGCAGCTCAAGGGGATGGACTAAACTTTCTTCTCTTTGCATAGAATGAAATTTGACACAAATGTTGTCTTTTCGTGCCGCAACAAGTGAACAACAACCGGATTCCGATTAGCTGCACTGTTAAACATGAAAAGAAGTTGCTTCCATGCAAAGAGAAGAAAGTTTACTCCATCCCCTCGAGCTGCAGCCACTAATACATAGGTTGGACTTGCAGATGCACCAATCACAGACCTCGGGAACATCGCAACGAAGTTTCTAAGGCCTCTCCAGATTCCTATCATCCCATAGTCATACATGCCTGTTCGTGTACACTCTGTCATCCCCTCTTTGATGAAACAAAAATCCTGGGGGGGGCATAACAGCAGATTCGGCAGGGAGATCACAGAGTCATTCGCCATGACCACAGCAAACAACGTCTCAAACCCTTCCCTCCTGCTGACAAAAACTGAGGTTGAATTTTTAAAATATGAGATAAACCCACCTCTCTGACTTGCTCTGTATAGATTATGTTACATCAATTTTCCCACAAAATTTAGGGGGAAACTGAATTGGTGTATAGGTCATGTGACATCAATTTTCCCACCAAATTTAGTGGGGAAACTGAATGGGTGTAAAGCCTACTACAATGGACACTTGGGCTAGTTGGTGTAGATGCATGATGAAAGACAGCACGAAAATACAATTACACGCAGGAGAGAAACACACAGGACAAGGCACTGAGTATCAACTTTTTTTATTTTGAAAAACACAATCTTGTTCATGTGGGCATAGGGTATTCTCTTTCTTTCACTGTGTAGTCACCTCTTGTTTCTTTGAAAATAAGAAAGTTGATAGTCAGTGCCCTGTCCTGTGTGTTTCTCTCCTCTGTGTCCTTGTATTTTCACACTATTTTTAATAGTGTATAGGTCACGTGATGTCAATATTTCCGCTAAACGTAGCAGGGGAACTGAATTGGTCCGTAGGTCCTGTGACATCACGTCATGCGACGTGAAATTTAGCGGGGAAGCTGTATTCGTGTATAGGTCACATGAAATCAGTTTCCCCGCTAAATTTAGCAGCAAATGCACGGACAGACGGTGAGACAAAATTTTAGGATTGGGGGTAGTGTTAAAAAGCATTTCATGCTTTAAAACAGATCTGACATTTCTTTTTTTTTTTCTTTTTTCAGAGAAGAAAATCTGCAGAAGATGAGCTGCTCATGCGGCAGTACCTGTCTGAAGGAGATCTGATAAGCGTATCCTTTCTCTCTCTTTTAGCCTGTCTTCTTTTGTGGTTTGTAAAAACTTTCACTCTCCTATGGGATAAAGGTGGCTTCACTACCGGAACATGTAGGGGTACAGGAACATCATAAATCCAAAGCACCTTCGGCTTTTTCACAAAAAAAAACAGATATTGCCCCTCTGCTCAGCATACGTCTACGAGCGATGAATGAGAAAGCAGGCATAAATTTTAAAACAGTTTACCATTCCATCCAGGAGGGGTCCCCATGGGAGGACTCTAAAGCACACTTTGACTTCAGTCTGCTGAAATATAGGAAAGCGTCAACTCAACATATCGTTTACCAACAGGCTTTTAACGAAATGCTAGTTGGATACAAAGATTTTTTGGAAATATATGCAGACAAGTCCAAAAGTAAGGAGAACATGAGGTGTGTCGTTCCTCGTTCCTCTTGATTTTTGGAACGCGTACCCGTTACAAGTTTCATCTGCAAGAAAGGAACTCGTTCCCGTTACAGTTTAAAAAATGGAATGTGTCGTTACATATACGTTAGATTTGTATTTTGCTAATTAAAATATTTAATTAATTAAACAAACATTTTTTTTATCTATCCCCATAAATAGCAACATACGAATTAAAATGCCGTGATGGAAGGATGCTAGGAAAAGAAAACAAGCGGAAGCAAGGTTTCATTTGTTGATATATGTATTTTTAAAAAATCTCAGCGTTTTGCCATAGTCACGTTCGTGGTGAACAATACAGACGAGCCAAATATACTGTCACCCCCATTGCACGAGCGTTTTACAACAACCTCACACGTTTCAATCTAACAAAGTCCCGTGTTCAAACTTAACAACAGTTGTTTCTCGATGCTGTTGTCAGCAAGACGAGCAAATGAAGAAGGTAGGGCTTTTTGAAGGTCAGTCTTGGAAACTACCAGTCCTTCTTTGCGAAGGTTGAGCTCGTTCATTTTGAAGGTGGGAGAAGAGGACAGAGAAGGAAGGTTAATTTTTGTGCATCTGGCCAATGTTTGGGACACAATGGTGCATATGGTGTATAGTAACCTGTTCTTTTGGTGTAATTGGTTTCTTTGTAGAAGTTCAGTGATGACTGCAGTCGGCCTTAGATTTCTGGGTGTCTGAGGATTCATGAAAGCAAGGAAAGTAGCTGCGTTCGTGACGCCCCTTTTTCTGTCTCTTCCTTCGACCAAATGTTCTGATTTTTGTGCCGCAATCTCGGGCACTGAAAAAATAATCACTGGTCACTAGCTCTCCTGCGCCGTACTGTTACCAAGCGAGGACCCCACAAAATAAACCCTAAGCAACAAAAGAACTGAACGAGATCCTCCTCTTCGTAAATATGTTTTAGAGCGCAGCTCTTAGGTGCCCGTTCCCAGCTTGAGCGGCGTCGCCGTCGCCGTCAGCGTGACCGTGAGTAACCCTCGTCAGGGTTACGAGGGTTACTCTCACGAGGGCTACGAGGGTTATGAGAGTTACCCTCATGAGGGTTATGAGAGTTACCCTCACGAGGGTTATGAGAGTTACCCTCACGAGAGTTCCCTCACGAGGGTCACGAGAGTTACCCTCACGAGGGTCACTAGAGTTACCCTCACGATGGTCACGAGAGTTGCCCTCACATGGGTTACTAGAGTTACCCTCACATGGGTATTAGAGTTACCCTCACGAGGGTCACCCAGGTCACGTGACCCCCCGGGGTCACGTGACCTGGGGATACCCCCCGAGGTCACGTGACCCCCGTCGACGTCGTCAGTGACGTCACTGAAGACGTCACCGTCATCCGCATCGTCATCGTCATCATCAGTGATGACGTCATCAGTGACGTCACTGATGACGTCACCGGCATCGTCATTGTCATCATCAGTAACATCACTGATGACGTCACCGGCATCCGCATTGTCACTGATGACGTCATCTGTGATGTCACTGATGACATCATCGGTATCCGCATCGTCATTGTCACTGATGACGTCATCGTCGCGTGACCCCTCCCCCTCCCCGACATCACGTGACACCCCAAGGTCACGTGTCCCCCCCCCCAAGGTCACGTGACCCCCCGCCACCCGAGGTCACTTGACCCACCCACCCCCAGTACCCTTCCCTCCTCCTCCTCAAGAGCTGTGCTCTGATTCGGCGTTACAGGGAGTTGTAAACGGCTTTCATTTTTTAAACATTTTTCTTAATTCCCCGTTTAAAAACAAAATAAAAGTGACCCCATGGGACGAAAAAAAAAAGGAATGCCGTTCCTTCTTCCGTCCTCGTAAAAATGTAAAAAGTTACCGTTCCAGTTCTAGCGATGCAAAATGGAACGGCGGCGTTCCTTCGTTCCTCCTAAAAGGAACACGCCGTTCCGTACAACACTGGTGTGCATTCACTACTGGGCTGAAAACTAGTCAGTATACTTCCACACATTGTTTCTATTTTCACAGCAGAAGCTTTTGCTATTCTTGTAGTGCTAAAGTGGTCAATATAGACTTCCACACATTGTTTCTATTTTCACTGCAGAAGCTTTTGCTATTCTTGTAGTGCTAAAGTTTGTGCAGTGTGTGTATGTAAAAAATATAATCACATTCTTAGATTCGCAAAGTGTTTCACAGGCACTATTGTTTCTATTTTCACAGCAGAAGCTTTTGCTATTCTTGTAGTGCTAAAGTTTGTGCAGTGTGGGTATGTAAAAAATATAATCACATTCTTAGATTCGCAAAGTGTTTCACAGGCACTATCAAGTGTTAAAAACCACGTCCACCCACTCATCACAAAGATTAAAAGACTTCTCTTAGCACTCAACTCGAGGGATATACATTTAGTTTTTTCACTGTGTGCCAGGTTATGTGCAGATCCCAGGGAATGAAAACGCTGATACCGCTGCGCAAAATGTTCAAGCTCTTCACGTTACCTCGATAAGCATTCTTAGGGCGGACTTGAAAGCCTTGGCTCGCAAACATATGCTGACACAATGGAATCTATTATGTAAACAGCAAACCCAGAACAGACTCTACACAATCAAACCTCACACATACCCTTGGCCAGAGGTGGCCAAATTACTAATTTATTGTAATTAAATTACATTACTCATTACTTTGAAAAACGACTGAAATGTAATTAAATTACATTACAAGTTACCACTACACGAAAGTGATGAATTACAATTATAAATTACTGCATATAAGTAATGAAATTACTTTCAAATTACTGTTTCATATATTTTAAAGGAGGAGCTAAACAAAAATAAAGAACACACTGCTCTGCATTTGCAAAGTAACAACTGTCAACCCCACACCAAGCCAGTGGGGAAAACCAAAGACAAATAAGGCAAACCAACACGCCCTCCCAAACCGGACCGACTGACATTGGGTCTGTCTGTGCTGTGGGCTCACATATTTTTCCGAAATACCTACTGCACATGCTATCGGTCCTTGGATTCATCATCATCCTCGTTCGGATTGCCTTGCTATTGATTATTCCTGTGGGCTGTGTCTTCTTCGTGTGAATTTCGGGGCAAGATAATCTTCAAAAGGGACGAAAGCCATGTTTGGGGAATCATATTCTTGGTCACAGCAACACAAACCCGGCAGGATTTAGGTGGCACGACCCTCTTGTCCGACCCAAAATGCCTTCAAGCAATGCGCACATAAAGGCACCCAATCCGACCGTCACACAAGCCAGCCACCACAAACGAAAACCGCGTTTTTCCTTTCCTTTTCATTATGAATGCGAAAGCATCAACTTAGGGTTACCAGACGTCCCGTTTTGGCCGGGACAGTCCCGTTTTTGAGGTCCGCTTTTGCCGTCCCGTCTTTTCGTCCCAATAATGAATCATCTCCTGTTTTCGTAGGAGTACATAGTTTCGAAATTGGCACTGAGCGAGCTGAAGCAAATTGAAGATATGCCTACTCGTTACAAGTATATTTTACAAAAATAACCGTACGTACTTACCCAGAGGGAAAAGTTTAGAACTGTTCTTGCCCACAAAGATATTCACCTAGAGGGAAAAGTTTAGAACTGTTCTTGTCCACAAACTTTTTCTCGCGAAGATGCGTGTGTATCCAGTAACTAATATATATATATATATATATTAGTTACTGGATATAGCACACATGTAGAATCTCGGTTGGAGACACTGCACTCTTTTTCGAAAATGCCAAAGAAATGTATGTGTGTGTTTACCAATCGTGGTGGTTCCATGGGTCGTGGAACTGGCTCTGTGTTTTTCTGGAAGCACGTTTTCAGTGGAGCGCGTCTTTCTAATTATGAACTTTGTGTGGACATGCGAGAAGTTTCGCCTTCTTGTCTCAACATTGCGAGCAATGCTACTTGTGCGGTTGAACTTCCCATAAAAGTGTGCAGCCTTTTACAACCGAGTCTTGCAGGATAAAGTCCTGCTTAGAAAACTTCCGTCGTTGGCATATTACGCCCACACAAACGAAGGACCCGAAGCAGGACCTTCCAAATGCGTGCATGCAACTGAAGTGTGAGTGTGGCTGTTTCCTAGGGCTTAGTGCAATATGCGAATGTTACGAAATAAGACAAGTTATTTCATTAAATTTTTCTCCCTAACGAAGTTAGGAAGAAACGCGCTCGTCAGTTTCCATGACCGCTCACCCCATGGCACTGCCTGTCCATCAGCGCGGAGCGTCCAAGGTCACCATGGGAGCACACGCGCTGACCGGCAACGAAAAGTATGCAGCAGACGAAAAAGGGAGCGGACGAGCGGCCTGCATGCTTTTGCATTCACAACTCAAACAATGCTTAAGTGTACCTCAATCTTTTCTTTTTTTTTTTGAAAGAAGCTTATTTTGTTTGCAAATGCACAAACTGCTTTCTTTTTTGTTCATTTCCGGACAAATTAAAGAAAAAAAACATTCCTAAAATATCCAAAAAGTAATTACGATTTTAATTACAATTACCGCCATCAAGGTGATTCATTACATTACTAAATTGCCGGCATCAAAAAGTAATGAGATACATTATAAATTACTCTCAAAAGTAATTAGTTACTGTAATTCAGTTACAGTAATTTAATTGCAGCCACCCCTGCCCCTGGCCCTCCTCAGATAATCTATCGCGTCATGAAAATGTCCTCTTGATTCGCCTTCGTATTGGTCATACACGCCTTACTTACGGTGGTTACCTGTTGAATCGCTCCGAAACCCCCAGAATGTGATATCTGCCATACCACACTCTCTACTCCACATATCTATATACTCATGCCCAAAGTACCCACACATCTTAGACACCTGGTCAAACCCTCTAAGACAAGACCACACTCCTTTTTATCTGGTATATCTTTTATCTAATACTCCATTAATTTCACACCATCATCTTTTCACATCTTTATTTCTATCTGGTCTGGCATCATTACTGTAAAGCCAATATAGTAGTAGTGACTAACTGAGATTTAACACATCCTTCACCATAGACTGGCACACTTTGGCCCATAGGTAGCCCTTGCACCAATAAACAGTTAATCAAACAATCATTCTTTGTGGTTGTCACAATTTCTTTAATGTCCGAGTCAAGGGGAAAAAAAAAAAGAGTGGCTGCACCTTAAATATTGCAGGTGCCATGAGGTTACTAGATCTGTCGTGCCGTAATATGTAGATTAAGGCTAGTCATGGTTGGTATGGCCCTCTCCTGCATGTGTAAACCAGTGACACTAAAAACTACAAGGGGTCACCAGGATAATGGGACATCTATTTAATGCTTGTGTCACTCGTGTTCCTACTGAATATTGCAACTAAGGTGGCAGTGATTTTGGTTGCTCTTTTTCATTTCTAATTGTCATGTTTTCTAGGTGGAAATAATGAATGTCTGACAATGAAAAAGGGCTTGCTTAGTTGGAGTCAAGAGTATTGCTTACAAAGCAGTCGCGTCTCTCGTCACCTTTACATTGTATTAGTAGGTTTAATGTTGCAGAGCTATTAGAACTCAGGTCTGTCCCTGGCCATTTTCGAAGGAGGTTGAAGATGTTAGGTATATTCCGTTCAACGCTGAGCTGTTGACAGTTGAAGCCATGCGCTTGTTGGACCAATCAAGTCGACTCTGTGTCCATACTCATGCAGAGAGGTGTTCAGGCAGTAAAAGGAAGGCAATTGATTGATCTGACGAACACATAGCTTCCTCTGCCCTGTCAGCTTAGTAATAAACAGAGTATAGAGTTAGCAAGCTAACTCTACACTCCATTATAGTTAGTAATTTGGCCACTATATAGTGTTTACTGGTAAATTGGGTTGCACAGTGCTGTCTAAGAATGTCAAGTAGACTCCCGGCTTAAAGTTGTGAAAGTGTCCTCTCCAGTATTTTCCTTGATGGCACAAACATCAGGCAGAGGTCCAGTCAGTGTTTGCAGATGGCTCTCTTTCCTTGCACACAAGAAGCTTGAAATATGGAAAGGTATGTGTTACACCCATCTCATTTCTACGACCAGATCCACTCGTTTTGTTAGGCAAAAGTACTGTGCACTTGTTTTTTTTGTCCTTTCGTATTACAGTAGAGCCTCTTTTTAGAAGCATTCTGTCAACCCTATTGCGTTTTCACGGACACCCAAGCTTCAAATGACAAATCGAGAAACCAATTCCAACAGCGATGTTGGCCCCGTCTTTCTTGGTCGAGGGTGAACCATGGCGTCATTGTGCATGCCATTATCCATTAGTTTGTTCGTTCCTTCTTTCCAGCTGGGGCAGGGCACCCTGGTGCTGGTGTCCCCGTCTCTGGTAAAGCGCTGCAAGACCCACTTCCATAACCTGCCGTGCGGGGTACACCTCATCTTGGGCAACAACGGCTACATCTGGATTGCGCCCCTGCTCTCCGAAGAGGGCACCAAGTTTGTACAGAGCCTGGAGGTACCGTACACCACGCTTTTAGAGGGGAGCTCTGGCTGAAATCTTGAGTTGGTGATTTGCCACAATATTGGTTCGACACATTAATAGACACATCCGAATCAGCAACCTAAATTGCAATTCATAATAATTTTTTTTTGCAAAGTTATTCAAGTTTCACATTAGATCCGAGAGGGTTTATCGGCAATCCTGAAAACGTGACATTGCGTTTTATAGTCTAGAGCAATATGGGGGCAGTATAGCTTGCTTTCAACAGGTAACAAAAAGCTTGATGGTGTGAAATGAATGCTGGTTAAGCTCACGCCAGCAAAACAAAATAAACAAGCACAAAAAGTATTGCATTTTTTAGGCTGCCTGCTAGACATGCAAGTTATACAAGTGTGATGTCACTCCAGTGGAAAGGGCGGCAAAGTGTGAACATGGTTTCGGCATCGCCTTCATTTTCCGTTTTCTCTATAGCCATTTTGAATTTGGAGGTAGTAAATAGCATGACGCAAAGAGTAAAACCCGTGTAATCTGGGTACTCACAAAAACATTTTGAAAGTGTTGGAATAAGACACAATTGTCACAAACACCTGCCCCCACCCATAAATGAAAATAAAACAAACTTGGTGGACACTTAAGCTTTGCCTGTAAGAGTGCAACGCAATAGCATTATCGAGCCCCATTCGCAAAGCCTTCTCATATAAACCCGGGCTCATTCCCAGGCCGTGCAAGTGTGTGCGCGTGGTCTAGTCGGTAGCATCACGCGACGTCACACGTGGATGTGACGTCGTGACCGGGGATGCCTTATAATGCAGCGCGCGCAGCCATGTGTGACGTGACACGTGGCTCCGTGCATTGCATTATGGAATTTTGTGGTGCCATCGATGCCGACGCCAGATTTTCTGCGACACGAGCTCCTAAACGCTATTGCGTTAAAAATATACTGCAACGGTTGCGAGAACCGTTTAGACTTAGGAGCTATTCCGAAACATGCTTTTCTTTCGAGACGTCGACCCCGAAGTTTAAAGTTGTAGTATTTTACTGTAGTATAGATGAGGATAGGAGAGCAAATTGTGCGCTTTTAATTTAGTTTTGTTAGAGTCGCCGAGTATCCAGGGTGTCTAGCAAATTAATATTTTAAAATTCCCCGACTTTTCCAGGTTTCCCCTAACAATTTCAGGGGAATTCCCTGACCACGGTAGAGGCAGTTAAATATATAAGACCATTACAACACAAGGCATTGAGCATTGAGCACTGCGAGGATCATTTTGCACGGGCTTAATTCAACTTGCATGTTCCGAAATATTCGGGTTCGTCTAGTCCGGATTAAACAAGCATTTTCTTGCCACCGACATCGTCAGTAAAGAGGCTGCTTCCGGAAACGTGATGAAAACACGACGCTCAACCACACACACGAATAACCGAATGGCAGCATGGCCGCCAGATGCACACTTTCAAATACTTTCGGCTTAACGCTTGGATTGGATTGGGGTCTGCAGCTTTTTCATTTGCTACTAAATCTAGTGTTGCGCCCTCAATCCAATCTAAGGCTTGGACTGGATTTGTCGGCTGTTCCATTTGCATTCGGTAGCACACTCTACATCGGATCAGCAGAGCCCGCGCTCGGCACTAAGCAGAATTTATTGCTTATTTTTCTGCCCCCAAGTCCTCAAGTCTTTGCTCAGGGCACTCGATGGCATTTCGGCCGGCTCATTTTCTCTGACTGGGCTCTCTTTTCAACAATATCCCTGACAATTCCCCGATTTTTTACAGTAATTAAAATTTCCCCGACAATTCCCGGTTTTCCCGGTCGCTAGACACCCTGGTGTTTCAAAGTATGCTGCGGTCTTTTTGGGTGAATGAACTGAGCTTGTGTGTGGCACTTTTTCTGCTCGTAGCTGGTGCCTCAGGTGACGAGAGAGGCGGTTGCTCGGGTCAGGAACTGCGTGCTGGCCCTCGCCCGGCATCACGTAATGCTCTTCGACACGAGCGTCGTGTATGCCTACGACGTTTCGCTCGAGCACAAGGTGAGGTTGGGCCTTTCACTCTCGCTACGACGCTTTGTGTGCAGTTTGTTGGCGGTATAGTAGGATTTCATGCAACAGGCAGTCTTTATATCTTGCAGTGTTCGGTTCTTGTGGGTTGAATCGAAAGTTCTGTTGCAACAGACTCGGTGCAGTAGCAGTTTACGATACTCTATTCCTCTTTATAGGGGCACTTTGGATGTGTGCAGGGTTTTTGCATTCTAAAATGCATTTTGTGTGGCAGCACCTTTGTACTCTCCTTTGGAGGAAAGTGAAAGTGCATCAGTTGAATACAATTTGTAGTTTTGTGTATGCTTTATAAAATCACACTGTCGACTTGTTGGAACCGAATTGGCACAAGCATTGCAACGTCACCTGGACATGAGATATCCTATTGAGTGAGGAAAAATGTTGAGCCTTTCAAACTCGACGACTTCCCGAAATTTTGCCTCAATTGTGCCATAACTTTGGGTGCATGCTTGGTCGGTGTCTTACGGCACATTCTGTTTGAATGCCTGGACGACATGTAAATGTTTCTACTCGTGCACTTCATCTTCCAGACAAACGCTCTTCTGAAACCTGAAATCATGAAGAAAGTTGCAGATTTGACAAAGCAAAAGCTGCTTCTGGAAACGTAGGAATGAATAAAAACATATTTACCTCATCCAAAATGTTTGAAGCTGGTATTTCTTTCCAATCGTCAAGCAGTCTGGAGGACTGATGCTTTCTTGAAACTTCCGATTACTACTGGTTTGCGTGTTAGGGCAAGCAAATGGATTCGAAACAACTTTATTTGCATAACGACAGCACTACAAAATGACTTGCTGTTGGTCACCTTACAAAGAAAACAGAAGGAAACAAAGTTGTACAATTGACACGCGTTGGTAGAAACCGTCATTTATTACAACGACCACGAACAGTAACCGGTGTGAGCCGGAGCCTTCTGTAATCCAGTGAGAGCAGTCAATAGGATGCGCAGCAACCAAGCACCGCGACATATATCACACCTTAGAACCTACATCACGCTAATACTAAGTATCACTTTAGTGGGTGAGCTTTGTGTACAAAATGCTTGCCTATAAATGCATTGGGATGTTCACTATACAAATCCTTAAAAACGGCGATTCATGTAGTGCCTGGCGTGAGCCAGGTCGCCATTGCGACGGGTTCAAAAAAGTCCGGAATGAAATAATATTTGCGGTAAAAGAGTATGCATATGGAACCGCAACTTATAAAAAAAAGCACCACCTTCATCTTTTTCCTTTTCTCGCCAGTTCAAAATAATGCTTCTCGCGACTTTCGGATGCGATGGGAAAAAAATTGGAGATGCCCCACTTATACAGCTTAGCCCACATGCCTAAGCCACATGCCAGGAAGGTTACCGAGGGCCGGGCACATGTAAGAGGTTCTCTTTGGACAGGTTATCCGACTTTGCAGGCCCATTTCTATGACACTAACACTACCAGCTCCGAGTCAATTTTGCCGTTAGTGGAACTCGAGGAACCCCAGTCCGGTATCGCCGACTGTGGAAGTAGAAACTATTTGAAGTAGGGGTCGAGCACTGTCGCGGCTAAGCATCTACTAATTGCACAGTTTGATGAAGACCCTTGTGGTTTTTCAGAAAAATTCAGGTGCTCGAGCTAAACTCGAGGGAATCCATCCTCCAAGGAAATTGAGGAACGGTAAGGAGACATGGGCGGTCAGAGTCAAACAAAATGACAGTCACGGGCATACGACTGCAGTTGGCGGCAGCAGTGGTTCCCTCTTTGTGTAGGTAAAGGCTGGTTTGTAGCTACACGAGGTTGCTTGAAACATTGACAAATGAAGCTCGGTTGACAAAGACATTTCTGGGGGCCGTCTTTGCTTCCGGTTCGCCGGTTTGGGAACCGGTACTGGTCTGCTGGCTGTGGAAGGGAGCAGGCTCTGCATGGCGGATGAACCGGTTGCAGCGGCGTGCGGAGCGCACATCGGGACGTCAGCTCATCGTGGTGGAAAATGCTTCCTGCAAGGTCCAAGAATGAGGTTGCTTTGCTCCACCCAAGTGGTCGCTGGGTCTTTTTTACGTTCTGCTGCCGTCGTCTTTTTTTTTTTTGTCATTTTGGCCATTCTCCAGTTTTTGTTTTTCAATTGTGAGCCACTTCTTTGAAGCGGCGGACCTGCCCTATTTACTGGGGACCTCTACGGATCTATTCCCAGAGGGTTAGCAAAGAGAAGGGGTGAACACTGTTTCTACGGCGTGTGCCAATATGGGTTGAAATCCACTTTAAACCACGGAAATTGGATCTTGGAACGTATGGCACTGTGGCCTACCATGGGGGTGCAGATAGATGGTGCATTCATTTTTGTGAAATTATCCACACGAGTTGTCTCTGTCAAAGTTTACAAATAAAAGCCAAAGATTTCCTGCAAATTGTTTAATCTTGCAGTGAGAAAAGGTAGCCATGAGCCATTAGGACGATTGATTTAAAAACAAAAATGGAAAAGGAAGGGAAGACTGATCTGTTTAAACTGTCCCGTCTGTCCCTCCATCGTTTTCTAGTGTGGATATTGGAATTTTTTTTCAGTCTTAAGAGGGGACATGGCCTCGGAACTCAAAATTTTCAGAAACTTTTTTTTTTTTTTTTTTCAAAATGATATGTTTATGCTTATAAACTTACAAAGAATGGTTTCAGAAAATTTCATTTATAAACATGCAGGATTTATCTCAGAATAAATTATTTTCAACATGTCGGCAGCCCTCCGAGTCATCAGGGAGCCAAGTTTTTTGTGTTTATTATTTAGCGCTGCTTCATACTCGTTTAACCTAGCCAGAACATTTCACCCTCATTGAAAGTGCCATTTACTCTAAATTTAGCCCGCAGAGGCTTTCGAAGTTTACTAGTATCAATGATCAGGAGGACCCAATACATCCAAACAGAAAAAATTCTGAAAATTTGGTATGAGCAATTTTATTGGTTGAGACCTGAAACAGGGTTTACAATTGGTCCTTCCCGGTGACGTGATCATGTGTCGTCTTCAGTAATGCCCCTTTACAGTATCTCCCATCTCAGATCCTATTCCTGCTTTGCTGTTCTTTCTAAGTGTGATTTGCCTCTTAGTTCTTGCCAGTTTATCTGTCAGGGAATCCCTGCAAAAGTTAGCGAGCCTACAAACAAAACAAACTGGTAGCTATTGCCAGGGGAACAGGGAAGTCTCAAAGAGGAAGGTTCTAACAATGCGCCAGGTGAATGTTGCCTACCTCAGACCCACAGAAAAGAAAGAAACCTAAAGTTGAAACTTTAAATGCATTTTTCTCAGTTTCACTTTTTGGCAGGAAATGTGGTATGGAGGAAATGCATCATTGGACATTTTGAAAGTGTAAAGATTTCATTCAGTGTTGTCCTTGACTGAAATTTCCCGAGGAACAAGTTAAGGTACTCATAATCTTAAAAAGCTAAATTCTTCATGACCAAAACTGAATATTTTAAAACTCAGAAATTTGTTCAAATCGTTCGTTCTTTTTAGCTGTTATTGTTTTTCTCTAAAATTGCATTTTCTACAATTAATTTTTACCTTAACTTGCACTATCGGTATTCTACTTCAGATTAAACCAAACATTTTGTGGATTTCAATTATTATTTTTCTTAAATACATTTCCTAATAAAGTAACTTTTTTCTGGAGCTTGTTAAGCATAGTATGTTGTAGAGTTGGCCGATAAGACTGAAACTTTAGATGTCATCAATCCTAATGGGATTCAATTCACCCTGAAAGTTTGAATCAGTTTGAGACTTTGGTTCAAAAGTTGACCCTCCCAGGCCATGTCCACCTTAACCAGTTATTTTTTTTTTCTTTTTTAATTGGTGCTGTCTAGCGAAGAGCACAAAAAGTTAGTTTTTTTACGCAGAATTTGAAGCACTCATTTAGAAGCTTTCGAATTCTCAACAGTAATGAGTCTGAAGAATGAAAGCTGTGAGAGCCCGAGACTTTCAAAGAAAGCTTTTTCCAATTGCAAAATCGAGATTGAAAAAACCAAGTTAGCAGTTCTGTAAATAATATGGTTAGGTATCAAACCTTCATTAAATAAAACCAAAAAAAAGCCTTTGCTTGCACCCTGCTGCCAACCTCACATGGCAACCAAAAGTATGAATCAACATTTCGTCTGTGTAAAAAACCACAAGTTTTAATAATTCTTTGTTAGAACATAAAGAAAAATGAATTCCTAGGAATGGTCCTAATCACAACTTAACACAGCCCAAAAAATATGCAACACTGCTGTAAAAGGCTGGTGGGCATCATGAATCATTTATAGGCTGTTTAACAAAAGAGCATAACAGAGATTACAAAGTAAGTTTCAAGCATTATACAAATCATGCACCATGTAAAAACTAACAACAGATGATCTTGCCAGCTGAGGAAATGCAAGCTTCTCAAGCAAGCTGTAGGTTGCAACGATGCAAGAATAGCTTCAGTTCTCCCAAGTATTCGTTCAGCCTTGAACTTTGCGTCACTGCCCTTTACAAGCTTAGTTATCACCTATTGGGAAAAATTGCAAACGACCACACAAAGCGTGCTGCGAATGATGGCAGTAGCTGCTGCGTTGTGGAAAGGTCCTCTCGAGCATGGAAGTCAGGGTCCTGTGTCCTTTGTAGCTCTCGTGCCGTCGCGAACCTTTGCCTACTCTGTTCGGCGCGGCGTGCCTGCCGTGCCTGCTCCTCGGACGCATTGCAACGCTTGCGTGGTTTGGCCATGTGTGTTAGAAAGTGAGCGAGGTGTGCTTGTGACCACAGCTGCAGGGGATGAAGCGAAAGTATGTAGGCGAGTTCTTCTGTAGAAGCATGGAGAGCACACGAGAACAGAACCTGGGCGGTGGCAGTGGGGAGGTGAGGGGGTGTATCGCCACAGCGCGACCAGATGGGTATTTTGCACTGGTGGCTACTGGGGGGGGAAGAGAAGAGAGGAAAGGGAGAGTTGTTGGGAGGTATGTGGATGTAGCAGGAATGATAGGGAGGCGGAGAGCACTCCCTCCGTGATCACGTGGGTTTTTCGGAACAGCGACGGCCTACAGGGGAAGGGAGGGGGAGCGAGATGGTGCCTTATCGCAGTTGGCACGTACGTGAGAGGAAAGACGGAGAGAGGGATAGCAGTGCCTCTGCTATGGTTTGAGGTTTTGCGTTTTGGCATGAGCATTTTGTTTTCCAGGAAGGGGCACCAATGCTACTACTGTGATTAACTTCTCTCCAGGAATCATTTCCCTTAATTTTTACAACCGCTGTGATTAACTTTGTTCCAGGAATCATTTCCTTTGATTTTTATGAAGTGTTGTAGTGACAATTAGTCAATGTCATTTGGAACGGATTATGTAGTGGCCATGTCTGACATGAAACAATTTTGAAATGGAGCAGAATACTTTCCTGATCAACAGGCTTTATCAGTGACAACCAATGTACTTATTATTCAACTAATATGTTGCATCATTTACAAAGTTTCTGGTTTAGGGATATTTAATTTTGTAAAAAAGATAAAACAAAGAAGCACTGGCCTGCTCTTAAAGTGAAAACTGGTTTCTTAATTCCAACATAAAAGCCAAAGAATCGACCACATTGAAAATGTTCTAAGATCCAGAAATACTATTGCCATTATCAAACAAGATCCAAGATTGTTCTAAAAGTGTTCTTAGTGGTGCGAAAAATGCCAGATTATTCTCTCTCATCCCCCTTTTTTACGGTGCAGCATGATAAAAAGAAATGGGAAACAAATCCTACAAAGTTTATGATATTAAGGTCAACATGCCATCAGGTACGATAAAAAGCATAATTTTACTAGGACAGGGAAAGGCAACGTGGGCAAGTGTCAACAAAACAAGTTTGCAAAGTACAAAATAAAAGATGGTGGTGCAGCAGCACCAGCTAGCAAACATTAAGCACAACAAAGAATTTGTGCTGTCCAGCAATGTCTCCCATTCACGTAAGACTGAAATATATAAAAGAGAAGGGACAACACAGCATACAGAATGAGAGCTTTCCTTCTGAAGCTACGCGATCCGGATGGATCTGTTAGCAAGACTCTCCCTTCAACGTGACTTTATGTTGCTGTTCTTGGCGCACAACCACAATCGAAAGTTAGACTCAAGTGTTTATACTTCTCATTTGGCACACCTTCGCACACATAATTTAAATGTGTTAGGTGCATCCTGGGGTCGGTGACGCGATGACTGCCCCCTATTCCGAAGAGGGCACCCTAACCACCGCAGTACGTCTCCCAATTTCAAATAGTTAACCTCTCTTGCTGCCGATGCCGCCAAAGATGAGTGCGTAGCTAATTCGCTGTAGTGGAGGCACGGCGGTTCAATACATGATGGGGTAAAAAAGCAGTGATATCTGTACTTCATCCATTTTTTCTTCTTTCTGTCACAGTTAGCTTTTTTTTTGAGCCCAGCAAACAGCTGCCAAGTGGTGCAACGATTTTCATAACTTGGCCTAAGCAATGCAGAAAAACCAGGCTTGTCATGGTGCTGGACCAATTATAGGTTACGAGTAGGATTCCGTGTTTTTGGCGTTTATGTTTCGTCAAATTCAAAGGGTGCTTTTTGGAGTTTATTTTTCGCTGAAAATTTTGTGTTTATTGGGGTTTATTATATTAGATGCCCAATTCTATGAAATGCCGAGCTTAATTTACTGTGTTTCTAATTTGTCCAAGATTCAATATAAAAATAAATGATACTTCGACACAAACATACCCTGAATTCACAAGAACTTGCCTGTATCAAATGACATGTCTGCAGCTGCATTTAGCATCGGCCCCCTTGCCATTGGCAACACTAACTGTCCAATTTGCTATTTTTTAGAAACGAAGGTAGCCCACTTCTAGTAATCGCAGGGCCCTGGCAAACGGTGACCTCGGCAGAAATAATGTCCCTTAGCCAAGAATGGAGATAAGCGAACATTGCTGACTGGGAAGGAAAGTCGTCTGTCGTTCATTGTCCCTCCTTGCAATCACAAGTTTCGCAGGTCACAAAATCTAAAACTAGCATTTTTTTCACTTTTTTTTTTTTTTATCGCACTTTGAAAGTTAGCTTACTCCATGTTTTCTCCCGATTTGCTTTTGCTTTTAGGTGGGCTCCTGGGATATTACGGTAAATACCTATAGATAGTTGCTGGGAAACCAGAAAGCTCCAGCTGCCCTGCCTCCCTCCTATGAAATCTACATGTTTATAGCTTTCATTGTTATAAAAACGCAACCCCTCCTTTCTCGAAGAAGCACAAATAGATATCCTCCAAACAGGAAACCGGAACAATGAGTTTCGTCGTGACCCGGAACTACAATGTCCAGCTCGCCCGAATGAACTCCGACGAGATAAACAAATAACTACCTTTCATTACTAGTCTTGGATTTCAAAGGAAACGGAAGTGTCCTTTCTTCAGGACCACCGATCCCGTGCTCTCGCAAAATTTATTTGTAAAATATTGTTGGTTTTTTTCGTTTTATTGCTCTTTGTTCTGCCATCATGACCCCGAAAATTTGAGTTTTTCAGGTAAATCCGAATCAATGAAAATTTTACCGGCGAGCGTTTTTCCGAGTTTTTCGGATTTATCCAAAAACACAGAATTCTATTCAAGCTCCATCTACGGTGACCCCCCCTACCCCCCACAAAGTCGGACGCTTCTGCCCTCTGCCCTGCTAAAGACCAAGTTTGTGAGTAGGCATTATGAACGTGTCCCAAGTTAAAGTGATGTCAATCGTGGGGCATGGGCTACGTCGGTGCTCAGCGAGCTTGTCCTAGGGGGCAACTTGCAAGGGTGAATTTATGGGTCAGGCTAGGGGAAGGGGGGGGGGGGGGGGGGAATTGGCTTGGAGGGGGGTCTGCAGAGATATCTGGTGTCACGTACAGATGCGACGTCACAGGCGAAGCATTGCCCAGGTCTATTTTGTTCAGCGAATAATCACCATATCACCAAGAACCAAGTCTGCCTTGGGCGGTCTAAGGGAGGGCAGCTGTCCCTCTGCTTTCCTTCTCAAAAATTTGTCCCTGCTTAGGGGGCAGCAGAGTTCCAGAAAGTTCTAGCTTCGACGAGTGCAAAAGGGGAGGGGGGTCTGGAACCTACGGATTGTTCAGAAGAGGCGCAGTTCTGGGAAGAGGACGGCCCTCTTGCGGTCCCGGGTGCGCTTGTTGGCGAACCACACCTTGACCTGCTCCGTGGTGAGGCCCAGGCGGAAAGCGAGGGTGCGCTGCTGCGCCGTGTCCGGGTATGCGTTGCACACAAAGGCCTTCGTCAGCTGCTCCTTCTGGAAGGTGCTGAAGTAGCGGCCTGCGGGGGAGACACGCGGCGACCCCGACACCGCTCCTTGAGAAATGGGACACTCCGCGGCGTGCCCAAACGAGCGTACGTGCAAAACAAATGGGTTTGCGACGCAATATTCCCCTTCGCTGCATGCAATGGCCACGCCCCACCCTCAACGGCGGTTTTGGACAAAATCTGCTGGCTGCCGAGCCTGGCTGACGCAGAGAGAGATGCCACGAATGTGGTTAGGGCGAATAATAAACTGCACCATTCTGGGTCTCTTTTGACCACAAGAGAACCAATTTGAAATTTTTATTCCTTTTCGTGCAAGCCTCGCAACCTGCGGGGCAAGCAGATCCTAACAACATCCAGAAGCAAGATACCGGTCAATACTGGTTGCTTCAGTTACCCTTTCTAGAATGGGCAAATCAGTCCCATGTGAGAACCGAAAGAAACACATTCGAAAAAATATTTGTCTCCTCTCCTTTTTTTTAGTTTCTTCCTACAAGAGGGGCATTAAGCTTCGAAGACCTCCTACCAGTTAGCACGACTATGTTTGACACAGGGGCCCCTCAATGGTCGTTTTTGGCATGCATTTGAAATGCGACTTGGTTCAAAGGCAGCAAGGCAGATACTGCAGTGGCAAGCAAAGCAGCCTTTGAGATAATGAAAAGCCTTCAATAATGGTGGTCAAAGCCTGCACTCCTTCTCAGCCGACTTCATTTACCTGTTCTTCTCGTTGACTAGCGTTCTAAGTTTCAAATAGGAATATAATCCAATATCAGCTTGATCTTGCTCCTTTCTAAGCTCCAAGGTGTTATACTTGGACGGCAGTGACCCTCAAAGACAAGGAAAACTGTGAGCAACAAAGTCTCTTGCTATCATGGAACTCTAGAGCAGCCTGACACTACCATAAAGTTAAAGTTTGACCAGCTATTAGAATCTCGAACCGAGGCATATAGGAAACTGCTTTTGTCTGGCCTTATGGGAACCACCTTAAATTGAAATTGTTTTCAGTTGCGATTGACAGAGACTACTGTGGTTGCATGCCTCCCATTCAGGCTACAAGTTTTGAAATCCCGGTCCTTTTGAAGCTTCTGCAAACAGTGTAGAAAGCAGCACATTCCTACCCATTTTTCTCGGTATCCCATCTAACAACTCACTCAGAGGAGACCATAAAAGATTATTCCGTATCCGAATGTCGCCAACGTGGAAAGCAACAGTGCAGACACTGGAACCGGCTGAAACACATGTGGTCGAAATCTTGCGAATAAACCGCGCTCCAAGAAAATCGCTTGGTTTGGCCCGGAGGGAATTTACGAACGTGGAAACAAACTTGGCTAAACAGAAACTCCCATTTATGAAGCCGTATTGGGCACGGGACGCCAAGCATCTTCTCTTCCAAGCATGCCTGCGACGCAGCGGCACCCTCTAGTGCAAGCTCGCCAAGCGCCACTTTACTTTGGCAGGAACGAAACCGTGAAACCAAAAGGGGTACAGTTTCTTTGGTTTATTTATCGGCATAAAAACAGAGAAAGCAAGTGTAAAAAACAGAAAGCAGCAGCAGCCACTCAAAGACGACACACGGGACTGCTAGTACGAAACATTGCAACGAGTACATGGGTCTTTGCAGACAATTATACATGGGCTACACAAAATGCAAGATAAATACAAACCTAAAACGGGCACTAAAATTGCTCTATTAGCCATGGTTAAATGTTTGTTCAAGCACTGCTTTTGCTTAGCAATAGGAACAAAAGTATTGTGGCACCGTTACACTATGGCCGGTTGTTCACCGGCACCAAAGAACAATATGCACGCTGAAACAGCATCCAACTTGGAGAATCAGAGTCTGCCTGTTGCAACGTTTTCAGTTGCCACACAAGGGGTGACTGACAGCTCGGTTAGTCTGCTAATATTAGTCTGGACGAGTTCTCGCCAAATCGCATCAGAGTTCTCCAAGTAGCATTGCTCTCTTCCATGGTCCGAGAGAGAGAACTAAGAGTGATGCAAACAAATGGGCCACACAAAATATACTCCTAATCTAATTAGCACTATACCTGTGAGAGTAGTCATCCCAATTGTCACCGGAACATCTAGGTAACCATTTGAGCCACAAAGATGCAAATCATTCTGATGTGCCATCTCCAGGCAGCTCCCAGAAACTCCCGCAATAGGCATGCATATGATAATTCACTTCAACCAGGTGGCACTCACTGACATCCATTGTACTCTGGACTCAACCCATGGGAGACATACACATTCTTTGCGGCATTTAGCAAACTTCTGCAGTAAACTATGGAAGTGAAACCTGGGGATGCTCGGAGATTTGCTAAACCGAAACTTGAACTTTGGCGATAACGAAATTTAACTTTAGGGGAGAGTCAGCTATTTGACAAGTCGAAACGAAGCAGCTGGAAGTTTCTTACAAAGTGGCGTCTTTTGCGAGCGTTAAGAAAGAGAGCCACGGAAGAACATGTCCAACGACGAGCCACGGCGCCCACTTTGCATTGGCCGGCCTGCATCAGCGCCCAAAGTGTGAGGGGAACTTGTGTTTCTGGAGCAGTTTTTTCTCCTTGCTGCGCCGGTTCTGAAACCAGAACTGGATCTGGTTCTTGGAAAGGCCCAGAGAACGCGCAAGCTGGTCCTTCTGTTCGTACGAGATAAAGCGGCTACGCTGGTATGCCTGCTCCAGCTGAGACCGCTGGTACGCGGAATACCGCTCGAACGTGCGTGTCCTGGACAGCAGCACTTTGGAGGGGAAAGGGGAGGGAAGAGAGACCAGAGGCGGCATTAGCGGCGGTCTAAGCAACGACGGCGCGAGGAGACAAAAGGAGAGCAACATGACGCCAGACAGGAGGTTTTTTGGACAGACAAAAGACAAAGATTTAGAGGAGGACACAACTTTCTAGGTTCGTTCACACACTTGCAAAAGAGTAGGACCGGCTGAGAGAAGACCGGTTTCCAAGCCTCTTGCGACGGCTTAGGACCTGCTCCGCAGCAGCGCATTTAGTGCTACTAAGTCGCAGGAGGCTTAAAAACCAGTCTTGTCTCAGTCGGTCCTACTCGGTTGCAAGTGCGTGAACGGGCCTTCACTCTTAGACTTCATTTCACCTTAAGCCTGGATACAGCTGGTGCTCCCATGGGACCAATAAGAGTGTCAAAAGTGCAAGTCACTGGGCCTTCTGTACACGACTGGTTTGGCAAAAGTAGGACATTTACAGAAACATGACGAACACCATGCTGGTGAGCTTTTTGATGCTGTACCATTGGTCCCATGAGCTCGTAGCATCGGCTGTGTCCAGATTTAAAGTGAAACGAAGTAAAGAATGGTAATTATAGTCTGTTGCAGGTTAAAAGCAGGGCAAGCGCTCCGCAGAAAGCTCTCTGCTTGCTATGATAAGTTATTTGCTCCTCTCCAGCCATCATGCTGCTAAAGAGGAAAGAGTGGAGAGCTTTCTGGGAGGAGCTTGTCCGGCTTTTCTTAACCTGCAACGGATCATAGCAGATGTGCTGCGGCCTCAAAGAAGAAAAACTAACTGTGTAGAAGGAACTAGTAAAAGCAATTGGCATGAAGCCATAGGCATTCATCCCCTCTTCACTAGCCATTGGTTGCTATACAAAGGAAGATCTATGTAATCTCAGGGTATAGGAATATGTATGCCATTTGCTTAAATTCGCTCTGGAAGGTTGCACTTGCTCCGACACCGGCCAAGACTCAGCTCGAGGGAAAAAGTATGACAAAAATGCTACTTTATTTGCTTTATTTGTGGCCCGATGTACGCAGAAAAAAATGCTAGCCTTTGACATCTGTCTGTGACGTCCTTCCTCCCACTTGACTGTGTAAGTCATCACTCCAGCTCATGTTTAGAATTGCATAAGGACTTCCAAGTTATGTTTAGGTGCAATGTAACGAGATTGAAGAAAGGCTGGCAAATATTGAGATTAAAAGCCTTCTGTTATCGCAGACTGTGACAATATAGCTGGCCCTTCCTCCCTTTGTTTTGATTCCTGCTTTTTCCAGGTGCATTGTTTTCTCCTCTTCTCTCCTAGGCCCAAACAAAATATTGTTTCCAAACACAATATTCCTCTGCTTTTTCAGACATAAATTTTTGAAAACTGACAAGCTGGAAAATCAACATTTCAGCTCGGTACAGTAAGACCACTTAACACGCTTGGCAAGTGGGAGGTTCCAGATATTGCTCCGTGGCATACAACTGCACAAAGAGCTTGTTTCCCATAGCCAATATACACTGCTTTACCTACACTTAAACAAAGACACAGAATATGGGAAGATTAAGGCAAAATTCACAGATCTAATAAACAGCAGCACCTGGGAAAGGTTGCAAAACCCAAAATGATACTTTATATTGAAGCAATGCTTTGGTAAGTGAACAGCTCACAAAATACCAGTGCTGCTTCAAGTGAGACTCTAGAACACTGACTCGGCAATAACCGACAAAGTGCAAACACACGATAGTTTACAAACACTTGCAATGCTTGCATGCAACTTGCACTATGTACAGAACAACAACTATGGATGCATAA
Organism: Ixodes scapularis; assembly: GCF_016920785.2. Taxonomy (NCBI): domain Eukaryota; kingdom Metazoa; phylum Arthropoda; class Arachnida; order Ixodida; family Ixodidae; genus Ixodes; species Ixodes scapularis. Next base: position 20,502,726 of record NW_024609868.1, read on the forward strand.
GTATGTGCGCATTAAACTGGCACTGTACATTTTGTTGCTTTATACGTACATAGATTTCTTCGAACCACCAAGTGCCCAAAAAAGCAAAGCTTGTAACATTGCATGGCTTGCAAAGATAACAAAACTGTGTTGGTTGCCACATTACAAGGATAATTCACTCCATTCCAAATGTGCAGATCATAGACATTTTTTTTTTCCCCTGTTCTTTCGTTACAGTTTTAAATTCCTCACATTTCTTGCAATAACATAGCTTGAAGTTGGCAGTGGCAACAGTGGCCGCCTTCTTTGGCGCGAGAAGAAACCAAGTTCGATAACAAATTTTGCAGATGTTGCAGCCATTGAAACTTAGAAGTTATTGCTACTCTACGATCACTGAAAACTCAAAAGGAACTCATCATTTTTAATTCACTGTCACTCTGCTCCATGGCATGTTTCTCTCAAGCTAGCTCGCTTCACACCGAAACAAACTAACACTGCACAAGACAGAGCTCCTGCAACCCGCTCAACAGAACTCAAGACAGATACTTCTTTGTTGCGATAACACAAAATTAAAATGCAAAAAGTAATTTTTTTTAGTACAGCCGAGTGAAGCATTACGTTCTCATAAAATAATAAATATGCAAAGACTTTGCATAAAATACATGTGTCAAAACAGTCAGGAAGAGCTCAGATCCATTGTGACAGCAGTACATTAGGCTTGTTTAAATCCCGTTCCCTTTCAATGCAAAGAAGATACAGTCTGCCACTGCACAGCAGCTTGCGTAAGTTTGTTCAAAACATAACTTCCTAGCAGTCTCACCACCTGGCCCGCAACTGACTTTGATGTGGCAGCATATGTCCAACCACCCAAAAATATAGATTAAACTCTTAACTATTAAGTGCACCCCTTTACTTAATAGAGGCAGAAAAGGGAAACTTGTTAACGTCGATATGAGTGTACTGGTAATTGGAATCATGTCAATGAAGATAATAGAAAAGGATGAATAGACACAAACTCCCATGCGTCTATCCATCCTTTTCTATTACCTTCTTCAGTGTGTGAAGCTAATCTAGATACACCTTACCAATACCTTTCCACCAGGACCTAGTAACGGCTCCTCTAAACTTCAGCAAACATTTATTACATCCCACTGATGATATTTTTGTTCTGCTCCATTGCAAGCGCTCCTCAGGCACCACTAGCCTCACTCTGAAGAATTCTGGTCTTGAACTCCGCATGCAGTTAAAGGGCAAAAAGCTTTGTTTAATCCCACAACTCAAGTTCCAGCAAGCAAAACAAAGCACTGCTGTAAACCAAAAGAAAGCAGACACAGTTTGGCTGAGAAGCAGGCCTTATAAAACTATGGGACGTGGAAGAAAGCCCAGCTTTTCTGCTTTGTGGCTACCATTCTAGCCACAACCCGTTCATGAGCCAATTGTTACAAAGCACAAGCCTGACTGCTATTCGCGACTCCAACTAACTATAGGTGGCGCCACTCATTTTCCAAGATGGCGGGTTTAGTGAGGGTCAGGGATGCGTGCCGCTGTTGAGCCTCTCTAGCGTGCTGGCTTCACTGAGCGACATAAATTATTTCTGGTAATGCGAGGAAGCGAATGTTTTATGAGCACAGGTCACCTCTTTAACCTAAAAACAAGAACGGTGTTTAGCGTATTAATTACGGAAGGATGCGCGTTTTAATTCTGGAGCGAAACCGAAACTTATTTCTATTTTGGATTTAATTTCTCGACAGAGGTCTTAATTTTGGATTCTTTCACGACTCAAGATGTGTCTCATATCGTAATTATTTACTTAGAAAAGTTGTTCGCGGAAACTTTATATTGTGACATACTGTTCGATCCAGGCTGATATTCGTAGTTGTTGAAAAAATCAGTGCTGATATCTGTACGTTCTCGCTGCCTTTTTCTCGCTCAGATAATTGTCATGGGAAATAATGACAATCATCCCAGCACAAGAATATGTGAATAATTCCAATTTTTACAATATGTCCACGAAACGCATAAACTGATAAATGCTGCTCTCACTGCTACAACCCAAGACGGAATCCGAATCAGACAGCTGAAGTGTGCGTGTGTGTTTTTATAGCACCGCGTGACGCGTAGGACTTCCTATTACATCCAGCGTTTAACTGTTTGTCTATCTTGATAGCTATGTCAGAGTTTCTCATATGCTAAAAAGAAAACAAAATTATACCTCTCTGGAAAGACTATTATGGTTAAAAAGAGTATTCTCGTGATCTTGGCGTTAATTAGAGGCATACATTGCCGCGATTTTTATTAATAATAATAACATTAAAATTCAGATATTTGTATAAGTAATTCTTCTAGCTCTAATATAATTTGTTGCTTATGATCTAATTTTAAACGCGCGAAGAAACATGGCAATGAAAACTGCTAATTATCATCACTGGTTACAATTGATGCATTTTAATTGCAAAAAAAAATAAAAATAGTCTAAAATCAATGGAAACATTCTAGCTAATGTGAGAAATCCATGTAAAATTACATTAATTGTGGGTAAAGTATATTGTGCTATCAAAGTCGCGACTTTTGACGATCGGCGAAACGTCCAAAGTCACCGCCAATATACTTCCAGACCAAATGCCCAAAAGTAAAAAAAAAAAAAAAAAAAAAAAGTTTTTTTTTATTATTAGTTTTTTCACAACATTTATTTGCTTTTGTATTTGCTCGCCGTCGTTTTGCCAATCTCAGCCTTTCCAGTTCGAAGGAACGCCTACCTGCTTGCACGTCTGCTCACTGCAGCACGTTTCGTTGGCGTTGGAAGCCGGTGAAACAGTAGTGAGTTTTAATATTGCGTATACGAGCGAACTGAAGCCCTGTGTGTTTGCGTTAGCTTTGCGCGTTCCACACTGCGCGTGCGCGGAGCCCGAAATCGCGGTCTTGGATGGCGCATGGTGATGAGGCGCACGCACAACCTGGGGCACGCAACTCTAAGGCAAACGCACACCGCTTGCGTTTGCTTCTATGCGCAATACTAAAACTCTCCAGTAAGGTACAATCCCATACCGGCTGCAGCACTACGTTGGGACAGTGAAGAGTGTTGTTTGCATTCGGAAACGACATTTCGCGAGCAATGATCGCGAGCAGTTCCGCCATGCCCGCTGAGCAGGAGAATCGGGGGACCCTCACTAGAGCGCTTCCCGTTTCCGCCGCGGGGGGGCGAGCGTCGAGCTGGAGACGCGAATAAAAGATGTGTACATATAAAATAGATATACGAGTCAAAAGAAAAAAAAAGTGTTCAATAACTTATCATATCTTGCCACTACATAATATAAGGTAAAATGCACCTTTTGGGAGACTCTGGACAAGGTGATGGGCAACATGTCACACAAATCGCTCTCAATGGTTACCCTAGCTGCCTGACTGGTCGTATGCATCACCGAAAAATGGAAGGCAACAGCTACACATTTTACTAGCAATTTTGTTACATCTAGTGAGTGGCGAAGCCCCAAGAACACAACTTTCTCTAACTTCTCGAAATGTTCGACTTTACAAATCTTCACGCCGGTTCTTTGGCTGCTCGGGTACAAAACTTTGGTCGAACTAATAGCGCAGGATCGGTAAAGAGGGTTCTAAGCCACCCCAAGACGTTGCAGACGTTTTAATAGAGTCTGGTACACACAAACAATGTTTTCTGTTAAGGACCTAAATCAATTCGAAGTGCACAAACAAGTCAGCAATTGTTCGTTCCAAGAAATAAAAGAGGAATAATGTATAAAAACATGGAGTAACTTTTTTTTTTTTCTCTTAGCAGCATCTACCTCCTGTTCAGAAACCTTAAAAGTTGTACCACTATCTTTTGATAACCTTAGACAGTTTGATTAGTAAGATAAACCAACTGCTCCTTCTGTACTTCTCCACACACTTAAATACACATCCAGCTTACAAAAAGAAAAAAAAAAAGCATGGTTAACAATGCAGCAATTTCCAACACCAAAACAACAACCAGCATTGAGTACCGACAAGAGTTGCATCGCAATGGCCAAGAGGAAGCGCCTTGATGCGGACTCCTGCTTCCAAGGCGTCGTCTGCACTTTTAGACATCACCTGCTTTCTAGCGTTGTCCGCTCACTAGTGTCGTCTGCTCTCTGGTGTCGTCCAATCTCTGGCGGCGTCTGCTCTCTGCTCTCTAGGATGAACTGTTCCACCAGTGGTTGTTTGGCTTGTGCGAGTAGAGGCGGTCTGAGGGCTCGGTCCGGCGTTTGGCCACCTGGCGGTCCTTGGCCCTTCGGTTCTGGAACCAAATCCTTACTTGCTCCTCGGAGAGGCCGATGTCCAGTGCGAGCTCCATGCGCCGCTGGTAGTCCACGTACGGCTTGCAGCGGTACGCCTGTTCCAGCGTGGTGCGCTGCCGGTCGGAGAAAGTAGACTTCTCCCGCATGCGCAGCAGGCGCATTGGGGGACGCACTGTGGGGAGGCAACACACAGTGAGCGAGTTTTTGTTTTTCTTGTTTTCTTTGCAAGACATGCAAGTGTCAGTAAATACTAAAACTTTTAGAGTGTCAATACATTAATAACGAGGCTCCAAAAATCGTCCGGAAAAGATCGGCATCTGCACATAGCGATCTCATATATTCACCTAATAAATCTTTTTTTTTTTTTCGGAGTGCATTTTGCCTTGCAATGTGCTGTTTCCATTTCTTGCAGGAACAGATGTATGCCTTCAAATTTCACAAGGTTAAATCATACCAATAAAATATGCCTTGCACGAAAATTTGAGACTGTTACAAGCAGCTGCCGATTTTTGCAGCCAATTTTAGAGCGATCCCAGGCATTCATAACATCTTTATATAGCGGCAGAACACTACAAGGAAAGCAGTTATGTACTATAAGAGCTAATTTATATGTAGCTAATATGAAACTCCTTACTCATTGACCCATTATCTCACATTGGAATCGGCAAATCAACCGAGGAAATTAATTTGATATTGCTATTTTTCATGTTCATTTAGGTATCCTACACATTTCAAAGGTTAGGAAACAACTAAAATTAGCAACAAGATAGACTAAAACAATGTCACAGATCATCAAATGAACTAATTTGCAGTCTGCACTGTGTAGATGCCCACAGGGCCAAAATACACACTTTCTCTAAGAACTACAAGTATGATATCAAGAAAGCATTTCAGGTGAAACAAAAAAGAAAACAAAGGCTGATGTTACAGGTCGCTACTTCTCTTTGAAGCAGCTGACTGCTCCACTCATCAGCAGTTACTCTGGCTCCTTGATTGAATTTAGGCATTATCCTCCCACTATACACAGAGCTTAGGCAATCAAGTGTATCACTATAAGGCAAAAGTATTTCTAACAATGTTGCTAGGCAGCCAACAACTTTTGTTGCTGCACGAGTGCGGTGGAACATTTCAATTCAAGACAAACTTAAAACCACAACTTCATCATTAAAATGTTAAAAGTGGGTTCAATGGTGTATTTATAGGCCATAAATTGAGCCTGAAAGATTGGCACCTCCATATAGAAAGTTAAAACTCACTGAATGTACATTGCGCAGGTCAGTTCTACCTGCAAAATTTCAAGGTTGGCTACAAACGTGCCCAGCCTTGACTTTGGCAAGTTTTTTGCTCATGTTTTACGGGAAGAGAACTGTGCCTGCAATTTTATGTGGCAAAACTGACCTGCTCAATGCACATCCAGTGAAAGTTTGAACATAAAGTTGAACTTTATACGGAAGGTTTTGCTTGGGACAACCTATAATTATCTGCCTAGAATAATGACCATATCAGTGTTGAGCACACAGGCAGCATAACTGGATACATTCTAGCAACGAAACATCCTAGGCCCAAAACTGTAGATGTATCCAACACAACACTTCTATCAACTCGTTACTGAAATTTATGCCAGTGTCCTTGGAACTAAACCACTGAGCTTGAGAAGCTGCAATAGCCATACAGTTTCACACAAAGAAAGTACTCATTTTCTTTTACATCAATAATCAATTACGTCAACCACCTGTACTTAATTCAAAGTAACTGTAGAGCACGTCGGTAAAGTTGATTTGAAACAGAAAAAATAAAACCAAGTGGGACAACGAGCACATATTTCAATGAAAGATATGTTTGTAGTCCCTTGATTGCAGTTTGCTTTATTCTTTCTATGCCAAATCACCAAACCTTAAGAAAAAAAATTATAATAATAACTGGGGTTACGATTGGTTTGGACTGCAGTTGAAGTCTCACAACTTGAAATGAGCCCCGGTTACGAAAACGCGCGAAATAGGAGCAGCTGCTAAAGCTAGGAGCTCACAACCAGGCGGAGACAAAATGTAGTAAAACAAGAGAAAAAGGTAAGTAACCTGCCGTCAACACGTTTCACCGCTCTCTAATCCGATTCAGGAACATGCACAAGGGCGCTTTGAAGCACGGTAGGTTTCGTAACGAGCTGCGTGACGACAGATGTGAAATACGCAGCAAGCAAACGCACACGCACATACACACACACGACTTGGAGACAACACGAACGTCGCCCAAATGCTAAGTGACAATATCGTAAACACGACGGAGTGCGCAGCTAAATTAAAGAGGACTAAAATCACCAGAACGAGCACAACACTCGGAACGCGACACAGAGTCCGATGGCAGACGGCGCAGTGGCCACAGGGCTATATCAAAATTTAGTTCAACGGTTTCTTCAGAGGGAAGTTCTGGCTGGAGGTCAGGTCGCGAGTTCACGCACTCCGAGGAGGGGTCGTTCGCTCCTTCCGCTCATCTGCTGCTTTTCTTTGGCGTGCCTAGTCACGAAAGCAGTCAACAACATTAGGTATCGGGAAGAACTCACAAAAATCGCATCACTCATACGCGCATTTTTCAAAATAAAAATAATAAACGCGCCAAGATAACGGGAGATACGCGCTGTAACCCCACAAGGGCCGGGTCATTTCCACTCGGAAATGCAAATAAACAACGAGGAAAACGAATCGTCCACGAAACAGGCAATAAGAAGGGCGTGTCAATGCGGTTAAGCTATTTCCGCCCTGCGTCGCAAATAACTTGAAAAAATCGATTGTTGTCATTAATTGCCGCTCCCGCCTCGAAAATCTCTTTGTTGCTCGAAACAAAGAGTCAAGAAATCATGCAGCTCAAACCGTGGGCGGCCCCAGCGTCGGAGGTGGAAACTGCGCGATAACTGCACGTCGCTTTTAGGATAGTATGCTACGTTTTGAATTCTACTAAAGACATACAAACTCGGCGCATATATTGTGCACTATATTACGCTGCTCTCGCAGGGACGGATCGAAGCCGAAATTCATTATTGAAATTCCGTTGCCAGACTAGCCAGATGACGTTATGAAATGACTCTGCTTGACTTCGTTGGAGCTCCACCCAACATTCGTCGACAGTGTGTGTAAATTTTAAGTTATATTTAATTAGTTTAATCATTTATTTAGTTTAGTTCCTTATTAAACCATATGAATTCAGTCGTTTCTTTTCTACGCCACCGTAACACCTCCATAATAAAAATTATTGAATAAGCGTTACTTCCTTTGGTGGACGGCCTTGCATTTCGCCCGGCAACGCTGTATGCACTTTGGAGTTGTACGCGATTTATTTTCGAGATGGCGCCACCCTACTTTTAGGCGTGTTTTGAGCGAAGGTTTTCTTGAAAAGGCAATGTACGCAACAACCACGTGCAAATAGTGGTATTTAAAAAATAATAATAATAATATTCTGTGTATTTTGCCGGTACTTTCAGATGTGCTGACAGCGGCTAAGAGAAGATCAATCTTGGCTTCTTTTTTTTTTTTTTATTCGCGCGCACATGGCATAAGAAAACAATACGGTTTTCGTTTTAACCAACGTTACGTTTTAACCATGCGCATTTCTGCCGAAACTTGATGCAGTGCAGACGGTTTTGATAAGTGCAATAACTGACAAAAGAGACGTATGCCAAACGCCCTTTTCGGCGCATGTCACTGCGTAAGCGGTCGCAAACGACGGGTGAAGACTCATAGAAATAAGGTTCAACACCTCGTTGTCTCTACAGTGACATTTCTCCAAACGCCGAAGATCTGACAGCGGCGTTCTTATATGTTGTAAAGCGCGTTCATACAACAGCGGTTCTCGAAAACCCGCGCAGCAGTTCCTTCCGAACCGGTTAGTTGCAGAGAGAGAACGGCCGAGGAGAGGAGAAGAGAGGCTTTCGTGCGAGCCGCCGCGGAAACCGGAACCACGTGATATCTGGTTGTCGGGGGCCGCTTGCTGCAATAGCTCACGGTTCATCCCCTTCAATTTTTTTCCTGCAAACTCCGGATTTTTTCCGGCGATCCAGAGACCCTGATCTAGAATCGAGGAGGAGTTTAGAAGGTCTAAGACGCGGTGGAAGCTCGGTTTCCGGCGTACGAAGGCGAAAGCAGACGCCGTCTTTGTGACCCAATTCCATTGCTGCAAGCGGCCCCCCGCGCTAACCCAGTGCGACTGAAAGTGAAGTTGCGTGTGTGTGTGTATGTTGCTTTCGGCGCTAGGCCTTGCCCTTGATCTCCAAAGCGAAGTGGGGGAAAAAAAGAGCGTGCAGTGGCGGTCGTCGGTTGGACGGTGCCGTAACGACACCGGGATTTCGTCGTGCAGTCGGCTCGCCGGGCGATGTTGGTGGATGGATCGGCTGACACTTGTTCAGCCTCGGCAATGAGCAGCGACAACAGCAACGGATCGTCCAACGGCAACTCCGCGTCGGCCACACTTCCCATCGTCTCGTCCGGTAAGTGTGGGGGGGACCAGACTTTGCTTCTTTTTTTTTTCTACTTTTTTTTCTTTTCCGGTGGGGCTTTTTTTTTTTCTATTTAAACAGACGGGCTGAAACGTAAATTTAAAGGGATCGCGGTGTATTTGGGGGACTTTGACATTGTGTCGTTTAAGAAGCTCACGGTGATCGGCGGCGGCGTTCGACGCCGTGTGTTTTTGCGATCGAGTCCGTGCGCGCGGAGAGGCGTCGGCACACATGCGCATCTAAAACGCGAGCTCGACGCGACGATACGCGAATCTTTTTATGTGTGTCTGTGACCCGATATGAACGGCGCCTATTCTTCCGCGTGGAGAAGCCGACGTTGCCGGCTTTAGTTCCGATGCGGTAAGAGCGAAATGCGACCTTGGCACAGATTTCTTATTTTTCGCGTGGGCTCGGCCACGGTGGGCTCGGCGGTGCAGCCAGCAGCAGCCGCTACAGCAGCAGCTGAGCTGTCGACTCTGTTACGCGCTGTAACATCCCCCACCGTCCTCTGTTTTATTCGTGTAATCTCGTTTGGAGAAACCTGTAGTTGCACACGGACTGCGCGCTCGGGAAAAGAAGGAAACTGGCTTGCGAGTTTCTGCCTGCTTCTTACCGCAAGAAGATAAAAAAAGAATGCATGTGTAAGATCTCCTGAACTAACGAACGCGATCGACTCGTCTGTGAGGAGTTCCCTCAAAAGGCATTTTATTGCGTTCTCTTTTTGTATTTGTTTTTTTGCTGGCGTTGATTATGACGACGCATGCTTTGTGGGATCGTTGCCACCGTAAATTTCGTCCAGTTACGTGTTAGACCAATGTCAGACGCACTTCGACCAGTGGTGGTAGAGCGAGCAACGCCAGCAGATTGTCAAGGGCGTCTCACTCGTTCAGTCCACATTACTTTTTTTTTTTTTTATTACTATGTAGCCGTCTTTGATTTTTGTGTTTCTTTTTTTCTTTTAAGACGTGGTGGTTTGGATCCGTCTAGTCGCTAGTGGAGCAGCAGCGACTGACTAGATATCGTATTTCGCCGCGATGACAGTTTTCTGGGTCCCCTTTTTTGACTCTCCTGCTCCTTTTTTTTTTTTTTTTTTTTGGTAACGCTTTACTGGGGTCGGTACGATGATGCCACTGCGGCTGGTCTCGCTACTCGTAAGCGTTTTCGGCGAACTCAACGTCGTCGTGTCTGGCTCTCGGCGCTGAACAAGTCTGCTTGCTGGCTAAGAAAAGTGGGGTGCGTCGCTTGCATGGACGCTAATGAGATGAAAATTTCCGGCTGGGAGACCAGACCAGACCAGACCAGACTAGAGTAGACAGACGAAGTCACCGTCTGCTTCCCGTGATGCAACAACTTGTTGTTATTGTTGTTGCACCGTGTGCTTCCCATGATGCAACAAACTTTTGTTGTTGTTTTCCTTCGAGATCTCGTTTGTACAATGAGTGACCGCTATACACCTGGGACTGCACAGCATACGTATACTTGCATATCTCAAGACCAGTGTGCGTGCCGTTTGTTTCGTCCGGATGAGAAAATAAGCAGTGCACATAGCTTCTCGAAAGCCGAACCGGCGGTTGGGGCTGCAAGGAGGGAGGAACGCAGAATAATTTTAAATTCTTGTCTCGTTGTTTTGGGACATTCCTACTTTAAATCCTTTTTTTTTTTTTTTTAATTGTCGCCTGGAAGCTTTGGAATTTGTGCCTGGCGCTTTTTTTTTTCTGTTATTTATTTTTTTTTTAGTTGAAAGGGGAAAATAAAGTGCCCATTAAAAATAGGGGAGGAGGTAGCTAGGGATGAAATATCTTACCATAACGTGTTTGATTTTTTTCTTTGGTTTGTATTTTGGCATTTTTAGATTCGTTTTTTGAACTGTTTCTTGGTTCGTATCTAGTACCTGTTTGAATGATATGACGCGAACGCTTTGCAGCATCAGACAAATAAATGCACTGCCCGCAAAAAAAAAAAAAAATATATATATATATATATATATATATATATATATATATATATATATATATATTTACCGGAGCAATTTGGACACTTTCGGCGAACAACAAATGGGCATTGTGTGTTGTTCGGCAACCGATTCCATCCAACACTTGCCGAGACAGAAAGCTTAAAAAGAAATTAATATGAAGAGCAATATTTTTCTTTGATTATTATTGTCTTTGTAAATTGATACCCCTTTTTATTTTTATTTTTCTCAAACTTCTCAATGTTTCTGTGAGTTGGCATTTTAATAACGGAGTAATCTTTGTGACCGTAGTACAGGCGAACGATATCAAAATGCCGAAAAACAATATAACACTCTGTCACCTCTTTTTTTATTATTATTTATGTGAGGCGAGCGTTTCTTTGGACACGAAATAGTAGCAGGAGACGAGAAAGTAAAAGCGCAATTTCTATCGGTTGTACGGTCGTTTTGTTCTTATGTTTTGTGTGTGTGCGTGCGTGCGTGTTGTTTCATGTACTATAAATCAAATTTTAGAATGCTTCAGTATTGCAATAAATTGACAATTTAAAAAAAAAAAAAAAACCTTTGCAATTTTTTGTTTCTGTTACTTTGGGGGGGGGGGGGGTTGCACAATATTAGGCTTGTAACAAATCACCGCTCAATAAACCGAAAGAAGAAAAAGAAGATCATCCATTTTGCCTCGTAGAAAAAGGAGTAAAAAATTGAAAAGGAGTAAAAAGGGGATAAATTCTGCGTAAACAACCTGTGAAGGGAACGTCGACGGTCCTTTTAAAATGAAACGTGACGGCTCTCGACGAAAGCAACCGTGAAAGCTGAAAGAGTCAAATGATTTAGTAAGCTGAGAACAATACGCGGTGCGTGCACGGAATGACTCCTTATGACGCAGCGTCAGTAGTGCGACGAACACCGAACTTTTGTTGATCGACTGAACGATGTAAGCTTTTTGATGACCCCACACTCTGTCCGAATCTTGTTCTTATGTAAACAACAAGGTACTCGCGCGTTTAAAAAAAAAAAAAAAGTTTATGTTTATTTTATGTGTTTTATTTATTTATTCTTATCGTGAAACGCGTGGGTATTATTCAAATATACTATCATCCTAACACACCTTTTGAATGACGAAATTAGAGTAACGATCTAGAGGACTTTAAAGCGCCAAAAACACGGACGAAGAAGAGAGACCATCCAAAACGCACTGGCGCTAATATTGAACAAAAAGTAAGGGCGCAAACGAGCTGGTGTACATTGCACATGATTAAAAAAAAAAAAAAAAAAAAAACCCAGACTGCGGGTAAACGACACAACACTAAAAAGTCCCTAACACAGCTGAAATTTTTATTTTCCGAAATCTGGTTAGGTTAGGTTAGGTTAGGTTAGGTTAGGTTAGGTTAGGTTAGGTTAGGTTAGGTTAGGTTAGGTAAACCACCCAGAGCAGACGTGCGTGAACACGCGTTCCTATGTTCGGTTGGCAAGATAGGAAAGAGTGTTTACGCACGTGTGCTGCTGGGTGGTTTCCTAAGTTGAAAGTTAGCGCCAGTCCGGGTGTTTCTTCTTCGTCCGTGTTATTTGCGCTTTTACGTCACCTAGATCACAATTAGACCTATTGCTATAGACGCTTTACAGCAGCTGTGCATGGACGCCGCCATAACTGACCTTCAGTTTTTGTTCCCTCTTATTTCGTTCGCTTCACTTCATCATTACCACAGCAGGACAGGTTATTGCCATTTTAGAAGCTACTGTGTTCTTGTGCCCAGCATAGGCCCTTGTGAAGACCCGTCAACGCCCGCTTCAGTGGCTCGGCATCTCGGTAAGACAAGAGAAGGGCGGCTATGGCGGCTCAATCTGGCGCGTGTGTAAAGCGTCTATATTACCCAAGCATCAAGGAGAATGCAGGGATTGGTATTCCACGCGCCGCACGTGCTGGCCTCAGCAGTAGTAAATTTTCTAGAGCAAATACCTGAAACAAATGGTATTTTGCACGCGCGTTCGTGAATGCTTTATTTTGGTTATTTACTTCGAATCTTTTATACGGGGAAGGTGTGGCGCGTGGAACACCAGTCCCTGCATTCTCCTTGATGCTTGGGAAATAGAGCAAATGGTCTATTGAAAGTTTTCATTAGAGCGACGAGTCGACCCGTACTACGGTTTTACGGCTTCTGCAGGGCACCGACGAGGCCAATGAGGTTTGGGTTTCACAAATATTCTGTGTGAGCGAAATATGGAGAAAAACCGATGTCCTGCCGCCGTGATTGTGCCGCGCCGACATTTCCAGCTGGTCAGCTCGAAACGCTATTTGTGGCTGTCAACAGCTTCAATGCGCCCAGAAAGTGAGAGCGAGGACGAGACGAACATATATATATATATTTATTTCTACTTTTTTTTGTTTTTTTGTTAAGAATGCCCGAAGGATGCGCTGTTCTATTTTACTCCCCCTATGAGCTCGGTTCAAATAAGAGGAGAAACAATTTTTAGCACAACACCGCTCTTTGTAACGTCCATAGCATATTTCACTGCCAACTCTACCGGTGGTGCTAAGCTAAAGGATCAGTTAGCGCGAGATTTTGGTGGGAGAGTTTTGGATACTTGTATAAGACAACCGATCACGTGTAATATATATATTTATAGGCTCGGAACGGCTTAACGAAACAGACCGACCGGATGTCGTTTAAGACGCAAAAGACGTCTTGTGTTTGTAAACACAAAAAGAGAGTCTACACCGCCGTCAGTGTTGAAATGGCCATTGTGTTCTTTAAAAGCAGGGTGCGGTGCGTACTTGATTGTACTGTCGGCAGACTTGATGAGAACATATGTGTTTTAATAAAATGCTCGCAAGAAAGCTGCTTTTTTTCTTCTTCTTTAGATTGTCTTATATTTCATTTTTATTTATCCTTTTTTATGTTGGCCGTAGCGTGGGGTTGCGTGTGTGCGCGTCTGTGTTTCTGCGTGTTATTTTATCTTTCAGAAAGAAGGCAGCGTGCTTAGTTCAAGAACTACTGTGAACGACTTCATTTTCGCGGGCTCCAGTTTTCGCGAATCGGGCCAAAGCTGAAAATCTGAAATTCTTCGCGGGTTCTAATTTTCGCGAATCGAGTGTAGCTTCCGTAGCGTTCACATATTGACCGAATTGTTCGCGGGGCGTATTTTTCCCGAATTGTAGGCGATTCGCGAAAATTAGGTCCTCGCGAAAGTTTAGTCGTTTACAGTATTCCAACTAGGACTGATGTTCGTGAGCAGCCTATATATGCGTATAGTCATACCGTATTTACCGATATAGCTATACGTCCCCGGATTATACATATTTGAATTTGAAAGTTTAGGCTGTGCGGACTATCTACGCGTGCGGACAGTACAGGAATTTGGTTTTTCAAGGTCGTTCATTATGACCAGACGAGACGGATTTTCTGAATGAAAGAGTGTGTTAATGATAATTTATGCATGTTATGGCGTCTTTGTGAGCTAGGAAAAACAGACATTTGTCAAGGTGTGCCGTCTATGAGAAGATTTTCGCGTCGACTAAGCACTAGCTGCGGACTATGCACCGAGTGCGGACTATTTAAGCAGAAACTTTGTTTTTGCCCCAAATTTGCCTCTGCGTGCGGAGAAAATACGGTATGTGTTCTTTTTATGACGACTTGTAGCGAGGTCACAGACGAAAGATTAGTGTGTGTGTTGTGTGTGTGTGTGTGTGTGTGTGTGTGTGTGTGTGTGTGTGTGTGTGTGTGTGTGTGTGTGTGTGTGTGTGTGTGTGTGTGTGTGTGTGTGTGTGTATATATTAGGGCAGCAAATCGGTGATGCGTAACCTAAAAATAGTAATTTCGCTCGTTCATAAAAAGGCGTTTAACGTTGATCGAGACTGAGGAAAACCTACTGTAGTCACTGACACCGCATTTCTCAAGCTGTAAGCGACCATGGTAAGTAAACAAAAAAGTGTAGATACGTTTTTTTTTTTTTTTTTTTTTTAAAGTGTATAGTGTTTGGGCGATAGATATAATACGGCTGTTTCAATTCGTGATTTCTTTTTAATAATCGTTTTGTAAAGAAGGAAAGCACTGGCTGGAGATTTACGATGCTTTCTGCCTTCATTGTTATCGTCTTTTTATTCTTCACTGTAATTTGAGCAAGGGTAGGATTTTTTTTAAACAGTTCGTGACAGGAAAAAAAAAGAAGCAGAGAAATTAGAGTTACTTGGGGGGGGGGGGGGGGGGGGGGGTAATGCGAAGCTCAGTAAAGTCACATGAAGTGACTTCATTCTGCTGACATGAAGCGACGGGAAACCGCAGAAACGACGTACGTTTACCATTCTTTTTTTTTTTTTTTTTTCATTTTTTAGTCTTTAACACACAATAGAAAACATGCTGCGATTGTGAGTTAACTCGGTGATGCTACGACGATGCAATGCCCGCGGAACGCTCAACCAACGTTACTGTACGTCAAATCACCCTCCTATTGTTTCCGCAGTTTTTTGTTTAGTTTCTTCGTTTCCTCATATTTTTGCGATGACCGTAAACCATGTAACTCCCATGAAACTGCACGTCGTTGCCTTTCCGTTTTTTTTTTGTTTTTTGAGCGCAAGAAGTTAGTAATACTTCTTTAGTCCTCATTTTTTGGGGTCCTCGTTGTCTGTTCCTGTTCCCGATTGCGGTGCACGAGTCTGGCTTTTGAAATCGCTGTCCTTTTACTAATAAGCCTCTTTGGTGGTCGAAGAAACGTCACTGACGTTACGAACCCATGGAAAGAAAGTCACGAGGGTAACGCGTTATGCGACGTTAGACATTGCGTTACGCACTAACGATGTGTAAGGTGGAAATGCGTGTTTCCGCTTTCGCTGCGCGCGTGTGTTCGAGTTTGTTTACGATTGTGGCGATTTTGGGCGGGTCAGTGTTCTCGCACCTTCGTTCGAAAAAAATCGATAGCTGCCGTGTCGGGGCTTCGCCGCTGCGTTCGCTCGGCCGCGTTCTGTACCCGGTTCGAAACGAAGTCCCCGGTCAAATAACTACTCCGTGCTCCTTGGAAGTGGCGAATCCACATTCCTTCGCGGTGGCGATAGGGCGTGATGGTGCAAGTTTGCTCGGAAGAACGGTGCGGCGCATGGATAGTCACTTTTAGCTTTAAGAAACCCAAGGCGTTGACTTACTGCGTTCGCGTTTCTTGCCTTGTGATTGGTCCTCCGGCGTTGTTATCGGGTAATGCCGCAATCTGATTGGCTGTGGATCGACAATGAGATGCTCGGGCCACGCCCCGCCCCGCCTTTCTTAGCGTGTGACTATTTTAGTCGTGGCCACTCGGAAACGACGGCGCATAGTCTTTAGACCCCAAACACTCCAAGCACAGATGAACACATGAGGAGTGGTATTTTTTTTCGCGCTCAGAGTTGCGAGTCGACGTAAATCCTTCCGTGAACTAAAAGTGAACGTGTTGGTTTCCGGGATGCGCTGCTCAAAACTTTTTTTTTTTTTTGGCTTTTGTTGTGCCGGTGCGGTATTTCCGCCTGCGAAGTGACAGAGCGGAGTTTTTGGGATAAGAAATGAGCCTGGTGGATACCGGAAGTCGTCTGCTACGCCAGGACAGGAAGCTGGTGGGAGTTGTCCGCTGCTCGATGCGAGTGCAGCAGACAACCACCGCCTGCCGTTGCTCGTGCGGGCTGCAGTGGCTTCTAGCACGAACCTCGGGCCGAAATCGGGGGAGACGACGTAAGAATCAGATTAATATACCTATTTGCAAAACCTTATCAAACAACATTTGCAAACGCCTTTTGTTTGGGGGGGGGGGGGGGGGGGTATTGTCATTTGTGTAGGGATTCTAGTCGGAAGGAGCACAATACAGGAGGACACTTAAGCTTCGCCTTTAGGAGTAAAACGCGAAAGCCGTGCAAGCGTGTCTGCGTGACTACAATTCTTTCGATCTTTTCTTTAAAGCAAATAAATTACTTTTTAAAGTAAAATCATTCTAGACGTGCGGCGTCCTTTAATTCGCATTACATGTCATGATTTAATCACTTTCATTTCACGCTTGACGTCACGTTTCGTGTGAGCGCTGTGGGTAGTTTGAAATTCCCGCGCGAGGTCATGTGGCTGCTTAACGCTATCGCATTAAACATTATTACTACACCATGGCTCACACGCCATCGTCATACCATGCACGTAAAATTGCAACTGTAGTCCGTTGTAACTCGAAAGCTAGGGCGAGGGAAAGGGAAGGACACGGAACGTTGGAGGGGAGAGGGAGAAATCCTCTTCTCTCCAGCGTTCCGTCTGCTTCCTCCTCCCCGGCCTTCCTTTCCCTCGCCCTACCTTCTTGAGTTGTAAGAAACTTTATTAGTGTACCAAATTGAAGAACAAAAACAAGATGGGGGCCAGTCATGATAAACAAAAAAAGGAATCACGAGACAGTTGGATAATACGGTAACCACGCAAATCTATGCAGAAAATACTTTTGAGACCGGAGCGTGTGATTGGATCTGAATCCTCGCCGAATGCTGACGCACTCTCGCACTCTATGGGAGCTGCGCCGGGTTCACGCCGAACGCTGACTCAATGGCGGACCATAGCCTCCTCTACACTGACAAAGCCTGGCAGATCGCCACGAGAAGCGGCCGCCGAAATCGAAAAGGTAGAGCGGCAGACAACGGATGAGAGGAGAGCCACGTGACGGGCGCCCCGCTGCGGCGAGACTCCGAAACACACTTCTCCCGAGCGATGGAATGTCCGCTCGTGCTCCTCGCGTTCCTCGCGCTACCGCTTCTTTTTTCGTCCGGTTTGAAAACCATGTTCCGGGTCCTCGCCGCCGCAAAAGCTGTGCGCTGACGTCCAGGTTCCCCGAGAAAGGCTCTGTGCTACCAGATCCTCGCGCTCCAAATCTGCGACCGAGCACTCTATGGCTCCGATCGTCGAACTGCCAGGCTTTGTTGGTACAGAGGAGGCTATGGGCTGACTTGTAATCGGCGCAGGCACCTACAACGAGAACCAGTGCCCCGTCCGTAAATGTTCTATGTAGTCGTGATAAATATAGGTGTATAATATGGTGCAAAATTTGGTCATATATCGCCATACGAAGTGCATGTCTCGCTGTCTAAACGTCTAAACGTGTGACGTCTGTTTCGCTTTCATATTGTTTGCAGATCCCTAACGTCATTGCAGACTCTGCTAAACTAAAAACATGTGTCACGATCTTTTTTTGTTTTTCTTTTTATTCAGAAGGCTTTGGTGAGGCGAACGAAACTGCTGCCGTACATACGTCACTGGAAGCCAGAGAAACGAGCTATGTTAGAAAATACATACGTCAAAACTCAATTCCGTTGGTGACGCGAAAGAATTACCTGTGCCCCCTTCCCGTACGCGAGCGTGACTTCCGTTAGTTATAGGTATTTTGGGTAAAATTCACGTTTTGATCGGAAGTGCTCAGGCAACCCCGGGCAACCCCGGGCGCACCTTGGCAAGTTTATCCCGAAATATTTTTGGGCCAGATTTTTGGGAGTGCACTGTAAACGACTTCATTTTCGCGGGCCGAACATTTGGCGCATTGTACAAAGAGTGAGATTCGGTGATATTTCGCGATTTCGATGGATCTCCCGATTCGAAGATCGGCAAACGCACGAACACCGCCATCAAAATGGCGTCGCAAAACGTGCATACGGGCAGTCACTCGGTTGCTGTCACTTTTCTTACGTTGTCG
Source organism: Ixodes scapularis (assembly GCF_016920785.2). Lineage (NCBI taxonomy): Eukaryota > Metazoa > Arthropoda > Arachnida > Ixodida > Ixodidae > Ixodes > Ixodes scapularis. The sequence continues at coordinate 20,521,105 of NW_024609868.1, forward strand.
TTCGAAGCGTTTCTTTCATAACTGTTATATTATTGGGATTTTTTTTTTTTTTTTAATGGACGGGCGTTGCACTTTATTTCCCAACTAACGGGAATTTAATGTAGAATTCTTGTCATGGTGTAGTCCGCGCCATACAAAAATTCTACAGTAAAAGAAGTAAAAAAAAGAAAGGAAGAAGCAGGCGAAATAAAAAGCAGACGTGGTCGTGGTCCGTGCAACAATGGATGCATCCACCTTCCTTTTCTGCATCTTTCTCCCTTTACTGCTACCCTCTCCCCGTCTCTACGTGAAGGGGAACGACGGGCGGGTCGTCAAACGTGCCATTAAATCAACCCCCCCCCCCCCTCCCCCTCTCCCTCTGTTTTCATCGCGCCCATTCCAAGAATCGTCTCTCTGCTTCGGATCCATGAGTGTTCTTTGGTATGCGGGCGTTTTGTCGATGTGTCCATCCGGAACATAGAGTCGATGGTTCGGGCGCGGTGGGTAGCCATCTTGGGTGTCCGAAGCCAAGCGCTTACCCCGGGCTCGTAGAATAGCGCCGGGATGAGACTAGGGTCCAACCATCACGGCTGCTTGATACTGGTTGCCGCTTCTTTGTCCCACTTAAACTTATGTTTAAAAAAAAAAAAATTTTTTTTGCTTTGTGCCGTGGCGAAAACAGCACCACCGCATGCGCGGTGGCGCTGTTGTCGCCACGGCGCATGCGCAGAAGCTTTACCTAATGCGAATCTGGTTTCTGCGCTTGCGCAGTGCCCACACCTGGTGTGGGCAAATGCGGGCTTGTTTGTAAACAGCGTGTCGGTCTATATGCAGGCTGGCTCCTGCCGGCAGGCAGTACAAGCTCCTACCAAAAAGCTCCGCGCTCGCCGTGACTGGTAGCTTTCTCCTCTCCACTCGCGTCCTCTTCAGCGGTCGCTCTGCTAAAGTGTAAAGCGCGGATGGTTCTGTGAGCGAGCTTGTTCTGCTTTTATTTATTTATTTCATTTTTTAATTTGCGAGATTACGTTTTGTCGTTGTTTGGTCTCGGTGTTAATTTGTGTAGTTCTACTTCAGCACACCCTGGTGGTAGCCGGGAAAAAATTAGCCTGCTCTCACTTGAGGGGCATCCAACCAACCGACGTAAAACGAACAACTTTTTATTTATTTATTTATTTATTTCGTTACCTTTATGGCCGAGGTGGCGCGTTACAGAAGGGGGTGGAAAGTAGACAAAAATACATGGAATCGACAAATATATACAACAAAGAAACAACAAATGTGTGTTACAGGGAAGGAAAGTAATCTTCAATGGGCAGTTTGAAAACTGATGCCTGGGTGATTGTGGCGATTGTAGTGGGCTGGTAGTTCCACTCACCGCTGGTCTTTGATAGGAATGAATGAATGAATATATATATATATATATATATATATATATATATATATATATATATTTTATTAATACGACAATGAGAGACATCTATTTAATGACGGTGATGCGAGAGAAGTATGACTACTGAGAGAGGGGCTCACTTTTCAATGACTGATTATAATGGTAATATTTGTGAAATAAACTAGTTGTGACATTTTTCTACGTATTACAATTTGAGATAACTTTAAATTCTTTTTCTTTTTTTCGTTGATGATACGCTTGATAAACGAGAGAGAAAAGGAAGCGCGCTCTACGATTTTCTACTGCTTCTAGTTATAACTTATTAGTTAGATATTCAAGGCCTGGATCCCGCACTGATGTTGCATATTGAAGCTTGGAACGGGCGAGAGTTTTGTCGAGTGAAGGATTGAAAATGAAGGCGCCCTAGAGAAGTTACGACTTAAATACCCAAGCATGTAATTAGTGTTGTTAATTTACGTATAATTGATGTGTTTGCCAGGACAGGTTAGCGGTTAAATGAAGGCCTAGGTACTTCTAGGATGTTGCCTCCCTTGCGGCAGAACCTGCAATGCGGTAGGTGCAAAAGTCACCACTGACTGGAGGCGTGAAAGTCGCATTAATTAACACCTGTTGGCGACCCGGTCGTCGTATATGTCGGCAGTAGCGCTTATTGGCAGGCGCGTTATTTCATTGCCCTTTCACAACACGGAAGTGTTGCGAAAGCTGCCAACCAGGCTGTTTCTTTTTTTGTTTTATGTTTGTGATCTAAATGGACTTGTCTGTCTTTCGTCATTTGTTATTGGTAAAAAGCAACGCCCAATAAACGCACGGACGAAGAGGGTTGGCAAGGCTCCCTGTTCTGTCTCAATCCTGTTTGTCTGTGTTTATTCGGCGCTCTTTTCTTTAAATATGAACCAACTGGCCCAAACCTCCACTTTGCTGTCGTTTTATTTTTTTTTTTTTTAATTGCGATATTTTGGCGAGCAGCGTTGATGATGATGAAAGCGGTAATTGTGTGTCGTTATTATTTTTTCATTTACAACCACGGCCCTTATTGTACCATGTTCTCATACATGTTCCACACTTTGGGCTGAAATTCGGCCAAGTTTGATACGCTGCTTTCATAGGAAGGGGCCGTAACGATGTTCAAAGTATAGTTCAAAGTCGGAACACGGTTAAGATTTAGACAAAAAAAAAAAAAATGCCTGCCTTCGAAACTACTATGATGGGATAAAAGTTCAGGGGAAGCTCTTCCTACCTCTCCACTTCAGCAAAGCGAACGCTGGAGAGGAGGCGACCTGCTCTCCAGCGTTCGCTCTGCTGAAGTGGAAGGGGTGGGAGGAGCTTCCGACGACCAGTTCGCGCTTCCCACTTTTCCCTTGCTTCCTCCTCTCCCCCCTTCTACCCTGTCCATCGTTGCCTGCTTCCTCCTCCCCCATGGTTAGGAGGATCTTCTGCCTTGCAGAGTCTTGAGTCTGGTCAAAATGGACAATTGGGCGAGTTGGTAAGAGTTCATAATTACTTATAGCGCGACCTGTGTTTCTGTGTTTCTCCTCTGTCTGTCCTTGTCCCAGTCGCGCTGTAAGTAATTACGAGTCTGGTCGTCGGCCTTTAACCTGTCGTCGAGTACAGTGCGATGTAAAGCAGTCATTCGGGGCGCTAGCCTAAGGAGTAAGACTTTATGCCCGCCCAGCCCTTTCGAAGTAAGATGCAAAAACGTGCCGATGTCTTCGCGCCAACAGTTGTGAGTTTCAGCAAATAGCAACACGCGATACTCCGCTGATGCACGGCACCGTTATCGGGTATCATTGTTGGAGGTATCGGATCGATCTACTGAAATTCCCTATTGTTTCGATACCTCCAGTAGCGATACTATGCATGCGCAAAGACATCGGTTCAGCATCGGGTACCGTTGTCAGAGTCGTATCGGAATGCTCGCTTGACATGAGGGAGTTTTAGTAGATCGTGCCGATACCTCTAACAACGATAACCGATAACGACTCGATGCATGCATTCGGAGAGGCGTCGCCGGAGGTGTCGGAGCGATCTACTAAAAATTCTTACTACATTGATACAGCTACCCGCATGATACCCACGGGGTGAAAACACCTTGTGTGCGCATTAAGGACGCTGCAAGAGCGGGTTTTTCTCCTCCTTTATTGTTACGAGTCGTTGGCTTCCTCCTTGTCCGCTCGCGCGTGCGGGCTTTCTGCGCGTCTGACTTTGTTGTTGAAGATACGGCCGTCGTCCTAATGGTGGCCGGGGGCGCGACGAAGGTCTGGGTTAGCGGGCTAGCAGGCATCGGCGCCGTTGTACAATGACGGTAGCAGGGTCGCCCGAACGTCGTTTACCCGGATGTCGTGATCCCGCCGCGCCTGGGCCGTGTTCCTCGAAGGGACCGTGAACAACAGCTCTTAGGCGAGGAGGCCGTGGTGCTGGATTATAGTATGCGTTACACCTACCGGTGGCCACTCATCGCCATTTCAAAGCGCCTAGTGCACTAGCGTTTTTGATATCGTCATAATGGGGCCGAGCGCAGACACGGGGACTTTTCGTACACCGTTCTGGTAGACCTCCGATAACGATATCCGTTAATAGGGAGTTTTAGTAGACCGTGTTTCCCCCTCCTCTAGCCCTCTGCTACGAAGAATCCGCCACTGCGCCTGCGCGCCGATGGCCTTGGCTGTAGAGTTCCGGGTAGCGGAGGGGCTTAGCGGAGCGGGAAACACGGTCTACTAAAACTCGCTAATAGAGAGTTTTAGCAGATCTTTTTTTCGCCCCGATAACGATACCTCCTTTCCCCTCCGGCGGCCTTGGGCATGCATCGTATCGTTTTCGGGTGTCGTTATCGGGGCGAAAAAACGATCTGCTAAAACTCTCTGATAGCGAGTTTTCGTAGATCGTTTTCGCTGTCCCCCAGCGCTCTCCGCAACCCGCTACGATACCCGGAACTCTATACAGTCGAGGCCACCGGCGCGCAGGCGCAGTAGCGGATTCTTCGTTGCGGGGGGCTTAACGGAGGGGGAAACGCGGTCTACGAAAACTGCCAATTAACGATACCATGCATACGCGTAGAGCGACAGCGGTGTATCGGGTATCGTTATGGGGGCTATCGGAACGATCTACTAAAACCCCCTACTCATTGGACAGGAGTGCTGCGTCCGCGTTTGGCTGGGCGTCGTTTGAAGTGTGAGCGTAGCAGAAGCTATGCAAGAGCGAACTCTGGGCTTTCGGCGTCCCTGTCAAGCACGCGCGCTCGTGCAGTGCAAGCAGTGTTCTGGGTCAGATGCTGGCGCTTGTACCATCGGCTGCATCTGGACTTTAGTTGAAACAAAAGTATAGACCATTTTGTTGTATTGCCCAAGCATCAAAGAGACTGCCGGAAACTTATGTACACGTACAGCACGTGCTGGCGCCTGCAACAACGATTGCTCGATAAAAAAAATGCAAAAAAGAACAAACGTGAACTTTGCCACGTGCATTCCTCAACTCCTCATTTCGATTATTTATACTTCTGATCTTTTTATATTCGGTGAAGGCGAGCGCGTGCGGCGCTTGTACCCAAGTTCCTAGAATTATGTTCGTTGCTCTTGTAATTTAGTGGAAAAAGGTTTATTAATTGCCCAGTTGGCGTACCGTCCGCATCCCGCTGGCGGTCACTCATGTTTGATCTTGCCGCCAAAAAAGAAAACAAATTGGCGTTGCGAAACGTATGTTGCTCACTCAGCAGTACCACAATGGCCGCCGCTGTGACTTCAGTGCAAGCTACGTATAGGCAGAGAAGACTGTTCGCGAGCTTTAATTATTGTATAGCGTGTTTTCAGGTTAAGAGTAGCAGAAATGCGACATTTCGCTTACGGGAGACTCTTTCAAAATACAGATATAGACGCTTTGCACACGCGCCAAATTACAGCCGCCATTGCTGACCTTTTGTCTTACCGAGATGCCGAGCAAGTGAAACGGTAGTTGACGATCCTCTACAAAGGCCGATGCTTTAGAAAAGGACACAGTTGAGTCTAATATGGCAATAACCAGGCCTGCTATGGTAATGATGAAGTGAAATAAACGAAATAAAAGGAAACAAAAACTGAAGGTCAGTTATGGCGGCGTCCATGCACAGCTGCTGCGAAGCGTCTATAGATTAGTAACAGTCGGACAGCTCGTACACCCCACAAAAAGACACTGTGTTCGCCGCACGCAGGCGTGACGATGTGCGGACGCACCCTCAAGCACGTCTGAAGGCATATTGGCTTCATACATCTGTGTGCTTCGAACATGTGTGCGGACAGCTTCTGCATGACCTATATGTGACGGGACCGCCTTATAAAAGTCAGACAGTGTCTACTGCAGACCGTCTTTTTGTACGATGTATTGGTAGCGTGGGCGCGACTTTAGAGCGCCTCCGTGAAGATAAGTGAGAATCGCGTCGAAGGAGGCCGTGCCGTATGTACGCCACTGGGACGGAGAAGAGAAAAAAATCGGCCGCGGTTGTGTGCATACTTGCTACGCACACACGGACGGGCGGAGAGCGTCGCGAGGCCTGAGCCTTTGGCTATCTTATCTGTCGCATTGCGCGTCGTCGTTTCGAAGCCGGGTCGAGCCGCGACTGATAGCGTCGTCCCGATAAGTGGGCACGCGGGCTGGTTTCGACTCCCGGAAAGGAATGGGGGGAAAAAATAATACTAATGGTAGGCTATGCAATATGCCCGGACCAGAGCCCTATAATACTGGGAGAGTTTGGCCGATGGGTGGAGCCCGCTAAAACAAGCGGTCTTTACGGCAACACGAAATGGAGGATTTTGCTTTTGGCCACTCACGTGCGCTAGTCCAAACGCGCGGTTAGTAGTTGTTTTATAATCACGATTGCTTGTACTCTGACATTTTGTTATGCCGGCGGTTGGTCACTATATTCAAGCACCGGCCAAAAATCTCCGATCTCCAAAAACATAACATAACCAACTCTCTTGATCCCCAAAAAACATGTTACAAATAAGCTTTATTTCTTTTGGTTTCAAACAAAATAAGCCTTTCCCAAACAAAAATTAATCCGGATATTGAGCGCAAGGGTTCGCAGCGCTTCTCCTAGATGGCGATTGGCTCCATTGCAAATGGAGCCATAGATGGCTCCATTGCAAAAATTCAGTGCCGTGACGGCACTGAACTTTTGCAATGGTCATTTCTGAGACCTACTATTCAAAGTATTCAAAATTCACTTTTCACAGAAGAAGAATAAGTTTAATCTCAATTAATTTTAAGAGATCGTAGCACATAAGTATGTTGGAACTTACTACGTGTGAAGCGCGATAAACACTTACATTAGCCATAAACTCTTTTTATTACAATGGTGAGTCACAGCATAGCATACCTTCCGTGCTTAATTCAAATTGGGTTCGAAATTCGATAACACAGGATGGCGGAGGCAAGCTGCGACCTCCCGGTTGCCTTACTTCCAGCTGTAGTTGCTGGATTGTCGGCATCTTCAAAAGAGTGCCAAACTCTCCCATTGTAAAGGCCTCTGCCCGGACACTTCCGATGCCTGCCTCGTTCAAAGAGACCGATGTAGTTTGTACCCTCCACTGCACAGCATGTCTGGTCTTCGCGCGTCATTAAGGCTATTGTAAAGCAGTTAATGTGGTTCTTGATTCCTTTCTCTTTTTTTTTTTTGCTACGGTTGGCTTTTGAGCAAATCGGTGAATGTACTTCTGTGGACTGATTGGGCGTGTATTTATCCGCATTAATGTTTGTCTTCACTTATTTTGTGTTATTGCCTTCGTGTCGCTTTTTATGTTTTTTTACCCCTTCATTTCCCTATCTTGTTTATAGTATTTGTCTCAAGTGTTTCCTTGTGTTTCAACAAAAAGGTCACCGGCTATTCTTGAACACGCAACATAATAATAATCATAATAATAATAAAGATGACACCGAGCGGTGGAAGCTCGAAGTGCGATTGGTATCCAGAAGGCGAGGTAGTGCAAATCTCCTTCCGGATACCAATTGTAGTTCGAGCTTTCGCACCTGCGTGATGCGGTCCTGCGCATGCTCATAAACCTCCTTGAAAAAGGTTCCTGGTGGACTTCATCGCAGTACGACATTTTAATGGAGTGGTGATTCGGTGCCGGGTTTTCTCTGTTTATTTTTGGCATTCTGTTCAGATGTCTAAAGCGTTGTTTTTGTTGTTGTTCTTGGTTTTGTTTCGGTAGAAACGTCTCGGTGAGGTCGTTGCAGCGCATGACCTGTACTCTACTTTGTTCTTCGTATGAGCCAGCTGTGTCTGCGCTTCGCGTTTGATTGTTATCTGCGTTGCGAAAACCTACTCCTCGGTCTGCTGTCGGGGGATTCTCATGACGCTTTTGTTGGAATTAAAGGGAAGATTTCCTTGGGTAGGTAACGCGAAACGCATGCGAGGGGAGTGAATAGCGGATAAATTAAGACGAAGAAACGACAACATTTCAAACGTCCTCCCGGGGAGAATCGAACCCAAAAGCTCCCGTCGCTCAATCACCCAAGGACAGAGTAGGGAGAGTTGTGAGGTGGCAGTTATTATATGCCGTTCTCCTCTTCTTACCGCGCGGGGCGCGGGACGAGGCGCTCGCTGGCTGTTCCGGAGTCTTCACAGTGCCTCGCAAGAATAAGGATTGGCCCGAAAAGGAAGATAGCTGAACTGAAGTGTAGCGACATGCTTAGTATATGATCATCTTTATTGGTTGAAAATGTACGAACATTTGATGCCATAGTTACCCGCCATATGGTTCGTTGCTATTCATGGGCGGAAGATAGCCCTAATAAAATACAATCGATGCTGACATGATAACCCAGGAAAGGGGGGGGGGGGGGGGGGGGGACGGGAAGGACAACGCAAAGCATTTCGTTGTCTGCAACGAAAACCGCAAAAACACAGGCCCTTTTTTTGTTTTTTTGTTTTTTAATGCAACACTGTGATTAATATTGTTAGCTTGATTTGTTGGCTTATCGAACCCTGACTCTCCTGACTAATCATTGTTGTTGTGACGTCATTTTGAGCAACTGTCTAGAGCGATCTCGCACTTAAAGGCCGACGACAAGATCCGAGGTTCTGCAAGGCAGAAGATCCTCATCACCATGGGGGAGGAGGAAACAGGTAACAGTGTACAGTGTAGATTCGGGGGAAGAGTACAAGTGAGGGAAAACTGGAAAGCGCGAACTGGTCGTCGGTCGTCTGCCAAAAAAATAAAAAAAAGGTGTGGGTACGTTTATACAGTCTGAACTTAGTCTGCCTCAACGGGCGACTAGTCTCTCAGCTGGAGAGGGGAAATTTAGCCAGTTCAGTACAACCGCCAGCATGGAGCCTTTAGCGTGCACCACGACCGCACACCCGTACGATGCTCGAAAAAGGTCTATAGGCGTACCGCGCTATAACAGAAACGTTAGTGTCAGGTGAAATTTAAGTTTGTTATTTTGGGTCGGCGTAACCTATGTGCAATGGATGGATGTATTTGGGGATCTGTAAGAGCGACGTCTTCGTGACAGGTTGGAGCGAAGTCTACATAGACTCGTCGGTGAGTTCACAAACCGATTGTCTCCATTGTGTGTTGATGCACGCAAGCGCACCTCTTCGGTGAAAGAAAGGAAATCAGTGGCGCTGGCTTGAGCTCGCGTTCTTTTCTGTTTGTTTTGTGTGTTTGGAAATGCTGCCAATCTTGGGTAGGGATTCTAGCTGGAACGAACACAAAATAGATACATCACGTTTCACACCTCATCGTCATATGCACCAGCTTGTGTTCCCTTTTCTTGTATTGGAAATGTATAGAACGCTGCTCATGTGTCTACCGTTAAACCAAACTTCACCGCTGAAAGGCGAAGCTGAGGTGCGCTCAATTGTATACCCGTAGCAGCGTCCGCTCAAGCGTTAAAAACCGATCGGTCGAAATTAAATCAGTAATCGTTTTCGCTCCTGTGTGTTACTTCCACTAATGGAGCAAGCAAAACACAAATAGACATACAAATCCTCGGATAACTGGGTCGCTGTAATGTATAACTCGTGACTATAAGTGTCCTACTTTTTTTTTTTTTATTGTGAACAAGTCATTAAAATTTGTTGAGCAATTTGTCGACTTGGGCAACTTGGTACAACGTAGTGATTAGAACAACACCAACAAAACAAAAAATCGCTAAAAACACAAGGATAGGGTCTCGAATGCTTTTCGCTGTCTTTTCTTTTTATTTATTTATTTTTTTTATGTGAGATACCTTAAATATGGCAGGAACCTGTACGTAACGTACTGCGGCAACTGTTCTGTCGGAAACCCGTGGACGTTGAAACTGAGAAACGAGATGGAGTGTATACGAGGTCGAAGGTTCGAACGGAGGCTCGAAGACCTCGCTGCTTGTGCCGCGTTGCACTGGCGGCCGACAGACAGCACAATGCCTGCTCCGTTTTGTTGCTTGACGGTCGGCATTGTCTATCTCCCTCTCTCTTTACCCTTGTTTCTCCCCCGCATGCACGCGGAAGGTACAAACACTGCCGGTATATTCGCATCATCTGTTACCGGTATAGCGTCCCTTCTTCTCATAATGTCGGGTGAAAAATAAGATAATTATTACGAATCAGGGATGGGCAAAATACATGCAAATGTGTATCGAAATACAAATAGAAAATACTTCGTCAAAAATGTATTTAATTACAAATCTAATTACATTTTTAAAAAGCATTTAATTACGAGATACAAATACAACCAAATGTATTTGGTCTCCTCCAAATACTTTTCCAAATACATTCCTCAAAATTTCCGTCAGCGACCTCAGGGCACCTGCAACGGGTTTCTGGGTATCTCATTTTAATTTTGCATAGCACGCTCGGGAGTTAGTGTGCGAGGCTCTAGTAACGTAATAGAAATATAATCACAAAAAAAAAAAATGTAATCAGCTTGGACGTAATAGGGGAAAAAAGTATAGAGGTTCAAGCAGCTTTTTTTTTTTTTTTTGCTTTTTTTTTTTTGTCAATTACATTTTGGTATAGACCAGCAAAGAACCGAGACGACCAAGGCGCGCAGCCCTAGCTAGAGAATTTTTTTTTTTTTTTTTTTGCAACTCGCACCGGTTAGGAAAATCTGGACGACCCGCGCATTTAGAATATTCCAAGCAAAAATATGGATGGAAATCAGGCTGGAAAGCATCATAAGTTGCCACAGGCACTTATTTAGCCAGTCTGCCTGTGAACGTCGATTTCGTCACTGTTCTTTCCCTGGACTAGCACCGTAACCAAAAAGTCACTAATCGCTTGTGCTTGATTGAGAGACAGTGCATTCGGTGCCGAACGTAGTTTTTTTCCTGCTCTGGACAGTGACAATAAATTTGAGGGATGTATTTTCGCCCACAAAATTGTATTTAATTACAATTGTATTTGAAATACCCACGTTTTAGTATTTAAATACACACGTCAAATACATTACCCAATTTGTAATTAAATACAAATGCAAAATACACAAAGTATTTGAAATACGTATTTCAAATACTTGTATTTGAAATACTGCCCATCCCTGTTACGAATATTAATAATTAGCCACCGAACATAATGAAGCCTCGAGAATGGGAAGCGCTCAAAAATGCATGTTGACCTGACGATTTTTTTTTACCGTGTGTGTTTGCGTGTGCGTGCGTGTTTTATTTGTGTATTTGCTATTTTTAAGAACAGGTAACGCGGCGGATGTGAGAGAGATAAAAGACTGGCACCCACAGAAAACTAGGGAAAAAACTCGCATCTAGTGGCGAACGCCCGGAGCTCATAAACGCAGTGGTAACCGACGAGTGAAACGGGGCCCGTACTCGGTTTAGTTTATGTCTTGAGCGCCGATGCCTCGGTCACTTTCTATCTGCAGCGCGTCTCTTCTTCGGGTCGAGTGAGAGTCGAGGGACTCGCCGCTCCCCTTCCGGGTTCGGACGCCACTCGAAGAATGAAGCGAACTGCTCGCCGCGGCGTCCAGGTGACAAAAGACGCGCGGAGGGGGGGGCCCTACATCGTCGACCTCTGCGCCGAGATAAGGGCGCCCGTAGTGGGGGCCGTTATCGGCGCCGGAGCTGGGACCTGGGGCGTCCTGCACCGCGCGGGAGTCGGTCGCTCGCGCACTCGGGTTATCAAATGTCGGGCGAGGGAGTAGGGCTCTCTTATCGGGCTGCTGCCAGGAAGCGCTGCCTGTCGGCCTCCCGCGTGGGCTGTGCCTCGCGTCAAACGCCTATCTCTTACTCTCTCCCTCTTTCACACTCACACCGTGTGCATACGCGGGTGCCTATGTGAGCTATGCAGATATGTGTGTGCTCGAGATTATTCAATTGGCAGCGATCTTTATGTGCAAGGTCCTCCTACAATGCATGAAATGGGGTATATAAAAAGCGATCGTTTAAAAATTTGTTTCCGAAACATTACACGGTCACTTCAGAAAGAAAAAAAAAAAAAGATATATATTGTATAGATTTTTTTTTTTTCGTTAAGTTTAGCAGGGAAACTGACCTGGGTGTCTAGGACAGCTTGAGAAGCGCGGGACTTAATGCCCTTTCCTTCTTAATTAAGCTGTCGAATTTCCGGTGTCACGCAGTGGTGAATTCGCACGGGGCAGAGTTTGAACACGGGCGCTGCGGCAACACTCGGCTGGGGTTCGTGTTCTCACCGAGTGGACACCGAGTGCCAGCCGAACGATGACGCAACTCTCGTGTCCAATCCCTGACCCGCGCTTGGTCAGTGACGTAGAAACTTGAGCATCGCGGCAGCATGGTAGCGTCAAATGCGCCAGTGCGCGAAGCCCGTGCATCGTGCGGCCCTTGGAAGCGAATGGCGGCGGAACACTCGCTCCTGCACACATGCTTCTCGCGCGTTCGCGCAACAATGTTCGCTTGCCAGTACTGGTGCGCGGAGCGTGAATTTTTATCGAGGGGCTTTATCGGAGGCGAGTGGTCTCTTCTCAGCTCCGAGTCTCGACTGCAGACTCCTCTCCCCTCAGCGTCGATGACGTCGACGTGCATGCATGGACCCCCCGAGTCGGAGAACTCGCCGAACGCGTGCGTTCCCACGGTTGCTGTGTGGCTCAGACGGGAACGGCTGTGGCATGCGTGCCTGTGCGGCCGCGGTTCGCGGGCTAGTTTGGGCCTCATTGAGGGACCGTAATCCCGACCCCGTCTCTTCGTCTCCGGCTCGCGTGCATCTCCTCCTTTATATATATATATATATGAAATACGTTGCCGACACCGTACTTCCAGGTAGGTGTCGGGGAGCTGAGGCGATATCGTTTCGCTCCGTCATGGACCGTTTTAACACTTCTGGAGGGCGGAAAACGGTTTCCTGTGACTTCAGACAACCGCCAACAACGATTTTGAGCATCAAGATGACCGACGTGCTGACAACGCAATTAATGCAAAGGTGCAATCGAGCTTGACGAGTATAACGATAATAATCCCTGGAGAAGGGGAGCAAAGGGGAACAATTGGACAGACACAAATTTCCACACACAACTAGGTGACCGGTGCTTCGACCGAAAAAATCCGCCTGGTCCTGGTATGGAACCAGGGTCCTCTTCATTTCCAGTGGAGCGCTTTACCAACTGAGCTAACCAGGAGTTAGACGTCAGTAGAGCAAACTAGGGTGCCTTCATGTGCGCTTTGCTTAGGGTGGTGGCATCTCGCCATTTTGTCCCACACATTTATTTTTATTTTTTGTTCAGAAGCGCGTGAAAGAGCGTGGCGCTGCACGCGTTTGTGGCGTTGACTGTATTATGGCGACATTTTGTTTTCGTTGATTTCTTTGTATTTTCCCCGTGAGCGCGTGCTGTCGGCATCAGGTACTACAAAGGGTGGCATCACCCTAAACAGAAGGACATTGAGGCACCCTAGAGCAAACGGGTTTTATAAGCTAGCACCACCCTAACACCAACATGAGTGGCCGGCTTACATTTGAAGGTTAATGATGATAATCCAATTAATGCAAGGTGCAAGGGATCTGGACAAGAATGACGATAATAATCCCTGGAGAAGGGGAACAAAGGGAACAAAGGACAAACACAACAATGTGACTGGTGTGCGACCGAAAGGTGCAAGGTGCAAGCGAGCGTGTCCAGCTAACCTTAAGATGCAGGCCTTTCACCCGTGTTGGTGTTAGACTGGTGGCAGCTGAAAAAACCCGTTTGCTCGACCGACGTCTAGCTCCTGGTTAGCTCAGTTGGTAGAGCGTTCCACTGAAAATGGAGGGGACGCTGGTTCGATACCAGGACCAGGCGGATTTTTTTCGGTCGAAGCACCAGTCACCAAATAGTGTTTGGAGATTTGTGTTTGTCCTTTGTCCCCCTTGTTCCCCTTCTCCATGAATTATTATCGTCATGGGCGACGTGTCGTTACTCGGAAGCGGATCGAGCAGAGTCCATTAGTTCGACCGAAACAGAATTTGGTGTCGTCCGATTTTCTTTTGCGTGCGTTTTGTTTTTGCGGTTTCCGCTTCCTGCTTTGCGTGAGGTTGCCTTCTCGGGGCGCAAGGAGTTCGGCCGAAAGTCATTCGGCCATTCCTAAAACCCGGGAAGACGCGCGTCGCGCGTTGCAACGGGCGTACGCCTTCTTCTCGACGGAGCGAAGCAGGAAAGACAGGAAGAGGGGGCGAGGGTGCGGCAGCATCGGGTCTTCAAGGTTGCCAGACCATGCCGCGCGGGGCGATGATGCTATTTAGGGACTCGCCCCCTCCGCATGCCCGTAGCGTCGTCCGCCGGTCACCGCCGCCGAGTTGATAGTGTAGCGGAAAGTACCCGACCTTCCTCAAGCGGCAAAGACGCTGAAGCTCGAACGAGAGACGCCGTAAAGCGGCGGGCGCGTTCCCGCCTTGGGGTCGCCGGGTGCCTGCGTCGCGCTCGTTGGGAGATGCGTGTCGTATCGCGGATACACGGGGGTAGAGCGCGGTCAGGTGCCTCGAGGGGCGACAACTGATTGGTCCCCCGTTAGGTCGTAGTTTCCACTCTGCTGTCAGTTTGTTGTTCGAGAGTTGAGGGACGCCGGAGTATGCGTTGCTGACCGAATTCGGAGGTTTTTATCTCTCGCGTCTGCGTGGCGGAAGATGGCAGACGCGCGCGCGCATCTCTTCTTTTTTTTTTCCCCCGAATTCGGGCGAAACTGTCCTCAGGGTCGTTCTCTTCTCTCGAAGCGTTTCCAGTCGTTGGAAGCCATTGCACAGTGTGGCAGGGAAGCAAACCCCTTGGTTCTTGATTTTTTTCTCTCTCCCTCTCTTTCCTAGTTTTTGTTTTTTTGTGGGGGAGGGGAAGGGGAGAGAGGCGAGGGAGGATGGGGCGGGGTTATCAGGCATCCCAACTCGGTACGTGAAATGAACTTCAGCTCGAACTATACTCACCAACACATCGCGTGTTCAAAACCCATCCGTGTGCCAGCTTTTCGATATGGACGGCTGTTGCACACGATTGCAAGAAGCGAAAGTATGCAGGCGAGCTAGTTAGGCTGCGTTGAAGATTCTGTGCCTTGCTGCCTCCGCGAAAAAAAAAGCTGTCTCCGGATATAATTAGAATGCAATTAATTGCAAAGGTTCAAGCGAGCTGGACAAGAATGACTAAACTAATCCCTGGAGAAGGTGAACAAGGGGGACAGAGGACAAACACAAATCCCCAAACACAGCTAGGTGACTGGTGCGAAAAAATCCGCCTGGTCCGGGTATCGAACCCGGGACCTCTCCATTACAGGTGGAGCGCTCTACCAACCGCTCTACCCGGCCCAGGCGGATTTTTTCGGTCGCGCACCAGTCACCTAGCTGTGTTTGGAGATTTGTGTTTGTCCTCTGTACCCCTTGTTCCCCTTCTCCAGGGATTATTTTCATCTGCCTCCGGATGCCTCCGCGAAAAAGAAGCGTTTCGGGTGAAACGACCGTTGATATCCGTACAGCGAAATTTTAATGTGTTTTTTTTTTTTTTTGTATTCTTGCATGCTCACATTACGTTGTCATCAACTTGTGTAAGAGCTTCCAATGGTTCAATGACCTGACAAATTAGCCCGCGCTTCGACTGCGAGGATAAGCGATCGTGAATGGGTATGCTGCTGCAGGAAAGAAGTGTAAGCAACGGCGTTGAAGGCACTACTAAAAAAAAAAGAAAGTACCGAATAATCTTTACCAATAAAACGTTAAGCGCCGTTCACACTCTTGCGACCGAGTTAGACCGAGAGAGACCAGACCGGTTTTTAAGCCTTTTGCGACTTCTTAGAACCGGATGCGCTGCAGCGCGGAGCTGGTCCTAACAGATCGCAAGAGGCTTAAAAATCGGTCTGGTCTCTCTCGGTCTTACTCGGTCGCAAGAGTGTGAACAGGCCTTTACTTGTCATTTTATGTAAAAAAAAAAAAGAAACGACAAATTACTCTGTCGTTGTTTTATTCGTGACCGGTACTCTGTCGTTGTTTTATTCGTGACCGGTAGTCTGTCGTTGTTTTATTCGTGAAAAGGGGGAGCGACAATTTTGCCTAAATAAGAAAATTGTAAATATAGTTCTGATTTTAACCCGCGGAAGCGTGATTTTTTTACTGACATAAAGATAGTTTACACATATTAGGTATCATACGAAGGTAAAAACACGCACAACGCGCCCTTAAAAGATAACTGCGTTTTTTTATAAGTTTATTGCTATGTTACAGTAATCTATTGTACATATGTACATATGTATTTATTGCGTAATCGCTTCTCTCACCGTGTATTTTTTTTTTTTTTGTGCGTGTACGGCCACTGAGAGTATTATGCATGGTGTTATCATTTTATATTTGGATGTTATACATCATTCATACTGTACATTAATTGATCTGAAGTAACCGGTCCCAGGATAGGGGACCAAACTCTTCAACTCATCAAATAAACATCGAATTGAATTGAACCCGCGGAAGCCCTGGCAGTGAAATGTTATGTACCGTACTGTTCTTGTTTTTTTGTTTTTTTACTCAAAAAACAGGAAGCGTTACTCCAAACATATTAGGGAGTTTTAGTGGACCTTTTCGATACCTCCGATAGCGATACCCGCTAACGGTACGATGCATGCGCAAGGGCGACGACGGAGTATCGACCTCGAAACAGCGCGACACGACCGAAGTGAGAAATTGGAAAAAAGGAACGCTGACCCGCAACTGCCTTGCCATAAAACCGGTCAGTTGTTGGCTTTCGTCTAATCCAGTCTCTCACTTCGTTCTTGTCTAGTCGCACTGTTTCGAGATAAATGCGTACCAACCCGCCCAGTTGTCCATTCTCTTAACCGTTACGGGAGTTATCGGAACGATATACTGAATCTTCTTTATACCAAACTAGCTAAACGTTACCGAAAGAAAAGAAAAAGAAGTAATGTGCAAACGGTAACACCGTTATTTCTTAGCGTAGCGCGTTACCGCAAACACTGAGAAGGATACCGGAGAGATGGGGAAGGAAGAGGACGGAGGCTCTTGTGCGTTCTCCCTCTCGTGCGGCTTCCTCGTGCGCAAGCTGCCGCCTCCTGCGTTCCGTCGTCTGCTATTCGGGTCAAGGACGGAGGAAGGGGGAGTTTCTCTGCGCAGATGGCAGGGCGCTGTGCGCCTCGGCTTTGAGGAAGGAAGGAACCGCCTGGCTGCGGTGTTTGGAACGCGTCTCTGATTCGTGTGTTGGGCCTAGTAACATTAAACCGCGGTCGAGAAAAAAAAAAAAAAAAAACGGGGCGCCAACGTTGACCCTCACTGCTACCTCCGATAGACCCATCGAGGTCTTTCTTCTAAACGAAGTCCGGTCCAGGGTGTAAGATAGACAGGTGGGGAAACGAGAGCCAAATGAGTGACCGGATTGTGTCCCCCTCGGTTCTCTCTTTTTCTGTGGCGCCATCTATCTGGAGCACCGCGAACTCTCACTCCGGGTGGGCGACCGGTGGCGACCGGCTAAACTGACGGAGATAGTTTCTCGTGGATTTTCAATGGAGGACTGTCGTGCTTTCGGTTCATTTTGCGCACTCTCCCATAGAGTTCCACGCAAATCCGATTCCGACTTTTTTTCCTCTCGCCGCAGCGCCATCTGTCGCAAATCGGGGGTACCCGCAAGCCGACGAGTACACAATCCGGTCACGGCGCTGCGGTAGGCTTCTATGGGCCGTTTCCCCACCTGACTATCTTACACCCTGGTCCGGTCTACGAGTGACTTGAACACTCGGCGGCACGCGGCTTTCATTCCAGGACAGCAAACACGCGTTTCTTTTTGTTCTTCCTTTCCCTATTGTTGTAACTTGACAACACGCTCGTTCGAGTCTTTGAGAAGCGCACCTGTTTGGAGCGCTTCTTGGAGTGCTCTGGTAAGAAGGATTTTTCTCAGGAGAAGTAGTCATACGGTGTGCAAGAACCTGCGCCCATTGTAGAACGTAGTGCAAATAACAAAAGGACGTGAGACAAAAGAAAAAGAGGGGAAAACCGGAAGCGCGCAGGGGTCCGCGGATAGCTGGCAGTAGTGCCACTAAATAAGGTATACGCTTCAGAGTAACGACACTTGCCCCTATTGTGGCTTAAAATCATGGCTGCCAGTTATCCGAAGCTTTATCTGAAATCGCAGGAAACGCTTTTCCGTCCTCCGCAAATGTTTAAACAGTTTTCGACAGAGCAAAGCAATATTACATGACCTTCCTAACACCGAATCTAATGCCGAGGAAGTCGCACTTCTAAAGCATGACGATCCGCAGTTGCGTCTGCTCTGCACAAGCACCAAAATGGCGGCGCCCACAGCAATGTCGGGGAACAGAGTGCCGATACCCTATGCGCAGCTCATTTAGTGGCTCTACCTGGCGGCAGCGAGCTTGTTTGCAAAGTAACATCGGTGAATAGGCTGGTTCACGCGGCACCGTCTTATTACGCAGCGTATATTCGTGTCTCGAATGTCGCGTGCCAGACCATCTCACAGATGTTTCGGTGACTTGTGGCATAAGCAGACGCAAGCTTCCGCAACGTAACATGACGTAAGAAAACGGGGCTCTGCGGACGAAAGTAACGGCTTACGTGAGCGCAATGGAACTAAACACTCTCTCTCTACAGGGAGAATGCACTCCGACGGTTCGCATCGCTTGCATCGATCCAGCGCTCTCTTTATACTCATTACATCGCGTTGGCCACAGTGTTTGTAAATTCCTCCCAGGTTATGCTGAAACGGAGAAAAGAACTTTCACAATGGTTAGTGGGAGGGTCTCTGTAAATTTCTTATATTTTATTTATTTGTTTCTTCTATCCCCACCCCTGCCCGGCTCGATCTGGATGATTGTACCGACGTGCGGTCGTGTATCACTACTGCGTGGTGCTAGCGGTTGTACCGCAGTGGCTAAATTGCTCATCTATACAGCTGAGACACAAGACGCCCAGTGAGGCAGTCTAACTTCCGGCTGTATAAACATACACACAAAAATTTTTGCTCGCTTTATTTATCTTAAGATGGTGGGGTATCGTCGAGGAACTTGATGTCAGACTGTTTCGTAGGCTTTCATTTGAGCGGTAAAGCCATCCTCGACTGTGTGAAATTTTTATGCGATAGTTTGTTGGACCACCAGAACTGCAGAGAAGGCTCCTCCCGCACACACACACAGACATACTAAGACAGAGCGAGAGAGCGAGCACTTTGCACAATGCCCAAATGAACCGCATCAGGCGTTAGGCGGAGTTTAAACAAGGCGCTGACCGATGTTCCTCTTTCCGTGACGTCACCAAAAATAGTGCGTTCGTAGGGACTTGCATAGTGACGTCATTTGTGTCTGCGAATATAGGTGGCGGAGCCTCTGGCGCAGCTCTTACCTTACAACAGACTTGCCAAGTATCTTGTTTTCTCGCGTCGTCTTCGCGATGTGGTCGAATTCCCTCGCTTTCTTTTTGTTTTCTCTTTGTCTTCACGATGATAAAGTCTACCTTCTTCTTTTCCTCTCGAACATTTCGCAAGCCGTGGCATCATCCGGTCTTCCTTGGACGGGCTCTGTTCTTCCTCCTGGAATATCACGTGACCACACGAGGAAAATGGTGCTCGCGGAATCGAGTCTAATGTTGGCTGCAGTCGGAACGCTCTAAACAAGAGGGACAACCGTAATTGCGATTACCCCCTTTCTCTCTCTCTCTCTCTCTCTCTAGCTCTTTCTTTCTTTCTTTCTCTTGGTGGCATTGTCTGCATTCTACACTTTCATCTTGGAGGGAAAGCTGGGCAACGCTGCAAGACAAATGCAAAGCATATAATATATATATTATGTACATTGCGGGGTTGCTTGTGCTGCACCGGACAACACGACTTATTTGCTTGTTTTTCTTTCGAGTATTCGCTGTTTCCTCCTCTCCCCTTTACGCGCCCTGTGTATAATTTCGGGCCCCTCGTTGTGATTGAGTGCGTTGAGAGGAGGGCTTCCCTTCCCCTCTCGCAGATATGCTTATTTTCTCGACCACTTTCGGATATTGTCGTGCCGCTTTGTGTACGTAATGCAACGTGTGATTTTGTTCTTATATATATATGTGTGTGTGTGTGTGTGTGAGTTTGTTTGTTTGTTTGTTTCCCCCCCCCCTTTTTTTTTTTTGGACTGGGCGCTCGGAGATTTTTTTATAACCGAAATAAGAGTTCCTTACACTTATGAAGTCCTCGTTATGTGACTATTGAGGAAGAGGGGAGAAGGGTTCCCGTCCAACTCGCCATTCAAGATAACAAAATAACGATGTTTTTTTTTTGTTTTTTTTTTTTGTTTTTTTTTTACATTTGCCGTTTAGTTTTTGTTCTTGGATTGGGTTCAATAAACTTCGAATTAATATATACAGAAAGCACGTGTTTATTTTGCTGCAATTTAATTCTGAATATTTCACTTTTATTTAATTATTTTTGCTCGTCTTCGTGTTAGTGCGACGTTGGCGGATGTTGAGAATAGGGGTATTCACCATGACGCGCGCACTGGAAGGTTTGTGGATTGTTTGGGATTGTTGTTTTACGCTGTGTTTGTTGCGCTAACCCTTTGTGCTCGCAAGGTGTCGGCTTTGGACTTTGGAGATTTTGCTTGGGTCCCCTCCAGCTATATCGAGCACCGTCTCCCGCCCTTCCCTGCCTAGTGGGAGGAACGCAAGCAGTGTTCTACGAAGTCGGAGAACTCCGCATGTGGCCGCGATATCATTCATTATAAAAGAATAGCGGGGAAACTGCGGAACGCAGTCCGAGGACAGCGTGAGCAACCGTGGAAGCAATCGATATACTAATAACTACTATTTTTATTGTGTTTTTCTGCTTTGGATAGGGGAGACAGCTAACGGAATGCTGTGGCGATCTCTGCGGGTGGGTATACGTAATCGGGCGAAATGTGCAAACTCGTTGTCACCTCGAGAATTGTACTAATAACGAAAGATGTCCCCTTGCGAAGCATTAATCACAGTCCTATTTATGCGGCGAATTGGGAAGGTATTGTACGTGCATTTATTTGAGACCAGTTATTCGCTATATTTTTGACCCTTCCTAATTTAAAATGCATAATTAATGCATTGTATTTGTATTTTTCGCTAAAAGCCTACGTGACGACGTCACGTTACATGATCTCGCGTCACGTGACGTAGTCAGAATCCGTGATGTCACGTGGTTACACAGCCGATACTCCACGTGCATACCGAATGCCCTGCCATGGAATGTGCGCGGGAGCACTAGCGGCCAGAATTTTGGGAGTAGGTGCTTCAGGCTATAGACCAACACGCGGCCCTGACGTCACGCAGCCGCGGTGGCGCTATCGACGGCACTGCGCATGCGCAAATGATTCACCTCACGCGAATTCAGTTTCTGCGCAAGCGCAGTGCCCATACCTGGTGTGGGCAAACGCGGGTTTGTTTGTAAACATCGTGCCGGTCTATAAGGCGCCCCCATGCCTTAAAAAAAGGGGGGTTCCGCCGACGACCCACGAAGGATGACACCTCGATCGCCTTGATCGTCCCAGTTGTTTCGTAACTCTTCTCTTTGACACACGCGGAAGGATGCGAAGCGACGACAAAAGCCGCCGCGCGGTTTCCGATATCGACTCCTGCTTGCGCGGCGTCGCTGCATTTTTGCTCCTCCATTCCGCCTTTCCTTCCGAATCTGACGTTGTCGAGTGCTCTGTGACGTCACGGGTGACGTCACTTTCCGATTCATGATGACTCACGGATGAATACGGCTAAACCCTGCGAATCGGGCGGCGGCTTGCGCCACCTAGCCAGTGTTTTTTGTCGCGCTCGCAGCGCCTCACACCTACTTGAACGTAGGACTCTGCTTAGTTAGATTGATTCGAGACGGCGGTTCTACGGGGACCTCATATCTGCACAGTGTACTTGGCTTTGAACTGCCAAAAATAATTCCAAACCAAAAAAAAAAGAAAAAAAATTTTTTTTAGATAATTTTGAAAACTTGAGTAATGAGGCAAGGCGGATATTAGCTAGGAGAACAACCGAAAGGTAAATTGGATAACTTAGCAAACTCCCTTCATTAACCCTTTTTTTTTTTAAATTAATTCCGTGGCAGCTAATCCTGTGATCAATCTGACCGGATCCTGACATTTCGGACTGGGCCCAACTCGTGCAAATTTATGGATGCATAAACATATCGTTGGACCGATTTTATTTTTGAACCGACTTTTTGGTAAACATTCGTTGTACGAACGTTCTGCAGTATGATAGACCTTTCGGTATACAAGCCTTTTTGGCGCACAGACTCGACCTCAGGATGCACCGACGTGTCGGTTATACGGACACTTCGCTGCCCCAACTATATTATCCAGTCTAAAGTGGATGTCACGATGTTTGCTTCCTACCTTCGATCACGCTTCAACGTGTTTTATACCTCGAGCGCGCGCACACAGCCGAAGCACTGTCGAAGGCACAGAGCGTGTACTCTGTGCCCTCCGCCGTGCTTTGGCCGGGCGTTCCGAAAGACACTCCCTTCCGTTCTCATTCCAGACGCATCTTAAAACAATCGTTTCGGATTAGATGTGCAGCGAACTGCGCGAGCGTTCGCCTTTGTTCAGATAACTGAACCTCATTTCCTTTACGTGATTTCCTTATTAGGGACGCGCAGTATTGTGGATGGAGTTCCCTTCGCTTCGCCTTTCTGGGGTCTTCCTTCTTTTTCTTTCCCGAGTCCCGGTTTCCCGCGTTTTCGGAAGCTCTTTTATGGATTCCCGGATCGGGGCGCCCTCCAGACGCCGATGTGGGGCGAATCTGGAAGAGGGAAGAAGACCTTGGCCCGTGTCTGACCCAGTTTCGCGAGAAGGGCGCGCGCTCCCCTTCCCCGGTCGATGGCGATGGGAACTGGGTTACTTCTTGATGCGCTTTTGGGCTGGGCTCCCTTTTCCGCGCGTGTCAGTGCGTATCGATTCGTGGAGCCCGGCTTGGCGCCAATCTCCAAATCCCGGTGGCTCGGTGTCTAATGTGGGACGCATTGGAAAGAGATGTGTGCGGGGGTTTTCCTGGGAAGTAAGTTCACGGAACAAAACGAAAAATGGGGGAAAAACGAATGTCACGAAAAAGAGCACGGAATAGAGATCCCGTGCTCATTTTTCGTGCGTATATCTTAAGGCTGTCGGCAGGTGCATATATAATACATTATTATTATTATTATTGGCGGTAGTAGTTGTACTGCACTACAAGTTGATGTATATTTTATTTTTTTACATATCCCCAGGTGACGGGTTCGACTCCAGGCCGAGGTGCCCGCAATGTGAACGAGGCGTATTGCGCAGAAGGCGCCGTGTAAGCGGCCTTTCGGTTGCACGTTAGAGGATACCCAGGCGGTCGAAATTGATCTCCAGTCCTCTGCTGGGGCGTGCCAGATGCACTACGTTAATTTAGCACGGAAAGCCCTCAAATTTTATTTGGATATTAGTTTGTAGTGCGTACGTGCGTGCGTGCAGTACGTACGTGCGTGCGTTTGTCTCTGTGACACTATGTGCGTGTGAGCCAGTGTCAGTGTCAGCGCCAAGACCGTGTAGTTGTCCCTGGGTAATTAATAAAATTGATTCTTAATTCTTCGTTATTATAATAATAACTATAATAATAACATCACGGATGTTTCTGAACGTTTGCCTCATTTCTGTGTGTTGATTTTTATTTGTGCGGCAAAGGTTAGATGTACTCAAGTATTCATTGGAGGGTGGCAATTCAGGAGCCTCTTGCTGACTTTGGCGCTTTTCTGTTTTCTTTACACCCGTCGAACGTTTGTACCAATCAATGGTTATTACATTCCTATTATCTCGGCATTGCACACACGATCGGTGTTTGTAGATGCTGCTTGTTTATGAGTCGTTACTTCGGTTTTAGAGCGCAGCTCTTAGGTGCCCGTTTCAGGGTTGAGCGACTTCGGCGCCGGCTTAACCTCGCGTTGCATTATGGGACGTTTCCCCGCCAAATTTTGCGAAGAAATTTTTGCGCGAGCGAGGAAGTTTTTTTTACTAAATTGAATGGGGAAAAATTTCCGCTATGTTTAGCGGGGAAATTTTTCCGCTAAATTTAGCGGGAACATTTTTTCGCTAAATTTAACGGGAAATATTCCCGCTAAACTTAACGGAAAAATTTCCCCGTTACCTTTAGCGGGGAAAAATTTCGCGCTAAATTTCGCGGGGAAATTTTTCTGCTAAATTTAGCGAGGAAATTTTTGCGCTAAGTAGTGGGGACATTTTTGCGCTAAATGTAGTGGGGAAATATTTCCGCTAAATTTAGCGGGAAATGTTTTCCGCTTATTGTAGCGGGGACATTTTTCCGCGAAATTTAGCAGGGACATTTTTTCGAAAAATTTCTCGGGAAATTTAGCGAAAATTTCCCGCTAAATGGGAGGGGAGGGGGAGGAGGGGCATACCCCCCCCCCCCCCTCCCTCCTCCGTATACCCTCCCTTCCTCGTCCTCAACCTCAAGAGCTGCGCTCTAATTCGACATTACAGAGAATCGTAAACATCTCATCTTTTTTCTAGTAATATTAATTAGGGATGAGCGAATATTGGTTTTAACCTAATAGCGCGTCGTCGTCGTCCTTTGCTTCAACGCTTCAGAGAGAGAAAGAGCCTTTACGTTTTCCTAGCACTGTTGAAGGCTATGAATGATTGGCTGTGTACCAGATGGTAGCGTTGGGTGAGGTCGTACTTGAAGTCCCTGGATCCAAACTCGACCTTAATGGTGTAACAATTCTGGGATCGAAGCAGAGGCATTAAAATAAACAAAACGTAACATTAAAAAAAATTAACTTAAAAAGCGCAGGCGCGTTCTTGACCGGATTTGTCCGCCTTGGTGACTTGTGTTCGCTTTCCTGAGACGGGTTTTATGGGGTGACTCTCACATGTCGGTATGTCTTATTAATACTTACCCTCTATGGAAAAGAAAAACAAAAGGAGGAAACCCGATGATAATGTCTCGGACGTATAGTGAAAAGGTGTTTGCGACCTCAAACTGACGTTAATTTTGCCTTCTTGGAAAGTCGATTCACTAAAAGTAACTTGCACATGAAATAAAATACCTCGTCATTTTAACGTGTTTCGTGGTATTTTGTTTTTCTCCACCACGTGATAGCCGCCCAGTGAGGCTCTCTTGGAAGCTAACGGACGGAGTCATTCTGCATTTGTTTTTTTAAGTCTGGCTCTTTGGCAGCGGAATGAACTATGTTTTTGCCAGAGCGTCTTTTTTTTTTTTTTTTTTTGTTGAACGTCGACACCAGCGGCAGAATTGCCTACAGATGGCGAAGTGCGGAATCAACGCGCGAACGAAACAGTCGGCTTCAGAGCCAGAGGCGTTGGTCAACCTTGAAAGCTAGGCGAGAGGGTTTGGATTGCCTGGACCGGCCCCCGGGCGAAGTGCCTTGTGGTCCGTTTGCGGCAACAACAGCCGTCGGTATCGGCTTTTTGCTTCCTTTTTTTATTACTCGGGTATCTACCTGGATGCGTACGTTCGAAGAAGTGACTACCAGCTGTCCGTGCCCGCTTTAATTGAACGAGTTCTTACCCCAAAGAAGCTAACTGCTCGTCGTCTGCCTTTTCGTAGCAGACGACGCGAAGCGGAGCGGGAATGGTTGCTCGCGGTGCTGGAAAGCTACAGGAAGAAAGATAATGAAGGAATAGTGAAACGACGTGGAGAGCGGAGGAGGAGAGGGAAGCAAAAAGCGTCTCCGCGCTGCGACGTGAAGCTCTTTTTTTTTTTTTTTTTTTTTAATTGTGTTTGCTGTTTGCGTGCTTAAGTTTTTTTAGATTCTGCGGCCCGTCCGTTGTCGCTGTAGCGGAATTGGTAGACGTGCCCGTAGCATACGACGACAGGGGTGATTATTGCGGCCAACGATGGAGTGAGAGGAAGCATAGTAGACCGTCAGTGGGATACCGAGGGAGGGTGGGCGATTTGTGCCGCCATCTCTCGGCGAGCATCGAAGTTAGTGGGCTTCAAAATTTATGCTCCATCGTTTTTTTTTTTTTTTTTTTTTTTTTTAATTCGCTTTTGAATGTAGGCCTACGCACCTTCTGGGTCCTCCCTTCCTCAGCACACTAAAATAAATGAACAAACAACATTCGTATTTGCGTGACAGTAACGGGTTTGTGTGCATGCGTGCGTGTGTGTGTGTGTGTGCGCGTGCGTGTGTGTTAAAGGGGTACTCCACCGATTTTTTGAGCTACCTCAACTAACTATATTTTCTGACTCCCCGGCCTTTACTCTCTCCGGTATGCTATTTAGAATCGCGAAATTCATAATAGTTATTGCGAAATCGGCAAATGAAAATGATGCAAAAACCAACATTCAAATATACGCGCGCTTTTCAGGGCCGTGACGTCAGTGGCAGGCAGGCTTGCCAGTCGAGCAAGCAGCCAAAAAATAGAATATGCCAATCATTTGTTCCGTGCTGGAGCGCGGGTACTGCAGCGAGCTTCCCAAGCATTCATTTGACACCATGAAACTGCTTCGAATCAGTTTAAAACGAAATTTACAGCCCAAAGAGTGAACCCCTGCCTTCCACTGACGTCACTTTTTCATTGTTGCCAGTAGAGACTTCGAGCTTGAAAAACACGGTGAGGACCAAAACTGTAAATTCAATAACTTCGCGAAAAAACAATATTCTGACCTAATATTCTGGATACTATTTTCGCGATGTTTGTTGGTTAGTTTAGCAAAATTTCAAGCAAATCGGAGACAATGAAAAAATCGGTGGAGTAGCCCTTTAAGGGGGTGAAGCCAGAGGTTTCTATGTATTCTACATTCTGTATTGCTAAATACTACAAAGAATAAAACACGAAGAACATACACGTTTGTGTGGCTCATCACAGGGACACGAAGGCGATATCATGACTCTGCAAAATATATTTCTCGCTCAACGTCTGCGTACGGAACGCGCTTGCAGGGCCACACGTTCGTGCCTGTACGCCCTCTGCCTCGACACTGCACAAATTTTTTGCCACGTAGCATTCAAGAGCGACGTTTTCCTCGCTTCACAGATTATGGGTGGACCTTTTCGTATGCAGTTCCTATCGTCAGCATGCTGCGACAGGGAAAAACACTAAATTCCGACATATCCGCGGTCGTTCGTAGCATGTCGCGAACTTCTCTGATGAGTCTGAATTGACCGACTTTCCCTCTACACTGATTATCGCAATCTCTTCGCAACGATAGCAGCAAAGGGAAGGGGAAAAAAAGAAAAAGATAAGGAGAAAATGCGCTACACGAAAGATAATTTGCGATTTGACGTCACTTGTTGCGACCAGACGACACTCCCGAGTAGCAGACGACGTGCCCGCGGGCTGACGTCACCAGCAGGTGCGGAGACGGCTCGTTTGTTTAGTGCACCGTTTGATAGATGGCGCAAGCTGTCTCATTTCATCGGCGGTCTGGGTCGCTGCTCTTTTTTGTGGTTTTGGCGAGTTCTCTTCCCGCGTTCGTCTTGTCTAAACGATTGCAGTGTAGTGAGACCACCGTGCGACGCGGCGCGGCACGTATCGTCCATTTAGGCTGGTCCATTTACTCGAGTGGCTTGAATTTATTAGCCTACTTTCGATCACCGCGAGGGTCAGTTGTTCGAAATCCGCGCAATCTTTCAGGCTTTAATTTCTTCTTCTCCGATAGACTCTCTCGACTTTGAGGTTTCTTTACCCGCGCGCTTTTGTTTGTGTCTTTATTTTATTCGTGTCGACTGCGATTCGTATCTGGGGCTTCTGACTTTCGGTGTGCAGTGTGTAGTTCTGACGCGTTTGAACGCAATAATTCGCTGTTGATTTCCCTGGAGGAAAATCGGCTTTTACCGGTGTTTATCCTAAATGGGTGTGACTGCAGCATGTAAAATGTGCAAGTATATACCAGGTGTTTTTTTGTTTTGTTTTTTATTCTTGCAGATTTGTTTAAAAAGAACGCCATGAAAGCTACACTTATGCGGTTTGTGGGAGTGAGTTATACGCCTAGGGGGACATTATGGGGGTGGCTAATTTTTGAGATAAGTCGGATAATTAAATAAAATTCGTGAATTAACTTTTTAATTAGTGAAAATAGTCATATGGTTCCAATTAGAAGTTTGCTGAGCATCGTCCAAAACCCCCAAATCAGTAATTATTAGAAAGACTTCGAGTGCCTGATGGGCGTATAGTAGTGCGCTAAAGTTACCACTCGTGGAGCAGGTACAAGGCTGGTGCTAGATAAGAGACGTAAAAATGGCGCGGGCGCTTTACCGCAACCGCTAGCCCTGTACCTGCTCCACGAGTGGTAACTTTAGTGCACTACTACACGCTCATCTCGCGCTGAAAGTCTTTCTGAAAACGACCGATTCACTGGTTCTCGATAACGCTCAGCAAGTTTCTAATTGGAACCATATGTTTTTAACCATATAATTAATTAGCCGATTTAATTAGCCACCCACATAATGTCCCCCTGGGCGTAGAAGTCACTCGCACAAACCGCATAAGTTTAGCTCTCATGGCGATTTTTTTAAACAAATGTGCAAGAATAAAAAAAAAAAACAAACACACCCATAGATATTATATGCATACACCGAGTGTGCCATTTTAATTCGAACAGATTTATTACAAAATATTCGTAAAAGATGCAGTAATACAGTTTGGGCAGGTGAGTTATACGGTCGGGGGACATCATATAGGTGACTCATCTTTGCGTTAAGTCGGATAATTAAATAACCTTCCTTAATTAACTTATTAATTAGTAAAACTAATCATATGGTTTCAATGAGGAACCGGCTGAGCAAAATCGAAAACCACTATATCAGTCACTTTTATAATGACTTGAAGCTCGTGGGAAACTCGGGGCCGCACTAAAGTTACCACTTCAGCTGAAGGCGCAAAAGTAGCAGTGGCCAAACGCGGATTATTAGATTATCATCGCGTCTCGCCACTGCTAGCTTTTGCGCTTTGTGGAAATAAAATTCAGAGGATGAGAGCTCATCATGCGACGCAGAAGCTCTGTAAAGTGCCCCCCGTTAGGAATCTGAAGCTGCTGGAATGTTGCGGAAGCGGACGCGCCAAAATAAAATAAAATTGCAGAAAGGTGACAACTTTTCGCCTTCAGTATATTTTCATTTGATGCTTCCTAACCTAAACAGCTTGCAAGCAGCGTACGTGTTTGCGGTAAATAATTAAGAAGAAAAAAATACATATGCATTGTTTCTTCCTTTATACTATTCCTTTGGAAACGAAACCCGGCCACTAAAAACATCTTTTAGAGAGAAAAAAAAAAAAAAAAGGGTTACAATATGTAGCTTGCTTAGACGCTTAGAGATAGGCACTCTGACAATATCCGTTCATTGAACGAACCTACAAAGGAACAATTCACAACAGAAAAGTGGCGAAGCGAACGAGTCTAGTACAAAAACACTTAACGTAATAATTCACACCGTTAGGGAACAATCTCAAAAAGCGACAGCGTTGAAAGCCAAACGTAACAATTAGCCCTCATAGCCACTTCAGTAACCAAGAAGAGAAAGCTTGTAACCCTAAATTTCATGTTCTGCATTCCGAAAAACCTCAAGAGAAGCTAACTTCTGCTACGTCCTGTGAACGCGGACTATATTTGCGTCGGTAGATGGAGCTAGCTATCCTGCCCGTGTGCTCCGCGCGTAGCTCGTTACGATGATGATGGTGACCTACTTTATCACTTTTGCCATCCGTCTCGTTTCTTTTTTTTTTTTTTTTAAGGATTGTGGTTCCGGTGGTTTGTGTTCCCACCGTGCGAGGGCGCCAGCACTCTTTACATTTCGTACATTTCGCGGTCTGCGTCCGCCTCCTTCGCTTTCCGACTTTCGCGAGACGGTACGCTGATTCTGTCGCGCGAAAACAACCAACAATACAAAAACAAAACAAAAATCGAATTATATGTGTTTGTGCGTGCGTGCGTGTTCGACGCCTTACTTTTTTTTTTTTTTTTTTTCGGTCTCAGTTTTACATTTTACGTGAAATAGAAAGCAGTGTCTTGAGAAAAGTCATCGCTATGAAATTTTTGCGAGCGAATATGTTTGTGTGTGTGCTCGGAGGATTGTCTCGAGGCCATCCGGTGCTCCACGACGAAGCCGTTTCGAATTCGAGCTTCCAAATTTATCTTTCAAAACGTAGGCTGGTAGTATACGAACTCGATCAGCATTGAATTTGTTGGAAGTCTGGAGTACCGAATGATCCGTAGGCGGCGTTGTACATGATGGGGCGAGTGTAGCCGTCAACATTGCGAGGATTGAAGGAATCGACACAGGCCCATATTTATTTGGGACGTCTGAGAAAATAAGCATGCTCCTAAACAATCGTGTAAATAAAAAAAATAAAAAAAAACCCGACCTCTGCGGTTTTTTTTTTGTTTTATTTTTTTTTTACTTATTTTTTTATGTTGAACTAAAATAAATCGACTTTGAGCACAATGCGCCTAGATCACACCGTTCCCAACTGCTTGATAGGGGTCACGTAGTTTATGGGTCGCGTTGGCAATGCAAGCTGCGAGGAAGAAGCGAAAGCATCCCCCTGCAAAAATTATCAACGCGTTTCTACTGAGTTTCTTATATATTCTCTAAGAATACATTAGGAACTCAATTGAAACTCATGGATCATTCTTGTAAGAGTTTATCGTCCGCAAGCGTCCTACTCTCCTCTTCGCCACTCGACGACGCACTCGTACGCATGCGCATCAATCCCCCCCTCGTGTTTTCGATGCATTACGGCAATCCAAAGCATGGCGTGTGAAGAAGTGCCCAAATATAGGAGCGGTTCATGTTTATTTAACACACCGCAATTTCAAAACGAAAAAAAAAAATGTTAGACGATAACATAGCAGGGTATATATCGACTGTATAAAGTGTTTGCTCTGATTTCTTTGTGTTCCGAATTCGCAGTGAGGAGAAATAAGGAATTGAGCCTCTCCCTGGATGTAGAGAGCCAGAGCGTGGTGCAGTGTAAGCTTGACGTGAGACCTTGCGGGATTTTCCGGAGAGGTCTATTCCTCACCACTACTAGACAGAGGACCAAAAGAATAAAAATAAATATGGCCTCATCGAGACTCCGAGGACCCTAAGGCTCGCGCGTGTCGGTTAAACGTACGAGGCACAGGATGGCTCCTCTGCGGTAATTAAGCGTTTCGGCGGCAAAGTTCAGAAAGAGGAACGGCGGACCGGAAATGGTGGTCCGGGAAGGACGTGGCCGGGGTTCTGCGTCGTGGCAAACAGGGGAGGGACCTCGGGGCGCAGGAACGAGGAAGGAAGGCAGGATCCGCGGATGTCGGTCAATGCCAGACACGTCTCGGCGGCGGCGCTGCGGCTGAGTCGGCGGCACCGCGAAGGGCGCATTTCCTCGTTCCAGAGGAGAAAAAAAAAGGCCACGGGGTTCCGTCGGCTATGCTCTTGACCCCGTTCCGGAGGGACGGACGCCTCGATACGGGTAGGCCTAGCTAGGCCGTGCCACCGACGCCTGCCGTCGTCTGCTGAGTTCTGGGGCTCTCTTCTGCCTTTTACTACCTTCTGCTGACTGTGGTCCTTCTGCTGCTTTCCCCTGACTTGTACACTGTACTTCCGCTTGTTCTGCTGCCTTCTGCGTTCTCCAGCCTTCTGCCATTTTGACTGCCTTCTGTTACCTTCTGCTTTTTCACCTGCCTCCTATCTACTGTTGTCTTCTTCTGCCTTGTGCCACTTCTGTTACTTTCACTGGCTTCTGCTACTTTGAATGCCTTCTGCTATTTGTGGTGTTTT
Organism: Ixodes scapularis; assembly: GCF_016920785.2. Classification (NCBI taxonomy): domain Eukaryota; kingdom Metazoa; phylum Arthropoda; class Arachnida; order Ixodida; family Ixodidae; genus Ixodes; species Ixodes scapularis. Next base: position 20,552,608 of record NW_024609868.1, read on the forward strand.
CTCCTACCTTCCGCAGTCTCGTAGTATTTTCGGCTACTTCACTGCCTTCTGGTATTTAAAGTATTTCTGATATGTTCTGCTCTCTTCTATTGCCTTCTATTATCTTCGAATACCTCCGTTACTTTTTGCTAGCTTTGCTACTACTTGCGTTTCCGCTAAATTGTGCTAGCCTTTTGCTGTTTATTTATGCTTCGGATCTTCCGCTGTTATTTTGTAAACTTTCGCTGTCTGTTCTTGCTGTGTTTCTCAACTTTTGCTACCTCTGCGCTGCCTTTTGGGTACTTACGATGCCTTCTGTTTCCCGGCACCCGTCACATGTTCCCGACATGCTTGGGTTCAATGGACGTGTGTCCGTAGAGTCGTAAATCACCAAAACTCTCGAGGATTCAGGAGTTCTTTGACTGCTCTACCACAAAAAGCTGTCCTCAAATTTACATCGCGTTCTCTTTTTTCTTTTGACTTTATGGTTTGGGCGGAATTATTAGTTCGCCTTTTCTTTTGACCGTTGAAAATCGTTCGAACCGAAAGCGTCGCTGACATCCGTTTATCTTCTACTGTCAGGCTAATAACTCCACGGCTAAAGTGTATCGTCCAAATTCTAGGTTCATCTTTTTGGGCTATATTATCGCAAGAATGTTAAGCCCTAGGTCTATTCAACAACTCATTCGTCTGCCTCGTACAAAAGGAAACAACAACAACGGGAATTACATTCCGCAATTTCCACGAATTAATATCAAGGTGCCGTTCAAATTCTATCCGTGACAGGTATGTCACGGCGTCCGGAATAGTAGTCGGTGTTTCCGACTGTTAAGCTTCCTTTTAGGCTGTTGCCTGATACGGAACTTTATGCTCCGTTCCACCTCGCGATGCCTATCCGGTGCTACGAGCCTACCGGAGCCAATCCATAGCTCGGAGCGTGCCACGTGACTTCACGCTCCCCGCGTCGCTTCGCTCAACCCGAAGGGCACGTGCTCTGCTGGCTCGCGACGTCCGTTGCGGTCCATCGTTGACTGAAATGGAGTATGCACCTTTCCATCGCTTCTCAATGGGCGACAAATGCGGAGTCATTGGGAGCTTTGGACACAAGTGCGGCGTAGGATGTTCCGCGGAAACGAACTACTGCTACGTATGCTCCGAAGACAATGGCGGCGCTCAGAAGCCGATGTATTGGAATGGTCTGTGACTGGACATTGGTCCCGAACCCCGCGTTTCCCGTCTCGTTGCGATGGCCTGGGTGTCGATCTTGCTTTCGAGCGTCGGCTCCTCCGTGTGTGTGGGTATTGCCAGGCGTCGGCGCAAATCGAGAACGCGTACCTGCGTCGTAGGAGAGGAAGTTTGCTAAGCCGCGCGAGCCCGCCCCGCGTTGCCGAGCGCAAACTGACCCAGTGACCCCGAGCCGCCGCCGCCGACTCTGTGGACACGTACGCGGCTGCTGCTGCTTTGCTGCCGCCGTCGCGGAGGCTGCCTGCCTGCGCGGTGCGTGTCCCTTCGCGCAGCCCCTTGAAAAGACGCACTATGCCAGAGAAAGCGGTGGCAGTTGGAGGAACCGTTTCAAAAGTCAGTGCCATCTGGTGGCTCTAATAGCAGTTTCCCTTTTGATCGTCTGCGAGCGTGAAGCTGTACTTAATCGGGGACCGTCACTTTCGCTCTTCAATGGCAGATGAGAATTAGGTAATAAGGGGTAGAAGCTGAGCTAGTTGGTGGTACATATTACAACGGTTAAACCAGCTGAACTACGAAATTAGGGAGAAAGGAGTAAAGGCCAGGGATCACTTGTCTTTACTCCTTTCTCCCTAATTTCGTAGTTCAGCTGGTTTAACCGTTGTAATATGAGAATTAGGTCTTCGATCGCCTCATAATTCTTCCTTGATTTGTTTTCGTTTCGATGGTGGGAACGTAAGAGCTGACCAGTGCAAAGCGGCGACCCCATAAGCCCAGTGGCGTAGCCAGGAATTCAACACCTCCTCCAACCCCCCCCCCCCCCCCCCCCCCCCCCCTCCGCACCCCAAATCATATATC
>NW_024609868.1:20554726-20717707 GCF_016920785.2 Ixodes scapularis
TATGAGGCAGGTCGGCGACGGGGTCACTCTTTCCGTTCCAGGTGTACACTCCTTTTAGTGCCATTAGCGGGAAAGAGAGTGTGGGCGCATGAATCTATATGCTCGGTTCGCCCCGAAGCTGAAGGGGCGGAAGCTACACGTTCGCCGGACCAATTCATTTTCCTGCCCTCGATCACCGAACGCCGCTCTCGGCGTGTATAGGTAGGTATATGTGGGAGCGTGATCACGTGGTCAAATATCGACGCGTGATTGGTCCAACGAGCTGGAGCTTCCACCGCCCTGGCAGTTTAGGGGCGCCACGGAGCAGGACGGTGAAGGTATGGAGACACGTACGCGATCATTCCGATACGAAGGCTTCTACTATGTTGCTTTGATACTGTGTACACTGTCGGAGCGTCCGCCGAACGCAGGCAACGCATCGCCGCAGAATATGGAAATCGCGCGGTTCGCGTGATCCACGCCCGAGCGACACGCGGGTTCGGGGAAACGGCACGGGGCTGACATGGCGTTGCACATGCCAGACGCCAGAGGGTGCGCAAGGCCATAGAATGACGCATGACAAATTAAAAAGCATATGGTATAAAAAAGAAATAATAAAAACATAATAAGAAGAAAAATAAAAAGTAAAGAATACAAATGTATTGTAGATTTCCGCGAAATTAGCGATTCGGAAAGTCGAAAACATTTGTTGCTCATCAGTGCAGTTCGTTGGGCGAGTTGTTTCTGGGTCCTCCTTTGTCCTCGTCTCAAACGCTACCATGTTTTTGAAATTGGTTGCGTACTTAGTTTTTTTTCAAAATGTGGCATCTTTGCGTCTCCTATGTACAGAGTGTTCTCGAGTGTTGGGCGTAAAAAAAAAAAAAAGAAGAAAAATCGTATACAAATGAGCTAATGAATGGCGTGCAGTGAAACTTTTCACCGAGATGTCTTTAGTACATTGTGCATTCATTTATTATACTCCAATTTCGCGACTGTTATAAGTCTTCTTTTTTTTTTCTTTTTTTTTTTCCGCTTGCAACTATTGTGTCTGTGTACGTTTAATACAGTTGTTGTAAGGTTCCCTTTTTAATAGACCTTTTCAAGAATCTATGAAGCGACAATGTCGGCGGCCATATTTCTGGGCATCGCTTCGTGCGCCAAGCGTGTGGTCGGATCCCAGTTCACGTCAAGCGCTGACGCGCTCGTGTCCTATGCATCTGGTGAAAGTGTTTGCACGAATATGGCGGCTTCGGACGATCGACGCAGCAACGACTGGAGGGTGCGCACTTTTGGAAAGACTCTATGTTACCCGTGGTGTGTTGTTCACGTAGCGGTCGAACATTACTTTTGCCTTGTGTGTGTGTGTGTGTTCAAGTTATATAGTTATAACTTCGGCATGAACGATGCTGTCTTTGTTCGGCGGCGGTGTTTTGTTTTCTTCGTGAACGCAAACTGCTCAATGCGGGGATGGGATTGTCAGCGCGGTTATTTTGGGCGGCACTTGCAAAAGTGAATGGGCTTTTGTTTGAAAGATTGAAAGGTCCGCTTCGAGGGATGCTCGCGTGTCTTGTATTCTCGAGACCCGCCAATCGTTGCGCGGAGCGACAAAGATGTCCAAATCAAATTTTCTCTCGAAAAGCAGTATATATATATATATATATATATATATATCAGTACATTTTTTTTCTTCTTTGTGGCTGTTTTAGTTTTAAGATCAAAACGTCCATCGGTCTTTACCTGACCCGTGTCGACCCAAAAAGGAACAACTCTCCCTGTGGATAGTATTCATTTTAATAGTCTGACCTCCCCAAGCGTTTGCCGTATGCGTGACACCGCCATAACTCCAGTCCTCAAGAGGCACGCGGCGATGAAGGGGACGACTCGTGCCGTCTCGAGCTCAGGTCGCGCATATCTTCACCCAGGTTTTCGCACGCGCAGAAAGGCTAAAGTTCCCTCGATGTATATTGCGGCAGCGGTGGCGTAGTCCAAGCTGGCTGGTGAAATCGGTCAGTTATATAGTTGTCTGTCGCTCGTTTTTAAATGTGACCTTGGAAGTGTAATTTCCATTCAGAAAATTGGCCGTTTCTTCCTCAAAACAGATAATTCACTATCGTTGTTTTGAAAGATTTCTGCTTTTCCTTCGGAATAGTTTGCCTATCTGGATATATAGTGCCCGGTGGTCATTCGAAATGCCGTATATTTTTATTTGTACGTCGATATGGGGGGACCTCTGGCACTCTCCCTCCGACTGTTCCGTCCGTAGTCCCCTAAAATACGTTTCCTCTTCGGTGTTACTTTCGACGCACGTGTACCCAAGTCAGGCACGTAGCCAGGATTTTGTTTCAGGGGGGGGGGGGGGGGGGGGTGTGGTCTGCCCATGACAATGCTGCATAGGGTGGAGGGGGGAGAGGAGGTCCCAGCAAAATCGAAGATTTCGGGGGAAGGGGGGGGGCGGGACCCGCCCCCCCCCCCCCCCCCCCCCCTGGCTACGTGCCTGACCCAAGTGTACCCTTTCGACGCACGTGTAGCCAGTAACTTGCGCTTTTAACGCTGCTCGATTAGCTCGTAGCGTCGGCTGCTTCTGGACTTAAAGCTGAAACGAAGGTTCCGTCAGCATCGCCGCCAGCGCGACTTGCAGCATATGACAACGAGGGCGACGCTAGAACGCGGCGACGCCAAGACGGACGCGTCTTGGCGTCGCTGCCAAGACGCGTCCGTCTTGTGGACCTGCGGGTCGCAGGTCCACAAATGATGACGTCATGAGTAGACCTTGTCTTCCAGGTGACCCTTCTCCTAGGTCCACTCCGGAGCTGAGTGATTCGGCATCTTTGCGCCGAAGTGATGAGCGCTGGAAGAGGGTATATAGTATACTATATATAGACCTTTGGCATCGCTTATCACCCGGGGCGAAAAATGCTGAGTCACTGAGCCGTGGACGCATGCGCAGCTTCTGGTATACAGCAGAAGAGAGCAACAGCGCATGCTCAGAAGGCGTTCCACAGCCCAGCACACAAAGATGGCAACGTGCAGAAGGCGATATATTTTTTATTCTTTTTGCAAAGGTCTATAGCACGCTGTACTGAAATCCATCGATTCTTCCTACGTGTGTTTTTATTTAGTTATTTTCTTTTGTTAGCAGTTGTTGTAATTTGGAAAGTGGGCAACCGGGACGCGCCCGTCCGTTCGCGCTTTCGTTTCCGTCGCTGTGATTCGTTTGGTGGCTTGTTTGCGCGTGTCTCTTATTGTGGAGTCCCTTTTTTCGGCAAGCTGTCAGCGAGAGTGGAATCGGGAGCAGAGTCGGTGCTCGCTGCCGGTCGCCATTGTGCACGGCGTGATCCATTGTGCGGGCCGAACGGACGACGATCGGCTCCATCCGCGCATTGTTTGTTTGCCGTCATCCCTCTCGACGAATTTGCACAAAGGGGGGAGCTCTTCACGTGACCAGGCGAAACGGGGTTGTTGTAATGGATTGCCCCTCCTCCATTACGTGAGCGGTGTGATGTAGTGCCGCCGCCAGTGTTCCACTTAACCGGTGTACGGTTAACCACTCGCGAAAAGTAAATACTTATATCGTTGTGATGTTGACCGGTAGCCCGAGAAATGCGGGGCGTTGACTCGTTCGTCTCAGCCGCTGTACGATCTAAAAAATTCTTAAAAAATTTTTGGGTGTCTTTCTTTATTCATTATTTTATTTTTTTTTTTCTCGCAAGATTAGGTGCAACAAGTGAGCGTGCAAACGAGCAGGTGTGAGCTGAGCCTATTTACGAAAAAGCCCGGGATTTGAGGCTTCGCGTTTTTCTTTGCTGTCCTCTTTTTTTTTTAACTTTAGTTTTGGATATATATATATATATATATATATATATATATATATATATATATATATATATATATATATATATATATAATATATATATATATATAATATTTCATTATGCTAACAACAGCTTTCGAATTGAGTTAGGACGGGTGAGAAATTTGGGCTAGCTTCTCTTAATTGTGATGTACGTAAAATTGTGTATGTAAAAAGTTATACATTTTATCTTCGTGACAGACGATCAGCCAAGAAATTTACTGTAATGAAAAAAAAAATATATCGATTACTTTAGCTGTTTTCTGGTGTGCCTTTTCGCAACTGCATGCCCATGCGTTTCGTGTTTACGCTCCTGTGACTGTGTCACATCGTTCTTTTTCACATTCATTTTCTTTCTCGTTCCCTTCTTTTGCCATCACCATTCTCTGTCTCGCCTCTCTCTTTCAAGCTATGAAGTAGCCGGCGCCATTTCATGTGTCTACTAATACAATCTTCATGTACTCTCTCTCTCTCCCCGTTACGCATTATCGTGTAAATCACCTTCTCGTGTCTATTTTTTTTTTTTTTTTTCATTCTATGTTGCTTGTAGTAAACGTACCAACAGTTCCGTTCTTCCCAGAGTTTGTAATTTCTAAACCACGAATTATACGCAGCGGCGGAGCCGGAGGTCTTCGTGAATTTACTTCCCGTTCCCCCCGTTTCACGCCTGGGCCGCCAGGCTGTGCCAGCTCTCGCGCTGCACATTTGGATAGGCGCGAGCATCGCGTTTCTCTCCTCCCGTGTTTTCACCTCTGGGTGGCGTCAGCTCCTTTTCATGGGGGCGCACTGCACCTCCTCGTTTATATCGACATAATATCTCCGACCTTTGTCGGACAATTATAGGTGTACTGCTGACAAAAGAAGTAGACAAAATATGAAAGTTAATTTTATAAATATATTTCGATGTGTTTTTAAGCCTTTCCAAGCATACAAGTTTGGAGCAGTTTTATATATATATATATATATATATATATATATATATATATATATATATATATATATATATATATATATATATATATATACATATATATATATATACATATATATATATATATATATATATATATATATATATATATATATATATATATATATATATATATATATATATATACTGTAAAACCCTTTATTTTCGCGGCCCCTATTTTTCGCGAATCGGTCACAGATGACATAATCGCGACCACTAAATTTCGCGAATTCCAGACGCCTGCATTGAAAATATTAAAAACCGAAATTTTCGCGCGCCCTTAAATTTCGCGAATTCTTCAATTCGCGAAATTCGCGAAAATTGAGGGGCTCGCGAACATTAAGGGTTTTACAGTATATATATATATATATACACACGCACACGACTGGAGGACAGAATCGTCCATTTCTTTTCTCCGTCCTTGGAAGGTTCGCGCTGTTTCAAGATGAAGCGTCTGTTCCTGCTCCATTCCACTGGCCATGCAGCCTTCTCTCCGTGACGTCAGAAACACGAGCTTGTGTGTCATATGTCGCTTGTAGACGAGTCTTAAAACGTGCATTCTCGTGTTTCTGACGTCACCTTATCTAGGAGGCGGGACTGCCTGCGGGAACGTAGCAGGAACAGACGCCCGACTGTTTCAGGGTTCGTATTCCGCGGTAAGCGCCGCAACGGTGAGTCGATGCATTCCGGCCGGTCAATCACGTTTTGCTCGACAGGTAGCGCCATCTTATCTAGTATTCTCGCAACTCTGAGAAGGTTCGCGGTAGCAATCATTGGGCCCGATCTCGATTTGCTCGAGATTGCCCGGTCGAACTCTGGCGCAGCGCTCGTGTTCCAATCTTTCGGTTGTAACTAAGGCCCTCCCAGAGTCGCTCTTTTTGGCCACCAGCGGCGCTGTCCGGCAACCGACCTGGGCACCTCGCGTTCGCTGCCCACCCATGAGGCTATGGACTCAATATTTACAAACCCGGGATGACCTTATCGAATGCAGTGTTTTCGATGTACGCGACGCCGCCGTCCTCAAGCGTTTACAGCGTTCGGCAATGTGCGCTCGCCCAGCGGCGTTCAGCCCGGGACGGAACAAAAGATGTGCGTGAATCTCCGTGTGCGTTAAGGTGTCGGGAAAGACGTCGGAATGCACTGTCACGTTTCCTATGTTGTCGCGATTTTTATAGTCAGCTTCGTAGCACGCCGGAGCATTTTACCCCTTCCGGCCAGCACTGAACTGGGCCAGCTCCTAATACTGCTGACTGTACACGGTGGATAGAAGCGCGAGCGGCGTCGGAGGTGACGCAACGTCGCGAGCGAGAATTCAATGTAAATTCTAATGCGCTCCTACGACGGCGGCGATTCGCTCCCACGAAGCGCCCGTGCAGGCAGGCGGTATCGTTGCCTCGGCGCTTCTGTCCGGCGTTACCGGTCGCCCGGGTCCCTTGCGCCACCGCTAACGAAGGAAATCAATCAGTGGGCAATGAGAGCAGCAGCGGCCCGCCGCCGACCCGACGGCACGACGTCGTTGCGTGTCGGCAGTGCCAGCCGACATACCGACACCGACCGAACCGACGACCCCGCGGAGCGGACGACGGTGCCGGCGGGCGAGCCGGTGAACGAGCGTGGGGAAAGCGGCGCCAACATGCGTCTTCATCGCGTCGGCGATGTCCCTCGACGAGAGTTGCTATGTCTAGGGATATGTCGCGAACTTTTGTCGAACCTGAGCTTGGATTTACGCGGCGAATATCTTCGAACCTTTTACATATTCTACGAAGTTCGACATTTGAACACTGTCGCCCAACTCCTGCATAAAAATTCGATTTGTTCTTGCACTCAAGGAACACCTTCAAGGATGCTTTAAGATTGTTAATGTAAAACAATATACCCGAATTTTTTTTTTTACTTTTTTTACTTACAATACAGATTATAGGATCTGTATTGTGTCCTTTAAATCCCCCCCCCCCCCCATGAAATGTGTCGCCTGTGTGCCTTTGATGCCAATAAAATTAAATGAAATACTGCCCCTCAACCGGGTCACGCAGGTCAGGTCATTTGCAATTTCCACATATACGCATAACGATTGAACCTCAATCGAACTTTCGTCGAACTTCTCGTTAAATGTTCGAAATAGGTCGCACAGGGTTAAAGGGGCACTGACACATCAAAATCATATTTTTTTTTATTATGCGAAACGATTGAAAACGATGCCGGGACATTACCCTCAAAATTTGAGATTTGGGAATTCAGTATTCGTGAAGTAAAAAAACAATTTCCAAATGCCGAATTCGAAGTTCCCGCGCGATCGGCGCCGGTGCCTTGACGTCAAAAATTGAGGAGACCTAAGAGTCCACTTTCCTGTCACCACTCCCTGCTGTTGCCATGGCGACCCAAAGCGAGGGGGAAAGGAGCGAGCGGCGGCGTTCCGGCGGACCGGTTTTGAGCGGTGTCGCCTGTTTTCCGTTGGAGGATACAAATCCAGGAGACGGCACCACGACGAACTCCCGATTTTTGGTATTTCAAAAAGAAGGGCCGTAGTGCGTTCGCGATTGCGTTAAAAAACATGTTTTAAGATTGCCGTAATTAAATGTTATAGAGATGTCGCCTACAGAGCTTCTAAATTTCCTGATTTTTGACGTCACCGATCAAAAGAAGCGAGGAGGCGAGAGGCGGGAAAATCAAACGCCAAAAATAAAAAGGCGCGCGCGCGCGCGGGAAAATTTTTTTTCGCGATGCGGTTTTTTTTTGCGTGTCTATGACTACAACTTGCTTCGTTTTAGACAATAAAAATAAATACGACCTTTGGGGTGTCAGTGCCCCTTTAAACTCCAACTTCGGCAGGTTCGGGACATCCCTAATTATGTTTCCGCCTGGGGAAACCTTGGGTTCTCTTTTCCCTCAAAGAGGGAGAATGGAATTTTACCAGTGTCAGGGAGGTCTGAGACTTCTTACATCGTGGTCTGAAGTATTCGCGATAGATGGATGAAAGCATGCAGAGATGGGAGCATTCATGGATGCATGCATGGTTGCTGTGCCGTTTGAATCGGGCGGTGACTTGCGCCACCTAGCCGGTGGGCGACGCGACTCCGACGGATGCGATACCACGCAGCGGGAAAGACGGGAAGGAGTGTAACCCGCAGCTACGGCCTATCCGAGTGTGGAACGAAACCTGGCGCGACCTGGTGACCGAAATGCGAGGCAGAGTAAAAGGGATTAAATGTGCGAGGTTAGAGTTTCGATTTAGACGTGGGGATACTAAAAGATTGAACAGCTGGGGAAAACTAGAAGGTCGGTGTAATCGGTCTTAATTGGATCAAGTTTCAGCCAATAAGAAGGGCGATCGGCATCGCGCCCAGTCACTGTGGGCTAAAAGGCGTCCACACCATTTGCTACTACTACTCAGGAATGCAATAAACCACTATCTGAAGCTTTCTTTTTCCTTTTTATCCGTGTCTTGGGAGTGGTTTTGCCATGTTTAAAAAGCTGAGCCAAGAGTATACCTCCTGTGTATACGCCGTTCCAATACTTACAATACCCCAGCATAGCGTGTGATTTTCTCAGCCCAGCACGTGCATGTTCGTCGGAGTCGGAAAGCGAACAAATCACGCGCCATACGCTCGAACACTGAAAATGAAACCGTGCAGGAGCCCTTTTTTGGCAGGTCTGTATGGAGCGCGACATAGTAGTTTGAGATCTGAGAGTACAATAAGGACATGTCGACGTTACTTATAACGGGAGCCCGCAGGATATCAGTTAAAAGTTACTTGCGATTTTTTTTTTTTTTTTGGAGGGGGGGGGGGGGGGCTTACTCTTGTTAGTTATACTTGTGGGATGTACGCTCAGAAATTATTCATATGACTCACTTAAGCGATGGAAAGGTCTATACTTTCCGCTCGGTAGTTCCTTCATCGTCTGCCTGATCGGCCCCGAGAAGGCCGCCATTCGTGTGGGCTAAATGCAAAAATTTCGAAAAGGGTCTATTGGCGTTCACATACGTCATACGGAGAAATTTCTTCGAACTCGGGTATAAGATTGATTAAAGACACGTTTAAAACCACGTTTTACGCACCGGTGGTGCTGCTGTGGTTGGCAGAACTCGGGAGGAAAAACGTCGTCAATGACCCGAAGGGAGGAACGAAAAACAAACGCGATAAACTGTCGGCGGAGGTAGGGAACTGCACTCTGCTGGTGGCCATAGCTGAGTCTTTTCCTTTCTAAGCGCGTGCCGACGGCGAACTCCACAACGCTTCCTCAACGTGCATTCACGCCGTCAAGGTTGCCGTTACTGGCAGATGATAAGTGAGAGCTCGTTCCGAGAGCATGCGCGCAATTGTGATCAACGCGATAAAATATGACGTACATGTTATTACAGCGCCCACACGTATAGATCCCTCAGACACCGGCCGATCGTCATGGTGGTTTACGCTCGGCTAGACCAGGGGTCTCATACACGCGGCACGCAATCACGCCGCGGCTTCGAGCCGCAAGCGCCTTGCGGCTGCGAATTGCGAGCCTCCGTTCGCATGTCTTGCGCGCTACGTGCGCCATAAATAATAGTTTCATCGATTCATTTCTGCTCGAAAAAGATCTCTGCTCATATAACGTGTTCACATATTGTATAACATTCTGTTGTTGTTTTTTTGGACTGAGTATTGCTTCATCTAACTAGTTGCTTCTCAGCCTCTTCTTAATAAAGTGAACCGGAACAACAATACCTCTATACCATAGCCTCCTCTATACTCATTAAGCCTGGCAGTTCGACGACGGAGCCGTAGAGTGCCCGGTCGCAGATTTGGAGCGCGAGGATCTGGTAGCTCAGACCCTTTTTCGGAGAACCTGAACGTCAGCGCACAGCTTTTGCGGCGACGAGTACCCGAAACATGGTTTTCAAACCCGACGAGAAAAGAAGCGGTAGCGCGAGGAACGCGAGGAGCACGAGCGGATCGCTCGGGAGAAGGGTGTTTCGGCGTCTCGCCGCAGCGGGGCGCCCGTCACTTGGCTCTCCTCTCATCCGTTGTCTGCCTCTCCACCTTTTCTATTTCTGCGGCCGCTTCTCGTGGCGATCCGCCTGGCCTTGTCAGTATAAAGGAGGATATGACTTATACTATAGACCTTTTTTGTGTATTCTCGTCCCCAGCCACCTAATAGGCGTGTTCGGTATGGGCGACGAAAAAATACTAAAACGGTTCAACCTGCAACTAGTAAAAAAATAAAGGGGAGGCCAAACGAGAATGTGTGACGGTTACGCTTATATCCTGAGTGTCTTCTACTGGCGTGGCGACGGCAAAACAATGTTTTCGCCCATACTGGAAGTGACGACAATTCAAGGTGGCGGCACCCTTAAAGAAAGGGTCTATAGCTACGAGCTTCACGCGACTGCGTGAACTCTTCTCAGCAGGAGCAAAAAAAAAAATGCCGGATATAAAGCTGTGTGCTCCCGCTTCTGGCCTTCCGAAAATAACTTAAAAACGCACGTATTTTCTTATAATGCTGCTCTAAAAATTGCCAGGAAAGTAAAAACTGCCGTTTGAGGAGATATTCGTTTCAATGACTGGTGAGCCTAGTGAATTGTGCGACAGTGCAACGACTGTGTGATTGCTCAAAGAAAAAGATGTTACTGGAAAAAAACACGGCGAGGTTACAAAAAGCAGAGAGCACGATGCCTTTTCTCTGTAAAAGCCCTGAGGTGTCGCTGGGAGTCGGCTGCTTTCCAACATGAAACAGCATTGCTGTTTTAATGGGTTAGCATTAGAACGCTCGTTTCCACGAAACCCCGGCAGTGTCTCGTTTGTCAGCGCCGGGGAGAGAGGGTTAAGGAGGGGGAGAGGGTGACGCGTGGGACACTCCCATTGATCCTATGCGCTGACGTCAACACGCGTCAACCTCTCCCTCTCTCCCCGGTGCTGACGAACTGACAGACACCGCCGAATTTTCGTCAAAACGAACCCTTTCGTTTTTGTCAAAGTCACGCGCTTAGCTGACCAGAGAGGAGGTAGCGCCGCGCGAAGCATCTTAGATGATAACAAAGCCAAAGTGCTTAATGAAACGGCGTCATCAGAGAAGGCCAACACTGGACACAGATTGGAAACGGGTGGTGCGTCAGCGCTCGGCTTCGAGTCACATTTGAGCCGAACGTTGACGCAATCGTCGTGTCCACCCTGTGCCCAGCGTTGGGAGTTTTTGATGGCGCCATCTCATTCAGCACTACGGCTTTGTCGCCGCGGCACGGTGAATTGCGGACGTGCTCAGTTGTCGCTCTGCCGTTGCCGGTTGTTCTTCGCTCTTGGTTTCCGTAGTAGCGGTGCGTGGGCTGTGATGTGTGCGTGTCGTTAAAACGATGGATGCGGTTTTCTCCACGAGTGATATGGATGCGGTTCCTTTCACGAGTGGTATGAATGTGATTCTTTCCAAGAGTGATATGAATGGATGTATCCAAGGGCGTCGACGTACTCTGACAGGCAGAGTACGAAAAGGGGTGAAACAAATTACAGGAAGATCCATTGGTGGATTTTTAGGAAATCCGTTAGCATGACCCTCGGGGAAACTTTACGCACGTCCTCCTTTGGGAAACGCTAACACTGACCCCGTAACGAGGCCAAAAAGAGGTAGCAAAAAATAGAGGAATCAAAGGAGAAAATGTGCAGGGGTCAGTGTGAGCGTTTCCCAAAGCTGGCGTGTGCGGCGTTTATTTTTGTCCCAAGTTACCAAAGTATTGACCCCCCCCCCCCTCCCCCTCTTTTCCGTTGGCCCTCGACCTTTCGGGGGTGGACTATATCGGCCCCCCGACTACAATGAGTTTGAGACCCCTGGGCTAGACTGTCAGTCTGCTGGGCATGTCGAGCTACTCCGCACGATCGGTCGGCCACTGGCGCCATCTGTCGGCGGCTCGTAGTAACTCCGAAGCGGCGCGGACTCGAGTACGTGTCGCCCGTTTGTAGCCGCCTCGTTCGACCGGACCTCAGGAGCGGTGAAAGTGAACCCGTGCGGAAGGAGAAGGGGAGATGTGGAAGTGGAGGGGAGACGTAGGGGGAAGAGAGAAGCCCCCGGAATGAGGTCGGGACTCCGTGCGAGCGCCGGCCGGAACTGGGTCAACGCCGATGGATGTGTGTCTCGCCCTCTTCCTTTCCGCCCGCTCGCCCTCTGCTCTTATTATTTCTTGGCCTTTTACCGTTATTATTATTGTTATTATCGTTATTGTCTCCTCCTCTCTTTCTCTCTTCGGTGGGTTAGCGCGTGTGTCTATCCCTCGTGCCCCCCACCCCCATCTGTTCTATTCGTACGATTTCGAGTTTCGCTGTCTGGACGTTTGGATCTCAACTTGGCCCTATTTCTTCGTCTCTTTCTGGTTGATCTCCGTGAGATCGCGGGTCCCGCGTTTAAACGATGATATACGAACATTGTTGGCGTTTTTGCGAGGGGCACTCGTGGGCCTATCTTATATCCTGCCTCGTCTTGCTAGCTGCACAACCCCCCACCCCACATCAGCAGTGGGTCGTGACGCAGTTGCACGGCTTGCCAAGGCATTGAATTCCTCGAAGCATAAGTATTGGCGGACGCTGGTCAAGCATGTTGGAAGCATGTGTGGAACATGTCTGCACGCAATGTTTGTATCACTAATCTGTCAGTACCGTCCCACGAGGAATGCACCGAAAGACTTTTCGACACGAGCGAAGCATCTAGCTGCGCCAGAGCCGTTTATACTGAGAGAGTTTGGCCGATGGGCGGAGCTTGTTGGCCGCTAGAACCAGCGGATTTCGCGATAACACAATATGGCGTTACTTCTTTGTCTTGTTCATTCCTGTGAAATCGCGTAGAGTTCCTATGAGTCAGATCCACAATATGGCGGACGGAAGTAGTCATCCCCCGGTTGTCAGACTACGCTGCTGTGGTTGTCAGACTGCCAAAATCTCCTTAAGAAGGCCAAACTCTCTCAGTATAAACGGCTCTGAGCTGCGCCTGCCCCATGCCTCGCCAGCGAAATCTCGGGAGACCCATATTCGTGATGCAGTAATGGGGGAACTTGTTTATTTGGCGAGTAGGGTGAGCTTTACGCTTAGGAATATCCCAACTGTGCCTGGATAGGAATGTTTGATTAAAAAAAAAAAACAAAAAAAAAAACGCTGTCGCTGCGTAAGGAGACCCGCATAAACGATGTCCGAATAATGCGGCGATCGGGTCTTCGCACGCACTGCAGGCATGTGTACCAACGATATGTACATCAGCCGCGAAGATGTACGGGGTGTTTCTGGAAACGGGGGCTAACTGGTTCCCGCAAAAACTGCGCATCGCACCAAAAAAAAAAAAAGGAATGGTGTGATTTTTGCCAAAGGGCTTATTTGGAAGATGATTAACGTTCCGTATAATTAGTTTACTTACGAGGAATTAACTTTTTTAATTGGCTCACTTCTATCTGTGGTTTCAATTAGAAGCTTGCTGATGATCATCGATAACCCCTAAATCAAGGCTACGGACATAAAAGCCACGTGCAACCTTTTACTGCGTTAAAAAAAAAAAAAAAAAACGCTTAATTTGGACGCGTTTTTAGGTTTGGGTTTCTTATCGAAGCGCATCTTTGCGCCCGCGGTCCTGCACCCCGAGCACAAGGCGCGCAGCTACCGTTTCGCCTCTTTGGTGGGGAAGGAAGCGAAGGAAGTGCTGTGCACGTGCGTTGCGCGTCTCTGATACGCCCTTGTGAGAAACCGAAACCTTAGAAAGGTGTCAAAATTGAGCGTTTTTTTTTTTTTTTCTTTTTCGGAATGCAGTAAAATTTTGTACGTGGCTTGTATGTTTGTAAAATACGCTGATTTAGGGATTTTCGATGATCATCAGGAAATTTTAATTCAAACCCTAGCTATAATTTCACTAATTGAAACTTCATTACTCGAACGTAATTAATAACTAATTATACCGAACGTTCATCATTTTCCCAAATGGGCCCTTCGGCAGAAATCATTACGAAATTAACCTTTTTTCCTTATTTTTCAGTGCGAAGCGTTCTTTTTGCAAGAACAGTGTGACCCGCGTTGTGAGAAACGCCCTGTATGCAAGGCACGTAGCCAGGGGGGAGGGGGGGGGGGGGGCGGCATGGTGCCCGCCCCCCTCCCGAAATCTTCCATTTTGCTGGGGTCTCCTCTCCCCCTCCCCCCTCATACAGCATTTTGTCATGACCGCCCCCCCCCACCCTCCCGAAACAAAATCGTGCATTTTGTCATGACCGCCTTCCTTCCCCCCCCCCCTCCCCCGCCCCCCCCCCCCCCCCCCCCCCCCCCCGAAGCAAAATCTTGGCTACGTGCCTGATATGTGCACATGTTTGCAAGTGACCACGCTTCAAATAGGGCTATAGCCTGTCCATCCCGGGGGGGAAACGCTTTATTGGGCCGCCAGTCTGGCAACCGTAGGAACGCCTTAGGAAGGCTCGACTATCGGACGGTCTGCACACACTGGAAGCAAGATGGCGTCGCCCAGAAACCGTATACTTGCCAACTCGTATTCCGGCTGCAAAGAGAAACCGCACAAGCTGCAGATATAGATATACCTGCGCATGCCAGCTAAGCATATACATGATTCTGAAGACATACGGTATAAGGCAGCGAAATTCATGTTTCTGACGTCACACCGGTGCGACGGCGCTGTCTCCGCAACCGCGAGTGTGCGCATACGTTTCGAACTCCCGAAAGCGGGTCTCCGCGCATGTGCAGTGCTCAAAGCTGCTGTATATTATAGACCCACGAACATGCTTATGAGCTATGATTCGGTGGGCGTAGCTTTTTCCTTCTGCATACAGTATTTAAGCTTTTTTCTTTATAAAACAAAAATGACAAAAACAAGACATACCATTGCTGTACAGGCAAACTACATCACTGCAGCGCGAACAAATGCCGAATCGCTGGGCTGTTAACGCATGCCGCAGCGTCTGATATGTTCAGAGCTATGCCGCGCATTTTCAGAATTAGCCTCGCAGCCCAGTATAGGGCAGGCAACACTGAGGAGGCGATTCCTGGAATGGTCTGTAGCCCCTCTAAAGCCGCGCTCACGCTGCTCAGGCGTCGTACAAAGGACACGGTCTATTTGCTGCAGACGCGATGGACAGAGCTATCTTGCGGACACACCTCGGGCATGTTGGAACATGCCTCGAATATGCATGGCCATAGGCAGGTCTCAGAGAGTGTCTCCAGGCTGTCTCTTGCGTGATGTATACACCAACTCATGTTTACAAACAAACCGGAGCGCCCCTAGCGGACGCCACCGGCGCCGCGCATGCGCGATGGGGGTGTGGGCAAGAAGCTCGCCGTCGCCCATAAACAAACCATTGAAATGCGATGTTGTCGGCGCCGGTGTGAGTCCCCGCGCTCTTTTTCGCGTTAGAATTGTTGATTCTACGTCCTCCTAATGATGTCAAGACTTGAGCGGCGTCAGCGAAATAACGAAGCTCGTTAACACCGCAAAACTTCGCGTGAATAATCTGACATGCGACGATTCATTCCGCGTGGACGCCGCAGAACGTACGCTAAAGCCTGATTCACATGATGAGATTTCGCTCGCAATTTTCAGGAGCGACGTCGCTCGGACTGCAAAAGCGTGAACTGTAGCTGAGATGGTCGACGTCGATACTGAAAATCGCAAGCAGAATCTAACCAAGTGAATCAGGCCTAACAAGTCGGTGATGGCCACTGGTAACAATGATCAACATCTCCTTGTATCTACTGTTTACGTCGAGCCTGCTTACCACCTTCAAACTTAAGTCTTTTGATGCCTGCACTTACTTCTTATCGCAAGTACCGGGCCCACGTTTGGTCTACGGGCCGGTGTCCTCTAAAAGAGCAGACGACAAGCAGAAACGTTTAAAAGAGCAGACGACAGTTCGAACGATCAGGCGACCGTTTGAACTTGAAGACGCGCTGAACGTAGTCCGCAGGTGGTCCGTACAACTTGACCGTTTTCCGGCGTTCATTTTGGATGAAAACAAATAAATTTGATGGCCAGTAGTATCCGTGAATTTAACCCAAAATGCTTCCCGCCCAAGCAAAGATCGTGGTCCGGCGGCGTCTGGTTTTCCCTTTTCACGGCACATATCCGCGTTCTCGGACGGACCGAGCGCATGAAAACTGACCTTCAAACCTTTCTAGACTCTATTGGTACAGCCCCAGTCACAGCATTTTGACGAGAAGGCAGGTTTTTGTCTGGTTCCTTTCAAAACAATGCAGGAATACACGTCTCAGTTGGGCACTTCCGCCGACAGCCCCGGACCGGAAGTGCGTCCGACGCGCCACCACCGCGCCGTGACGTAACAGAGATGAGTTCGTGTATATTGACCTCGTGGACTTGGCCCACATGTTTTCGTTGCGCACAAACTCCGGAAATGACCAC
The DNA here is from genome assembly GCF_016920785.2 of Ixodes scapularis. Taxonomy (NCBI): domain Eukaryota; kingdom Metazoa; phylum Arthropoda; class Arachnida; order Ixodida; family Ixodidae; genus Ixodes; species Ixodes scapularis. The sequence goes on from NW_024609868.1 coordinate 20,570,881, forward strand.
ATGTAGTGTGTGGTCCCTGATCGGTGTCGTCGCGGTCACCTTGCGACGAGTGTGATTTGACATATTTGCTCGCACTGCGTGCGTATGTGCGTTTGTTTAGATTCCGTTGGCGGGTGGCAAAGGCGCTCTATCTGGCCCTGGCAGCTAGCTGGCTATCCCCGTTTTATCTGTTGTCCACCGCGGTGTACACTCTCCCGAGGTCGTCGCGAAGGACGGACCGCGGAGGCTGCGCGAGGGCGTCGAGAGGAGTTGCCACCCCGTGTCCCAACACGTTCCCGGTGGTGGTAGTTACCACTTCCGATACCCTCCTCGTCTATGTGGCGAGGAGTCCTTTGTCCAGCTTGTCTTCCGCAGTGTTTGTGTTTCGAGGCCTGCGGACTGAATGAGGACATTCGAGCGATATAAGGCAGGCAATTGATTGATTGATTGATCCGGCGCACCCGTGGTTTCCACCATCCTGGCAGCTGGTTGTTGAACGAAGTTTGGCACTCGAAAATGCCGCCAGGTGGCAGCTGAGCGCCCCCCCCCCCCCCCTTCCACCCCCCCGCCCCCGCCCCCGGTGCGAACGGGCAACGACGGAACACCGAAATTGCATTTTCATGTTGCGCCCCCCTTTTTTGGAAACCGTCCTTGGTTGCGACGGTCATCGCGTGTAATAAGCTCCCCCGTAAACGTTATAAAACCACGGGGATTGCGACGCAACAGTCCGCTCCCGCTAGTTCGCTTGGACGTTTCCTTTCCTCTGGGTGGAAATGGGGAACAAAGAAAAACTGTTGACAGCGATCCTTTATCTACTAAGTCCACTAATCCTTAGAATGTAGACCTTAGGGAGCGATCCTTTAAATTTGCTTAGAAGACAATCCATGCCACGTGACATTATGGTGCCAACGCGTGACGTAACGGTATGACGTGACGCCACGTACCATGGAGTGTGCACGGACGGACCTTGTGTTTTCCTTATCGAGCATTTCATATTTTTTTTTTTTTTTCAAGTCAAGCTTTCTATTTGAAGATTTTTGTTCGGTGTCTTCGGCACAAAATTCTCGTAATAAAGTTTGAATTTCGAGAGAACTGTCGTGACTGCTCGCCCTTATAATTTCCCGCGCGTCTTCTTCCAAGAGCATGGGAAGGACTGATCGCTTCGAACGAGTGTCATGAGGTAGGAATGTTTTCACGCAGAAAGGGCGGTCTGCGCGGAAACGCTGAACATGACGCTTCGAATCCTTGGTGTGCCAACGCAGATGGCATCTATGAGGTCGAGCCCTTTTCAGCTACGTCACTTGCTCAGCCGCCTCCGGATATCGCCTGGATTGACCCTCGCACCGCGTGCTCTGCGGGAAAGTAGTCGAGCGGGATGTTTAACTGCTGCACGTGGGAAAACGCTAAGATAAATTTCACTTTGTGTGTGTGTGTGTGTGTGAATACCTGAGTTTGTCGTTTATTTTCTGACAGCAAGACCTGCGTGACCTGAGCTGTCGCAGTGTATGCTCGGACTTTCCCGGGTTATAAACGTGTCTCTCGCTTGCTCTACTCTGCGAGTCAGTCTGGCGGGGGGAGCGCGACCGCGCATTTAATCGAGCACTTCTTTGTCGAAGGCGTTTTGTCGCACGCCGTTTTATATCGGACATAATTTCATCGAATGCCATTTTACGGGGTTCTACTAATTTGGAAAACCTGAAATTTTCGGGGGAATTTCACATCTGGAAAAGTCAGGAAATTGTCAGGGAAATCGTCAGAAACTTGTCAGGGGAAATGGGCGATGTGGGCGGTGCAGTGACCCGCATCGAAGCGGTGCTGCGTGGACGGCCTTCCCACCGAGTTGCCCGAGGCCTAACCATCGAAGACCGTTTCATCGAACGCCCTTTCACAGTTTCTCTCCGGGGGGCACTCGGAACGCGTTGCGTAGCCACGAATTGCCGGTCCGCGGATCCGTCCGCAACCGCGTCGTGATTAGCGGCTCATTCCGTCCGCGTCATTTGCGGTGCCTCCGGCGAGAGGCCGTGAGGCTCTCGGATACCTTTTTAAAAGGGGAGGCCCGATCAGGCGAGCCCGCTCCTCTTTCCCATCGGACCCGATCTGGAGCAACGGCTCTCTCGCGGAGTCTCCCCGTGCTCCCAAGAGCGACCCGACCGTCGTCCACTCACCGTTGCGTGTTCGTGTGTGTGTGTGTGTGTGCAGGCTGCACATTGAATCCCCGCGCAATGTGTGTGTGTGTGTTCGTGTAAGAGCGTGCGGTGCGCTGCCTTGACCCGAATCCGCCGGAGAAAGCGGCGAAGAGCGGAGAAAGGGGGAGGGAGGGGAAGGGGGGTGGCGGTTGGCGAGTTGTGCCGTTGTGCTCCCCCTCCCCCTCCCCCTTCTCCCTCTCTCCTTCCTCTCTTCCAATCTAGTTCCCAACGCCTTCTTCTCTGTGCATCAAAAAATAAAAACAAATAAAAAAAAAAGCTTTCATAAAGGTGCTTACTGAGGCACCATCGAACTGCCGTAGTTGAGGCCACCGATTTTGTGGGTGAAAAAGCGTTTATGAAAACGACGACAAGGGGAAAAAAAATTATATATATATAAAAGATGGGGTCGTATACAGACACACGAATCGAGCGAGGTGGTGATGGCGGCACGGATACGGGACGCTATAAACGTGGATTATTGTGAAGAAAGTATGTAGATAAAAGGAGAGGATGAAAAGTGATGAGACGAAAAGCGAAGGGGGATAAAAGACGAAGATGGTTTCTTTGATTTTATTTCGCGCGCGACTCTAAACAGGTACAGTTCGCGACGTCGATTGCCGCGGGCGGTTCTCGTGGCCGACTTTTTACGAGCGCCATATTGGTGAGCCGTGTGTAGCGTCGTGTCAGCATCCTTTATCCGCGATCAGTGTATGTGCGATGGGGTGCCGAGAAAGAAGAGCAAACAAGGCTATTCGTAACCCGTTCAACTCTTCTAAAAAAAAAAAAAATAATAAAAAAGGTGCTTTTACGCGTTTTCTTGTTAGCCAATCCTTGCGATCTACGAACTCGAGCTTAGCCAGCCACCAGGATTAGAAAATTTGCACTGACACAGAAATGCGACCTGCGCGATGACCTGCCTTTTTCACCTTTTACTTGTTCGCTATCCCCGCGCGGATGGCAGTTTTGTGTGTGTCTGGGGGAGGGGTCACTGCCTTTTATCTGGGCTCATCATTGGCCAACTTCTCTTCGCGTAGCTCTTTGATTGGTCCTCTGCGTGCACCGCAGGGAAGCAGGCGAGCGCCCGAAAGGCCCGCTTGATTGACGGCTTGATCGGCGAGATGGTTCCTTTTGATTGGCTTCCAGTGCGAAGCGATGACCGGACAAATGCTCACTGGTCGGAGACTCTGGACGTGCCGGACAGTTACTTACCGTTCACCCTTTGATGCGTAAACGAATTTTTTAAACCAACCTGTGTTGCGGCAACGCAAAAAAAAAAAAAATAATAATAATAATAATAATTTGCAACTTTCTTTTTTGAACACATCACGTTTTGATATGTGCTGAAGCAAAATGTTGATGGGACAGATTTCGAGAAATATATTAGTGAAGCAAACGTTTCTTCAAGATGTGTTCCTCGAATCGGAAGGGCTACAAAATGGTGGCGCTCGCTCACTCGCTCGAGAGAGAGATTGGGCGAGAGGAGCCTGTGCGTGTGTATGTTGACGGGATTTTAATGCCTTCGCGCAAAAATTGGGGTCAGCGCGCTATTGTGTGCCTCCATTGTTGGCCCCGCCTGATTGTTGGGGCTCGCCACCGATTTTTGGCGCTCTTGGGTGAAGAAGTAAATAAATAAAAAGAAAGAGTCGTCGTTCGTGGCTTTTCTCCGCTCTCTGGGGCAAGGACACGCGTTCCGTTGTTGCGCCCGCTGCTGTTCTTTGCAAGTTTGACGCGCCCGCGCTTGCCGTTCGCGCGGCTCTTTTCTTGGGGGCCGTTATATTTATTATCGGAGTTTATATGGAAGGATGGCCCTCGCGCTTACGTGATGCGATCCCATACGCTCTTCCTCGCCCCGATTTTCCGGATGGGAGGGGGGGTACCGCGTGGTCTTTTTCGGAGCTCCGTTACCTTGACTCGTCGTCAGTAACGTATCGAGGTGGCCTAATTCCTGGCCGATTCTTCCCTTCGACGGAGCGCCGCTGCGTGCTTCATGCCGCCTCTGCGGCTTCGTTTGTTTAGCGCCGGGGCCCGGAGTTGTTCCTTCCGGAGCGGTATGAACGTTGCGTGGCCTAATTCGAGCATTTTTATTCGTTTATTTATAATTCGTTTTTCTTTTGTGTTTGGGTGTTGAAGCTGCCACTCACTTTCTTTGATGTTGCTGTAGTGTGATTCTGTTGCGGCCGAGGAGCCGCAACGGCTGTTCTGGATTGGCCGGGGTCGAGTTGTGGACGTTGGCCGGATGCTTTTTTCTTTTTCTTTTTTTTTCGTGCGGCTTCGTTGGCAGGGTTGGAAAAAAATTCGTTATTCGCGATCATAAGCACCGCGCAATGCCTGTCCCTCTTTACTTTTTTTTTTGTATTTTTGTTTGGGCTTGTTTTTAAGCTCGGATGTCTGTTGGCGTTGATGGCAAACGGCGTGGCTTGCTGTACGTTTACCAGGTCTAACCACGGAATTAAACGGTGTTTTCTCCGTGGTCTTTGAAAACTGAGAGCTGCGCTCTTGGCGCTGCTATTTTGAGAAAATTTTACCCCTTACAGTTAAGGTGCGATAAAAGAAAACGAAGAATTCAGTAACCGCGTTTACATGAATGCGACTTAGTCGTATTGAATCCAGTTGTCGCATTCAATGCAGTCATGTAAACGGCGTAATGCTCTGAGGAAGCGCATCGCATTCAAGTCGCTATGGGTGGATCGAGACGGCGATTGCGCATTCATTCAGCCCCTGTAAACGGAGATCGCATCGCATTTTGGAACGGGGAGGATTACGGCTAGGCGCTCGCTGCAGGAGCGAGTGAACAGCTGAGAACATGGTGACGGCCAACCTCATCGGCGGCGCGGAGAGCGATCCCGTGTGGTCGCCCGCAGTTTTCTCCCGAGAAGAAACGCCAGCTTTTGTTTGGTGAGCGGAATATAGCTGAGCTGCCCGGTGAGGGCGGCTCCCGTCCATGCCTTGCGAAGTACGACTTGCGCGTCCGAAGCGGTCCCCAAAGTCTTCGGCGCAAGCACGAACGACACCGAGAGCTCCGAGCGCTGCATGGTAGCGAGAACGAGCAGCTCCTACCTCGGTGCCGTTCCTGGCTGCGCCGGAGCCTTTCGACCTCGGGGTCCGGTTGGTCCGGTCGCGGTTCGAGGAGGTTTGGCGCGGCGAAGCGCGGAGGCGTCCTCAAAGTGTGCGCACACACGTCGCCTCTGGTCCAGAGTGGCCCGGCGGTCCGGCCTGGAGCCCTAATGCTTGGGTTTTGATGTTTCTTCCGTCTCGATACTTTTTCCACAACACCGAAGACAGCAGGCACGATCTTTACGTTCGCCGAGAGCGCCGAAAGGCCTCCCCGTACGATGCACCGGAAAACGTGGTGCGTGCGGCTGGTGCCAAAAGCGCAGCCTTAACTTCGAGCTTTGACACGACGTGGCGCCACCTTCGTGTAGGGTTTGGTGCGCATTCATGTAAACGGTGCCGCGTCGGCTTAATTCGAAGATCGATTGGAGTCGATGCGCTGAAGTCGCATTCATGTAAACGCGGCTGTGACTTGAACTGGCGGCTCGGGCAAAGCGAGTGAAGTCCGCGCCGCGCCAAGCGCATCAGCATCTGTTTTGAGTATGAGCTTTGGTGGAGCGTCTTATATGCACCCTTGTACGGCTTGCATGCAAAAAAAAAAAAAAAAAAAAAAGAACTAGGGTACATTTGTTTGGCACTGAGCGTTTAGGTCGTTTTGCAGGTTGTGCGCCTGGAGCTCTCCGGCCTATCTATATAATCTGTAGAGCATTCCAGCGATCCACTAATTCAATAGACCATCCAATAATGCATAGACCACTGCCGCAGTCACCTTCTGCACTCTGCCATCTCCGTCTGCTGGGCTGTGTAATACGTTCAGGGTGTACGCAGTATAGCTCCCTTCTGCGGGATATCGGGAGGCGAATGCGTCCCGCGTACCCAGTGACTCGACCTTTTTCGCCCGAGTGATAAGGCTCGGATAGTTGCATAGGGCCGAGTAGAGACGTGACGAACGGGCACCTCGAGGGAAGGAACGGGCTCGCGTCACGCTGTGTCCGTCGTGGCCGCGCTGTGAAGTCCCGTCCGCACACAAGGTCTCGGGCGACACGAGGCCCCCGGAACACTGTTCTTTCGCGCGCCTTTCAAAACGGGTACCGGAAAGAACAAAGGCGCCGAACAAAGGCACGGAAAATAATACGATATCTCTGATGGCCTCTCGGGAGGACTGTCTGGCGCGGCCATTTTTGGTAGCTAGAGCAGAGAAATAGACCCTTTCAAAACTTCGTCAAGCAACATTGGCGGTCGCCGTTGCTTGGACACGAAGCGTGTGATTGGATACGAGTCGCCGCCGAACGCTGGCGTCACGCTCGTGTCCGATTCGGGCTCAGAGTGCGCGTGCCCAAACAATGGCGGACTCGGAAAGTTTGCGCAGCAGCCACCAGATGGCGCTCATTTTTGAAAGAAAAAAAAAAGGTCTATTGGCGATCGTTACGATTCGAATGATGCGACTTCCCGTGCTCTCGGGGAAGTTCAGGCAGCAGAAAGTTTTAGGGAACCGTTTTTGCACGTCCGATGCGGTACGGTGAGGCCTCCGGTACGAACTGCTCATGCGCTGCCGCAGAAGACTCGCGCATGCGCAGTGCGTACCGGAGGGCATATCGTACCGTATGGGATGTGCAAAAACGGTTCCCTAAAACACCCTGTTATAGCGTTTTGCTCTGTCGCGAACCGAACGTTTCTGGAGGTCCGATTCGGAAAAAGAGTTTCCCGCGTTGTCAGATAACGCTTTGGAAAACTGGCAACCATGATTTTGAGCACCAGGATGGCCAAAAATTACTTCAAAGGTGTTTTTTTTTTTTTTTTTTTTTTTCTTAGAGGCTCCACAGCTACAACATGGCGGCTCTATGCGGTGAAATTGAATGGCGGCGGGCAAACCATGGCCAAAACTGCTCGTCATATAGAAAAAAAAAAGATGAAAAGATCGGGGTCGCCATTTTACTTTCACGGACTAGGTTATGGGCTGCTTGTCGCAGAAAACCCGAGCGTGGCGTACCGACATACCGATCAGCTTCCGGCCGGCCCTAATTCCGCAGCTGTTTAGAACTAAAACGTTTTTTCTTCACTAACTAAAAAAAAAAAAAAAAAAAAAAAAAAAAAAAAAAAAAACTCGCAAAAGTTTAACAGGCCACTTTTAGTAGACTGACGCCCTGCTAAATTTCGCGTGAAGTGTTTTCCAGCTAAATTTAGCTGCATTTTGCGTGACCCGCGACTTCTGAAAAAGCTCTTACAGAAACACCCAGCGCTGCTCAAAACATGCTCCAGCACATTCTCTGTCTGTTGACTTTATCCGTAAAATATAACTGCAAACAAACTCGTTTATTATTTGTTGTTGTTTACTGCTAACAAGACGGCGGGAAATGTCCAACATCAGCCATTCGATAAGTTGTATTGGTTCGATCGTTCGGTTCACGTAGACGCTGTCGAATGCCGCACTCCGGGTAATGCCACGGGTGACCGGCTACAGCCTCGTCGTACTGTAGGCGAGGCAAGTGAAGCTTCTCCGTACCGTTCTCACTTTGTCAGTAACTATAAAACTTCCTATAATGTCTAGTTAGAGTGGTCAAAAGACTGCCATCATGAGCGAAGAGGCCCCAGCTCCCGGAGGCAGACACGCTCGTTTAAAGCGGATTGCTGCGCAACAAACAGCCAGGAAACGAAACTACAGGTACCGCGAGGAGAAATGATACAACCTATAAATCTGAGTGCGATTTGCCGACGAGCAGTTAAAAAAACACTTTTAATTTCGCAACTCCCAAGGGGAGCCCTTATGTCGCCGAATACACGCGGCGGCCTTGTGCATGCCCGTGCGGGCTTCTCGTGAACGTAGCCGCCGGCTACCCGCACTGTCGTACCCGCATGGGGACCCGACGCACTCAGCGAACGCGCAGGGTGAGGTATCGTCGTCGCAACGCCCACGCGATCAGTCGCCGCTTCAAAGTAACAACTTTACAGGTCCAGCAGCCGGAGCAAACTTTCGTTTTGCCCAGACCGATTCTTTTTTTTTTTTTTTTTACTTTTTTTGGGATTGCAATGTAGTCGGGAATGGAGCCAGTCAATTTTTAGTAGATCATCTCGATTTACTCCGATAACGATATCTGATCGATGCTCCGCCGCCACGTTTGCGGATGTATCGCATCGTTTTTGGGTGTCGTTATCGAAGGTATCGGAACGATGTACTAAAACTCTCTCTAGTAAGCTACGTTTCGAGTGCCGGCACTCCGTTACCCGATAGTCCTCTGGGCGCAGCTATTTTTGGGGCGGCGGAGCGGGCGATTCTTTCGAATCGAAAATGCCCCAACCTGGGGCCCTATGTTGCGCTTTTTGGACTCCCACGGCGACTGGGGAGAAGGAAGAGACGTCAACAACGCAGTTAACGCAGATAGGATGTTGATGGGTGAGAGTCGCTGATGACAAATTTGCGCAGATGAAACATCCAATCTGCGTTTGCTGCATTGTTGACGTCACTTCCTTCTCCCTAGTCCAAAAAGCGCAACGTAGGGCCCCTGGTCCTTCGGATGCAGTGTCAGGAGCTCGGAAGATGTCGTTCTGCTTCGTCGCGGCCTGTCGTAACATTTCCCGAAGAACGGCAAATCGTTCCCTGCGATTTTAGGTAAAAGCTTCGGAGAATCGGCAACCACGATTTTAGGGCGCCGAGTCTGGGCCGGGCTCTTACGGGCCCAGTCGAGCTGGTTTATGGCGGGCCATCACCGGTGTATCGTGCGAAGTAGGCACAAATTAAGAGGACACTTCGCTTCAGAACGCTTATGTGCCGGCCGCGCGCTTCCGTCACGTATATTTCCTCGTCTTCGCTTAGCTCGTGCGCGCTCAGCTAGCTCTAGAGCCTAGACACCTTCTCGTCTTTAAAAGTTCAAAAACAGAAAATTAGTTACAATATATACAATGTGTAAAATATATAATTATCTACATAAGAATATGTACAACTATAAACATGGTAAGTTGTACATAAAAAAAAAACTGAAAGTTAGTTACAATATATACAATGTACAAAATTTACAATTATCTACATAATAGTATATACAGCTATAAACACGGTAAGTTGTACATAAGATATATAAACTGTATACAGTGTAATGTCATTCGCATATTTCCCATCCCTCGCAAACTTGATTGAAATTCTCATCATACTCAACCGCTTCGGTACACGAACTGCACGAGTAGACTGACGATGTGCGATCAGAGGTAGAATTCTCTGTTGGCAAGCTCGATTTCCATTAGCCAGCTGGATTGTATCAGGGCTTCATGTGTCTGGACTGGAGTCAGAGACCGTTGGCGCTTCAGGGCTTTGTATATCTTCGTTTTCCACTGTTGTATGCCTCGGACCGTACCTCATCGTAAGAATCGAATGTCTCCGATGACTTCACTAGGTGTTGCCGGTTCCGCCCTATGTGTGTACCCTTCTCAGTTTATATCTTGTACGACCTCGGGCCCTTGTCAGAGACCACTTGTGCTTTCGTTGACCATCCTTTATCTTTATCATCTCGAACTCGTACAGACTCTCCTTCTTCTAACTGGGACAGCGCTCGGCCTCGTTTCATATGTCTTATTTGTGTTTCAACACTGGCCTAGCTGGCGGAGACACAAAATCTGGCAGGAGTGTACGCGCTTTCCTTCTCATCACGATCTGGATGAGCATCGTACCGGCGTGCGGTCGTGTATCACTACTGCGTGATGCACGTTAAAGACCCCAGGCTAGCGGCTGTACCGCACTGGCTAAATTTCTCATCTACAGCTGGGAGACTCTTCGCCCCTGTGAGGCAGACCAAGTTCTAGGCTGTATAAACACACACACAGCCCAATTTTTTTTCCTTCTCATCAATAGCTCTACTGGAGCTGATCCGCATTCTAGTAGCGTTGCCCTGTAGGTTAGTAACCCTGACCAGAAGTCTTGCCCAGAATGTGCACACTTTTTGAGCAGTCTTTTCACAACTTACACGCCTTTCTCTGCAAGTCTATTCGACCTTGGAAAGCGTGGTCTATAGACATTACATGTTTGAAGTCATATTTTGCTGCGAACTCTGTAAACTCTCTAGCTGCGAACTGTGGCCCGCCGTTTGTACAAACCTCGAGAGGAAGTCCATGACGAGAAAACATACTTGCCATGACGTCAATTACAATTGAGCTCGTGTCTCGTAGTTCGGCGACCTGTGGAAAGTTTGAGTAAGCATCGTAGAGAACCAGGTATGATTTCTTAGCATACATGCACAGGTCTGCACCCATTCGTGTCCAAGGTTTTAGTGGCGTCTTTCGTAACTGAAGAGGCTTTTCCTGCTGGCAATAGGCATATTGTTTGCAGGTTCCACATCGGTCGATCATCGCTGTGAGGTCTGTGTTCATTCTGGGCCAAATAATTAGTTGTCTGGCCCGTGCTTTGCACTTGTTGATGCCAAGGTGGCCGTTGTGCAAGCGTCTCAGCATCTCTGGTCTGAGGGCCCGAGGGATAACAACCTTAGGTCCCTTCATCAAGACACCGTTTACAGCAGACAGGTCGTCTTTGAAAGGTTTAAACTCGCCTTGAAGTGGAGTGTTATTGGTCAGGTTGTTGACAACTTCATGAAGTTCTTTGTCTTCTGCTGTGGCTGTAAGGAGCCGGGCCATAGTTTTGTCACTGACGAGCGTAGACAGGACGGTTGCTGCATGATGGTCCACATCATCGCTGGAATCTTCTCTTGTCGTCGGTGTCTGCAGTCGAGACTGTGCATCAGCAAGAACCAGCGCTTTTCCTGGCAGGAACTCTAGCTCCAAATCGTATCGCATTAATTTCAAAAAGAGGCGTTGCAACCGTGGGGGCATATCTCCGATTCACTTTTTGGCTATGGAAATTAACGGGCTGTGTTCTATCTCGGCAGTAATATGCCGTCCGTAGATGAAGTCGTGAAACTTCCGGTGGGAGGCCACCCGTTACAAAGGGGACGCCACTAAATTCAATCCAGACGATAGCTGAAATGTCGTCACTGTAAAGCCTATAGCTTTTGAGTGGCTCTAATCGGGAAGACTGACGTTCTACTAAGAGTCTCCTTCCTCACGCTGAAGATGGAGAGCCAGACAGATCACCTCCTTCACGTTCTCCTGGCCGGTACCATATTTAGTGCTTCGTTCGCCTTCCGAGGCAACAGCCCAAGAACTCTGGAGCGTCTACTTTCCGGGACGATATGGAGCGAAAAGCCGCGATTTACCGAGAGAGCTTGTGCTGGGGTGTGATTTTGTAAATATTGAAAGTTTCCGTCGACATTCGTGCACGCTTCGCAGGACGACGGCGGCTGATCTAGAACATAATAAAATATGGGACTCCGTGGGCCAAGCAGATGGTTTCCTTTAGGGCCTGAGTGTAACTTCTTCGGAGCTGGAGGACGGGTTGCAATTCTCTAGCCGAGGTTTGCCGCCTTTCAGTTTAGGTATGTCGGGCTCTGAAAATGAAGCAAAACCGAGCAGGCGCGAAAAGCGCGCGCACGCGTGCGTGCGTGTATGTGTGTTGTGTGTGTGTGTGCCTTTCCAAACGCAGCGCGTTCTGGAGGGCCGGCACGCAAATGGGCACAAGGTCATTCTCCGCGTAAAAAAAAATAAAAAAAAGTGGAGGAGGAAGAGAAAGCGGCAGCCAATTCCGCCGCTAACCTGCGCCGGGAAAGAAAGAGGAGCTGCTCCGAGCGACGGAAAAGCAAGGGTCAGGAAGGAAGGAAGCGGAAAAGAAACAAACGAACATACGGGACTTTCGCTCTTTCCAGGAAGGAAAGAAAGAAGACAGGTCGGTTTCGCGAAAGAAAGGGACCAAGAAATCCGGAAACGCCGAGAAAAAGCGACAGCGGTTGATATCTCGAAGAGACACAGAGATGACAAGTTGGAAATTGAGTTCAAAACCCGGGGCCCTAGACTCGTCAAACACGAAGTGTGGGGCCGAAGTTTGTGGAGCGCGTCGATTCGGCGACTCTCGCGACGGTGGCGCCGCGCTTTTGTCTCCAAAGTCCAATCGGCGCGCTCAGTTTAAGTTCGGCCTGAACTTTCTTTGTGTTTGACTAGTTTAGAACACCTCCAATGACGCACGCCGCCATGCCTAGGGGGAGATAGCGGAGGAGACACTAAGGACAGTCAATACAGCGAAACGTCCCGAATGGGACACCTGGATAAACTCACACGCCTCTTGTTAGAGACGGACAGGACACTTGCCAAGCATCCAGTATGTATCGACCTTTTTCTTTTTTTTTTTCGCAAGCTCGCCGCCATCTTGAATTGTCGTCACTGCCAGTATGGGCGGAAATATCGCCTTGCTGTCGCCACGACAATGGTATTTATTTATGATATGTGCGTAACCGTTCCACATTCTCGTTTTGCCTCCCCTCTTTTCTTTTTCTTTTTAAACTATTTGTAGGTTGAAATGTTTTGTTATTTTTTCGTCGTCCATACCGGATATGCCTACCAGGTACCTCGCTGCAACTAAGTCTTTTTGTCGCTTTACGATGGACCGCGGCGGGCGCTACGGGACGTCTCAAGGCAACCGGGCGTCGAGAACGGATCACGCATCCCGCGCGTCGGTCCATCCCTCCCGACGGTTCACGTGACACTTACGAGGCATCGGATTGGCTCCGGTGGCTCGTAGCGTCTTCTGCGGTCCATCGTAGGGTGGAAAGGGTTGCATGACATTTTCCAAGACCTCTCCATCAGTGTCCGAACTGGGTTTTGTTTCTGATGTCCTATGTCGGGACATCGAGGACCCTTCCCCAATACAGAACGGTGACCGTTTTTATATTATTATTTCTTATGGTGCATTCACGTGTCGATTGTGTGCTTGAATCTCGCAAAGCAAATACCCCGCCCCGTCCCCTTCCCCGCCCCCCCCCAAAAAAAAAGTTTGTGGGGGTGGGTGGGGGGGGGGGGGGGGGCTTTCCTCTTCCCCGTCCCACCTTTTCTTTTTTTTTTTTTCAATGAGAATCGACGCGTTGGTTTGTGCCCCGAGCATCATGTCTAGGGACGTCGCGAACCTGTCGAGATCGGAGTTCGACCAGGATCGACATTTTTCGAACTTTCAACTATACTTCGTTTCACCTTCAGTCCGAGCGCAGCGGACGCTACGAGCCATCCCAGCCAATCCAGCGCCGGGAGAGTATCACGTGACCTTGAGGTTGGGCGGAGCGACACGCGGAGCTCGAGATCACGCGATACTCCCCCTGCGCTGGAATGGCTGGGACGGCGCGTAGCATCCACTGCGCTCGGACTGAAGGTGAAACTAAGTATAGGAAGTTTGACAAAAGTTGGGCATTTTTCCGAAAATTCGTAGGTCGCCGACCCGGTCGAACTTCGAAGTTGAGTCACTGTTGGCGAATCGTGAAAATTTTTTCCACGTTGCGGGGAAAACCTATAGCTTCAAGAGACAAAGGGAAACTAAAATTTGAACGCGCGCAGTGCATGGTTAAATATCCTTGGGAATATTTCCCATTGTTTTCGTACGTTCAAAATTAAGTTTCTCTTCGTCGCTGGGAACTATACGGTTATGGAAAAACACAATTAAATATATCTTAAAAGGTTTCCCATATTTTTATACGTTCAAAATAAGCGTATCTTTTCCCCTCGGAACTAGGTTTATAGGAAAGCGCGGTTAAATATTTCAAATGTTTCCCACGTACCTCATACGCTCGAATGAAGTTTCTCTTTGACCCTTGAAAGTAGGTTTATAGGAAATTTTCCACGATTAGGCAACACTGCAGGTTCGACCTCAATGCTAAGATTTAAAAAAAAGCAGCAAAAGAAAAAAAAAAAGAGTTGACACATTTGCGATTGACGACGATCGAGTGCGCCCCAACCGGTTTTTAGGTCTCTTGTTACTGTTACAGCCGGCTTCGCTCTTGCACAGCCGGTCATAATCACTCACAAGAGGCTTAATACTGCAAGCATTCCCTACTGTAAAGGCACGTCTACAGACTTGCGTTTGCTTATGACCGAGTGCTGGTGATCTCTTACGACGAGAGAACACGCTGGCGCCATCTATGAGGTGACCCTGGAACTACATTTAGCAAGAGCGAAGGTTTCGCAGTATTTGCGAGATCAAATGTGGATGGATGGATGGATGTTACTGGCTATACCCTTTGTAGCGGGTGGTAGCTTGCGCCACCTAGCCTGAGTCTAAGACAGACAAACATTTGATTTGATTTCCCGCGCCCTTCTAAGCCAATTTTCTACCCCCTACGTACTGTCTGGGAGAGGTTGCCCTCTATTACGTCGAAAATTTCGATGACGTTCGACTTATGGACAGTGTTGCCCGGCTTGTACTCGAGGATTTCGAATAGTGGGAAACAAATACAGGTTTAAGCAGCCACTAAAGAAGAAAAGGGTTATGAGGAAAGTAGAACGTTTTGTTCCGCCAGGGGTTTTCACAAACTACAGTAAAAGAGTACGGCTTTTTTTTTTTTTTGTCTTCCGCGTTAGGATAACGTATGTTGCCAGATTAACTTTTGGATTTGCAGTCACTTAGGACTGTTAAGAGACATTTTAGCAAGTGGTGCAATATCCTTGACGCATAACCAGATTTGTAAACTTTTTTTTTTTTACGCGAAAGTAAGTTGGTACGTTGTTTTGTGTGTTTGCATCTTGTGGTTTTCGAGTTTAAATTTACGAAGTTTGTAACTTGTCGGCTTTTGTAACATGTAACTTAAATTTCATCTACTTTAGAAAATTACAACTTTTTTTTTTCTTGCTAGAAGCATGCCGGTGCGTTGTTTTATGTATGAGCAGTAACAATGTTCCTGCCTCATGCAACAGCATCCCGCCCACAAGCACACACGTGCTTGGCGGGCCTGGGTAATTTTTGTACTCGTTTATTGTGCAAAAAAAGTTATGTATGTATGTATCTAAATAATTAAGAAAGCAATTTATTTTATAAAATGGTTACCATTGTCTACACCATATAGTGAACGCGAAAATAGGTGCTTTTGATGCTTTCTTAATAACGCCAAACAGTGATGCCAATACACTTAACAAATATTGTACTTTTCCTCCGCGAGGTAGAGTTAACTCGTTTTTAAATTTTTAACGCATGCGCACAGAAGTCGAACTTCAGTCGAACCTTTGTTGAACATCACGTTGAAAGCTCGAAAATGTCAAACTTGGACGGCAGTTTGGCGACATCCCTAGTTTTAAGGCACTCGGTCGTAAACAGTTGCAAATGTGTGAAGCGGCCTTTAGGCCCCATCGTCACGGCGCGGCGTCAGAACGACGGGCCCCGGTTGTGCCGCTACGAAACGCGGCTGAACGAAACGAGGAACCTCGGAAGTTGTGCTCAGGAAAAAGAGAGAAAGAGGACGAAAACCTCATGTCGTCGGCGTAAAGTGCATGTCTAAACGCGGCACGGCGGCGTTCGTTCGTTCTTTCCTCCCGGCGGGGTCGAGCGCGTGGTCGTCGACGTCAGCGTCGGGGGGCTAAATAGCGCCTGCTATCGCGGGGTTGCTCTTTGGCGGCGGCCTCGGTGCCGTCGCCCAGTGGGTTAGCAGTGGCAAGGTTGCCCGCCGCCCCGGGGCGCACCCCCCGCTCTCCGGTCTTGGCCCACTTACCTCGTTCCGGGCAACCGAGGACGACTTCGCGGCGGCAACGCTGCGCGGAGCCGTTCTGCGGCTGCCGCCGCCGCTGCTGCTGCGGGTATCGGCTAAGGTCGCCCGCTTGCTCATCGCTCTGCACTCGGAAACAAAAGAAGAAAGCAAGATAGACGTAGAGTATCGCCGCTTCATTCCCCGATTGTCCCCCCCGTGCGACGCCATCTTGGTGCTCAGTGCAGAGCGGGGCGCTACTGGCGATCGGTTTACGATTCGAAACTGCGGCTGAATTCGAGACACGGCCCCGGGATGCTCAGGCAACGGGCGTTATTGCTCTGCCGCCGTCTGCTTTCACGTTTCCGGAAAAACGAAAGAGCGTTTCCCACGATTCCCGTAAACCTCCAGATAGCTGGCAACAATGATTTCTAGCACCAGGATGGCCCGAGTGTCGTTACTCTAAGGCGCAGCCTAGTTAGTGACTCCAGTCACTCCATTGGCCGGTTTTCTTGTAGGAGTTGTCATTCTGGTCCTTAGTGCAGAGCGATTAGTGGGTGGTACGTGGGAGGGGGTTTGTCCCGTGAAATGTATCCCAGTGCAGACCGCAGTTTTGGTCGCAAGATATTTTTCTAGATATGCCGACCGGGCGGTAAAAGTTGCGTATCTTATTGGATTAGTCGTACTTTTTTATATCTTTCGGCATGTGATTACGCTTCCGCCCACACTCACACGCAGGAAGCGGCGGTCAGCTGATGAAAGAGAGGTGTTTGATTGGTCCGGCGCCGTCAGCTTAGCGGTGAGCGGATTTTTCCATCGACGTCCGCCTGCTCTGCGTAGAAACCAACCGCGCAGGCGCTCGTTTTCGAAGTACAGACACGATATTCGCTGCCAGACATTATGACAGAACTGTCGGCGGACAAGCCTCCAGAATGTTCCAAACACGTCTGCTTCATACACATGAGCGTTACGAACATGTCTGCAGGCAGTTTTCGTACAAGGAAGAAACACTCCTCAGACAATAAGGAGTTTTCGTAGATGGTCTTCGCCGTCCCGCAACGCTCTTCGCAACCCACCACGATACCCGGAACCCTACAGCCAAGGCCATCGGCGCGCAGGCGCAGTAGCGGCTTCTTCGTTGCGGAGGAAGCAGAGGGGGAAACGCGGTCTACGAAAACTCCCTAATGGCTGCAAACTGTCTCGGTGTAAATTAGCAAAGTGTCTGCGTCCTTACAACTGTGAGGGTTTGAGTCACGCTCAAAGTGTTGACATGTCGCGCGGACGAGCTTCCGTATACTTGCGACCGGTCGTCCTTGTTTTGTTTTGTTTTGTCCGCACGTGCCGTGAAATGCTAATTATTGCGAGAGGTCTTCGGCTGAATAGGCATAGCTCAGTTCGTTGTTAGTTTCTTTTTAGCGCTCCCAGTGGCGTTGTAAGGATGCGAGTCCTTGCCGATGCCGCCGCACGAACAAGGATGGAGGGTCCTTGGCGGCGACCTTTGTTTTCCTTTCCGTGTGCGCCTGTATGGGTCTTCCGTCTTATTTTCTCGTCGAAACCGAGGGCAAATCCGGGCGGAGGACGAACTTGATCTCATCTGCACGAGCTGTGTTTTTGTATCCGCTTTTACTTCGGTTTTGCTTCTTCCGGATGTCGAGGTTGACCCGGGCTGTTCGGCGCTCAAGGCGGTTCCCTCGAGGATGCTGGATCGGGAGGCCTGATGATGACCTGATTTCTGCTGCTTTGGCGTCCTGACTCGCTGCTGGTTCTCGCGCACTCCTTGGACAGTCGCGGGTCCTTGTACGGATTAAAAAGAAGGCACGCGTTAGTTTTGGAACTCTTGAGGACACCGTACAACAAAGGCCAACTATAGCCAAAAAGCAGGAGAAAAAAATTGGTGGGGATTTGTGGAGCGACTGTCACTTCAAGGTCGTCAGTTTCACTTTGGGTTACGCGTGCGAGCCTGGCGGTTTGCACGCATGCATCACGCGTGCAAACCCGCCATCCCGGCAGGTGGAGGCGACTTTTGCTAAATCGACGGCACTTGGCGAGCAGAACAGAGCGCTGTGGTGGAAGGCTCAACGTTCAGCTCCGTGGACCGAATGTGCGGCGAATAACCGATCCGCTCGTGCGCTAGCTTCGGTGCTCCTTTCTTTCACACAGTCTTAGCTGAGACGCTGATTCTAGCAAGCCGGCCCTGCAGATGTTCACAGCGCCCGGCAGTCAAAGAGAAAGCCGTGAGAGCAGGTTCCAAAACACGCGATGGAAATCGCCAATAGGTCGTATTGGCGATTTTCATCGCGTGTTTTTGAACCTACTTGCACGGTTTCGTGTTTTGACCGCCAGGTGCAGCGAATATCTGATTCGCTCAAGAAGGCTGGAGAGCGCAAGTCTGCCGCCACAGAATTTTCTTCTGACCGCTAGGTGCCGTCGATTTCGCTGGAGTCGCCAATAGTGCTACTGTCTCTGTACTGTACAATCAGTAATAAACCGATCTCACCAAGCGTTCGGCGCATGCATGACGCTGCCATAATTTTAGTTCACAGCAGGCAGGAGGCACGTGTGTACGAGACGGCTCGTGCTCTGCACGCGCAGAGCTCCAGCGAGGTTGTAGCACGTGCAGCTGGCGAGATCGAAATGTTTGCTTTACGGGTTTGTTTGAAAGTCCCCTCCGTCGAAGTCATCGCGTGCTCCGCGCGAGGCTGCAATCCCGACCTGATCCTCGGTGCGCCAGTCACGTCGCGAAATGTTTGCTAGGCTTGCCGCTCTCGCGTAACATTCCCGGGCTATATGGGTCGACGACGCATACCGCCACTGTGTGCGCGGGCGTTTTCACTGTCACGCGCCGACGATAGTGGCCCGCGGCGGCGCGCACTCAGGGAGCGAGGCCTGCCGCGTGGACTCCCCTATCCGGCGGCCGTCCTTGCGAGCTTCGGATCTGGGCCAGTACTGCCAAGGCTGACGACGCCGGCTGTGACGACGACGACGACGCCGAGGCCCGCCGTCGGACGCTCGGCCCGTGCTCGAGGTTCGGCGTGTGTGCGCGCGTGCCCTCGCATCGCGTCCAAGTCGCACGTCGCGGATCTGGGACACGCGCAGGGCCCAGAGTGGACGACGCATCGAGGCCCTCTTGCGCAGGCGTTGCACCGCCGCCGTACTTTCGTTTTGTAGGGCGCGCACGCGCCGACTTTCAGCCCTGGGGACTCTGCGGGGAGTGCTGCGGCTTATTATTGGTTGTGTTGCGCGTGCCGGAGGAGTTTTTCATTCGGTTCGGGACTGGTTGATCGGAAGTTTGTCGATCGATGCCCCGCAAAGTCTTCGGAACGAGACCCATAGCTCGTGGGATGAATCAGATTTTACGAAGGCATCCGTTCTGGTGTCACACGCCGTGGCTTCACTGCCAACTAATCCGTGCCAAAAAGAGATAAAATAAAAAGCCTAGTTTTAAAGAAAATACAAAAGTTTTTTTGTTTTCTTTTAGTCTATACTTGTTTAAGTATTAAAACCGTAGCAAAAAAAAAAAAAAAAATGTCCGGCTTTTCACTGAGCGTTCCTAATTTTGCCTTTGAAGGCGAAATTATACGGTAAATCTGGAGCGAACGAGCGGGAAATTTCGCATGTTCGCTTTTCGCTCAGCGCGCGGCGACAAAACGGTGGTTGTTGACGCCGCGCGCAAAGCGAGCGCGCCACTGGACAGAGTTCTTCGAATGGTCTCCGCCAGTTCGCTTCGTGAAGTCCGGCTTTTGTGGAGTGAATTAAGATACGTGCATGGGAACCTCGAAACCCATAACCTGCAAATTCTATCCGCACGGGAACGCTTAACGTTACATTTATTATGCTCAATGTCCCAGTACAGATCACACTTATAGGTACAACAATTCTTTCGAGGCCATCGTCTTTGTTTGTTTGTTTTACGTATAGAACTTTTTTTTTTCTTTTTTGTTTACTGGGCGCGAACAGGTTAAAGATAACGAGTATTCTATGGTTCCCATGATCCCCAATCTTGGAGCTTCAACCGCACCTGCACGGTCGAAGCTCACATTGCGTCGAAGCATTACAGAAGCCAGCGCATTCGCTGGTCGCGTGAACCAAACTATACTTTGTTTCGTTACAACGGAGCATATGGAAAAAGGCTACGGATTTGGTGAGCCAATAAGAGCGTCGGAGAGAACCACGTGACGGTGCTTCGTAGTGCTGACAGCGACTCCACTAAACGAATCCGTTCTCAGCCAGTGACTGACGTCATTGCAGCGTTGTAGAGTCAAGGCGTCACTTGCATGGGTCACGTAAAAATGCCTCCCGAGAGCTACGCCCATGCGAAAGTACTTTGTCCAATGCGCTTTGTGTTTCTTTCCTTTTGTTCGTTCTTTCACGCGAGCGCACTCCTGTTTGTGAAGCCTCTCGTTTATTCGAACTTTCGTTGTGGTTATGTCTGTTCGCAAACCGAAGTGTCGACTGCCAAACCACAAAGATTTTCGTTGTTTGTTGGGTTGCGCAGCGCACGGGCGACCGTTGGCCCAGCTGCCGCGATATCGGAGTTGGGCTTTGCCGCTCTGCTCGTGGCCTTGCGGTGCAGCATAACTCCCCGGGCAGCGGAGTTTTGTTATAAAAAAAGTGGGCCCCTGTTTTGTTTTTCTTCTAAAACCTAAGCTTATATATATTTTTATCTCGTCCAAACACACGCACAAACACACACACACACACACACACACACACACACACACACACACACACACACACACACGCACAAACACACACACACACACACACACACACACACACACACACACACACACACACACACACACACACACACACATACACACACACACAGAAAAAGGAAGACCAACTTCCGTATCGAACTCATCTTTAATGTTTGTTTCGTCCACGCCATGTGGAGAAAAAAAAAAGAAACAGAAAAAGAAATGTCCCCGTTTCTCCTTCTGTTTCGGTCTCTTCGACTGTTCGTTTTTCACATCTCCACCGCAGTCTTGGGTCTTATTATTTTCAAGAGCAGATGCACTCAAACGTGGTACAATCATACGGTCTATCGGGAATCGACGAGGGCTAAGACTGCCGCGACCCAATAAGAGGGAGGGAGCGAAACACGTGATAGCTATTTGTAAAAGAAGTAAGTGCACTGTGACGATGCGTTGTCACGTGTTTTGGATGACTCGCCGCGGCCGTAGCTTTGACCGTCCATTTTCTCGGGGGAAGCACCAACGGGTAATAAAGGCTGATTCGGACATTCGTATTTGAGTGTGATCCACGGCGTCACGATCGCTTGTGACTGCTTAGGGCGACGAGATCATTCATATGGCAACCAAGATCCGCGCAGCACTTCGCAGCAGAACGCTAGGAGTCAGAATGCAATCGATCACGCTCAGATGCAAATGTGGGAACCAACCTGCAAGGTGTGTCAATAATAATGTATTATTGATTCTTATTCGTGTCCCGTTGAAGACGTCGACCTTTTTTTTTTTTGTTATTGTTTTCTCCCAAGGCAAGACAATATTACGAAGCCAAACCGTTTTAGACCAATGCTCCCTAAACTCTGAAATCCTGCAAACCCCCCCCCCCTTCTTTTTTGACCTGATTTTGGGCAATTTTTCGATTTCATTGCACGAACAGAATGCGCAAAATCGACGCCGAAATTTGATTTCACAGGTAATAAAGTCGAAGTAAATCATTCTCCAGCAAACCACAGTGACAAAAAAAAAAAAAAAAAAGAGAGAAGAAACGCATGCTAAGGGAAATAACTTGTTCGTTAAAGCACATTTTTTTCTTCTTTTTAAACGGGGGCGAAGTTTGTTTATTGGAACTCTCTATTTAGGCTTGTCGCCCTGCGACCTGTACTTTTTTTTTTCATCGACGTTACCGTCCGCAAGCAGAGTTAATGTTTCTTTTTTTTTAAATTTTTTTTTGCTTTGTTCTGCAACCTCCCTTGGGCTCGCGACCCAAAGTATAGGAAACGCTGTGTAGCAAAATAAATTGGTGGAAACAAAAACGTTAAACAAAACGTCACGCACAAAAAAAAAACAAGAAAAAAAAACCGGAAGTTTTGTTGTTGTTTTTTTTTTTTTTTTTTTTTCAAGTTACAGGTAACGCTGCTTACTGCTCATACATCGTACAAAAGACATGGTGCTCGCTGCAGGAATGGTGACAGAATTATGTGAGGGCGCGATTCGAACGTGTGTTCGAAGCATGTGTTGGCTTCATACATGTCTGCTGACAGTCTTCTGTACGCTGTAGTACTAGCTGGCAGTCTGACTTCGGCTTTATTGTTAGCTCCAAGTACACTCCCTATTCGCAACTTTCACGACCTATAGGGGGCGCACTGGTGCCTATCAAAATGGCTGTCATCTGGATGATCGTCGTAGAACAGCGGTGCGAGGCTGGGTCTGCGACGCGTGAATAATTCTAGTTTTGCTATATACGAGCAGTATCAGAGCCTTACGTTATTTTTTCACGTCAGGAAGGTGTAGGCAAGCCCTTTTATTATGAGGTCAATCATCCAGGAGCTAGGGAGCGCGATTCTCACACCGCGGTACCACTATCGCTGAAAGTTGCGAATTAGGACGAGCCCGCACGGTCTGGTTGGTGAATAAGGTAACCCGTGGAATCCAACTGCGAAGGAAACCGGCATTCTAGGGAGCCTTGGAATGCCGTATAGGTGCACATGAAGGCACCCTACGGCATTCCGGGTTGTTTTCGTGTAGGGGGGTGGTGCAAGTCGCAAGAAATGTGCCTGTTTCTACTTGCAAAATGGTGTTGCACGCCGTGAACCCT
The DNA here is from genome assembly GCF_016920785.2 of Ixodes scapularis. Lineage (NCBI taxonomy): Eukaryota > Metazoa > Arthropoda > Arachnida > Ixodida > Ixodidae > Ixodes > Ixodes scapularis. The sequence continues at coordinate 20,593,406 of NW_024609868.1, forward strand.
GGTATGGCCGGTGACAACGTATCCTTCTCGTTGAGGTATTTCTTCGAAGAGCTTTAGAGGGACTTTGGTGGGAGCTTTACTTGGCCTTGTGTCCAGATTATGTAAGGAACCGTCATCTTCTGTCCGGTTTGAGCGTTGATCCGAAAAAGAAAAGGATCCAAAAATGAGCACGAAAATAGCTTTTCCGTAATGCCTTGTCCGTATCCGCTCTCTTCACAATAGAAACCAATTGTTGGTTGGGAAGGATTTTCGACCAGAATCCCCAAGAATTTAGTACCGCATAGGGGACTCGTTATTTTTCTTTGTATTTTTTAAGTGACCACAGCGCGGTGCGCGAAAGCGTGGGAACAGCCATTGTGGGGTGGCAAGGCGTCCTGCTCGGTTTTTTTTCTGCACTCCCTTCAATTCGAAGCTGATTGTGCGGTGGAAGCTACTTGAACACAGTCACACGTCTATATTTGGGCAGCGCTCGTCCTGTCCAGTTCCTTCTTCTGTCCTTGCAAAAATTCGCGCTGTTCCATTATGAGTCTATATTTCCCCACGTAACCACGCTCTCCACGTGTAGAGAAGGGGTCACGTGATGAAAGGAAGGCCGCTTATTGCTCCGGAGAGCTCCTCGTAGCCCTTACCCCACTGTCAGCTTCCGAATCATCGTTACCCCCGACCTGGGGTTTTTAATCGTCTTATCTCCCTTTTTTCGTCTCTCTCTTTCCTAGCTTTCATCCGTGGGTGACGATATGTCCCCCTAAGGATACGTTTTTTTTTTCTGTCAGAGCGAACTAAACTGCTTTCTATCCTAATGCGAGCTCTGCCTGGCGCCTCGGATATCCTGCTCGTCACGGAAATCGCCTTCATAATCTGAGTGATTTTCTTTTTTTCCTCTTGGGAGAAGGAGAGAGAGGGCACGTGGCTTGTACATGACGTCATCCGAAGGGCTCTCCGATGGCCGCAAGAATGGAGGGGAAGGAGGAGCTCCCCGGTTACCAGGACTCGCTTTTGTGTCTCACAGATTTGCCCGGACGTCGCTAGTCTCTTCCCAGAAGATTATAGAAGATTAACTCGTCGCGCGAAATTCCTTTAAAAGCAGCTCTCTCTTTTCTCTCTCGCTATCTCTTTCATTGTGGTCAAAAGTACGCGATGTGACGTCAATGCAAGCCATGTAAAAACGGAAGTTTTTTTTCCCGCGTTGTTCATGTACGTGATAAGAAAGGTAAAAAAAAAAAAAGAAATAAAGACAACAATATTTGCGCAAACGGCAGCTACACGTGAGCAAACACAATAAGGTGTTGAGGCGTAGTTTTTAATTTTGTTGTTCGACCCGCTCGAAATGCCTGGAAACCGAACAGATGAGTTGTAACCGTGCCCGCGTCCCGCTTCGTTTTTTTTTTTTTTTTTTTTTTTTTTTTTTTTTTTTTTTTTTTTTGTAGTTTGATTTAGTGTTACGGTCTGGCAGCGCATGTTTCGTCATTGACTTCATTCGTATGAATTAAAATTGCCGCGGCATGCGTCCAGCAGTCGGTAACTCCGACTTTCTAAGAGCGCTTGTCCGAGTCCAAGCAGTGTGTGCGACAGCGCAGCTGTGCGCCAAATGTCAATTCGAACAATATAGCATCCTCAACTTTGTTCGAATAGTTCCGACTTTCAAGAGCGAGCGAAACCATATTGAAAACTAACATTTATCTTGAGGCGTATTTCATAGGCGACGCTGTCTTGCACTTGTGAGACGCACTTCGCTGTCGAATGTCCTTATGCCAGGATCATCTCCTGCACCCCGGAGACCTGGCACACAGGCAACCTTTCATTGAGGAGGTTCCCTCCCTAAAATAATAATCACCGTCTTTCAACGGAAAGAAAGCCACAATAATATTGCAACGCGACAGCAGTACATTTTTAACCTGTTCGTCGCCATTGCAACCGGACCCGTACTGCTAAGGAGGGCGGTTTCGCTCCAGAGCGCGGCGCCACTTGTACTGCTCCGGCGCGCCCTCGGAGCAGCCGAACAGGGCTATAGCTCCACACCAAGCCAGAACTCAGAGTTCCGTTGTCCAAACTTCGGGCCTGCTTTGAGAAACTACTGTAATAAACGTGACCACCTTAGTTATTGGAAACAATTATTCCAACCAAATGCAAATTTTGTTTTCAATTTTTTTTTTTGTTGATCTATTCTAGCATTACAAGCCGGATATGAAATTTCAATCAGTTTTGTGCATTACTATTCTTGCAGTGAAATCGAAAATTTTTTGTCGTATCGCGAAAAGCCAGGGGAAAGGAAAAAAAAAGGGGGGGGGGGGAAGGTTCAACGCGATACTTAGTATTTTTGCGGGGTCTCACAGTCGGAGAGCTTGGGAAGCGCTGTGTTACTCATACTCAGTATGTCGCTTGGTATTGTGCTCTTTCGTTTCTTTCACACTTTCACGGTACACGCGCAAAATCGTTGGTGAAACATCGGTATCGTTATCGGAAATATCGGAACGATCTACTTTTGTTAAGATTGCTCCGATAATCCGCTGACGCCTTTGCGCATGCATCGTCCTTATTCTTTACAGCGTCTGCTTTACCGCACTGCACCCGGGAGCCAATCATAAAAACTTGCTGTTGGAGCCAACCATACAATAATGATAATAATAATAATAAATCATAATTTCGTTTGCTTCACAAACAAGATGGGAGACACGACAAAGAACTGCAAATTGGCAGCTTGACAAGGTCTTGGCAGAAGTCAGCAGAAACAATTTCACCTAATTGAATGAAAGGCTAAACTTCTATACCTTATTAAAGGGCATCGAAAAAGAGCAAACGATAAAAAAAAAGTCAGGTTATTAAACAAAAATCTAGAGGCGTGCTGACTCTAAAAGAAGCGCTTTGCGTCTACTTTCCCGCACAACACTCGGAGAGCCAATCACCGCAACTTACGGAGGCAGCCGAGCGAATGACGATGTCGAAACATATCTTTAGACCAAAAAACGCAGCCTGAGTTGTGACATTAAGCAATGCAAGCGTGTCGTTTTGCATTGCTTAATGTCACAACTCAGACTGCGTTTTTTGGTATAAACATATGTTTCGGCACTGTCATTCGCTCAGCTGCCTCCGTAAGGTGCGGTGATTGGCTCTTCGAGTGTTGTGCGGGAAAGTAGACGCACGGGCTTTTTTTCAAATGCTGTGCTTTCCTCATTCGTTCGAGTACAGTACTTTCGCAAATCACGCGTTAATTGGCACTCCGTGTGCTGTGCGGTAAAGTGGAATCGCGTACCAAAACTCAACCTGCTTTTTTTTTTTTTTTTTCTCGCGGGTTTAGAGAAACGTTAATTGTTTATGCAGTGCATTCGGAAAAATGCTCGCGGAGTGATTAGTTTCGTAGACCTTGACATAAGACGCGCTTCTTTGTTCATGAAAATAAATTAGTGATTACACTAGCTTGATCGCGCCGTCAAAAACCGGGGAGCACATAATGTGCTGGGAATGAGCTGGGCATATGTTATCTTTTTGCCTGTGATGGTCACGTGATGTCATACGACATCGCGGTGTCATGTGACGTCATAATGTCACTGTTCTTCATGACGGTTTTCTCATAAAATTCGGCTGTAAAGCTCATTTTGAAAAAAAAAAAAGAAGAAAAGCCTTGTTTTTGTGTGCATTTTTATGGGGGAGGGCGGAAAATTTTTGTTTATTTTTTTTACCAAAAAGGGGGGCAGGGAAGTAGAGATTCACACAAATTTTCTAAATAATCAAATAAATAGAAAAAAGCGTGGCCTTACACTCTAAGAAATGCCTGCGGTCCTACTTACCCACAAAACATTCAAAGAGCCAATCTGTTCGATCTACGAAATGAGCTCGGCGAATGATGAGGCGGAACATCTGCTTAGACCTCAAAATGAAGTCTGCGCTGGGGCATTACGCAATGCAATCATGACGCTTTGCATTGCGTTAATGCCGAAGAGCAGACTTTCTTCTTAGGTGTAAACGGATGTTCCGCCTCATCATTCGCTCAGCTGATTCCGTAGATTGAAGAGATTGGCTCTTTGAATGTTTTGTGGGTAAGTAGGACGCGCAAGCATTTCTTAGATTGTAAGTTCGAGTGCATGCGCTTCCTAGCATACGAGGCTGTTTTAGCCTGATTGAAAACCAGAATCGGTTGACCAGCCTGGTAACATTGTTCACAAAAAAAAAGAAAAAAAAGAAGAGGTTACAAGGCCAGCGCGACATCGCTTTCTAAGGACCGACCATTGGCTACTACGTCGTCCATCCTCATCTGGAACCGTGTCGCCGGTGGTGTGGTGTGTCTATTGTTGACTCCGAGTCGGGGGACGGGGGGTCATTCGTAGGGGATAACCGGGTCGGACTGTCCGTCCAGCGCCCCTTTAGAAATCTTCCGCCCGCTTCTCCTTTCTAGCGACTGGAGGAACTGGTTAACGGCTCCGAAACACCGGCCGGCGTTTAGGCGACGTCGTCGCCTTTGTGGTTGTGGTTAGCGCGGATCGAGAGGCGGGTGTCCAGGCAGGCCGCTGCCGACCTCTGGGCGCCCGCTGCCGCCGCTGATGGTACTCGTTTTCGGATTCTGGAAGGAGGCGACCAAAAAGGGGTGCGGGGGCTTCCTGCCATTTCCACATCTTTAACCTTCACTCGACTTTCTCGGCTGTGTGCAAGGTTCTCGCCGCCGTTTCGGTCTTTTCATGTTTGTACACTGGCAAGGAAGCGGTGCTGTAGTTCTGAGAAACGCGGGATAGACGCTGTTCTGTGTAATCTACCGCGCTCGGGAGAGTCACGAACGCTTGACTTTGGATTTCATTTGACTACGTGCCGCCTCGGTGGCTCCGAGGCGAGAGCGCTGGCCTACGGATCCCCATGTGGCGGGTTCGAATCCCGGCCGAGGTGCCCGCAATCTGACGGAGGCTTATTGCGGAGGAGGCGCCGTGAAACCGAGCTTTCGCTTGCACGCCAAAAGATCCCCAGGTGGTCCAAATTAATCCTCAGTCCTCAGCTGAAGCGTGCCAGATGCCCGTCGTTGGTTTGGCACGTAAAACCCCCAAATTTGTTTGATTTGACTACGTGACTCCCATGCTGTGACTTGGCACTTCTGGTCCTTTATCAGTTGGCCTCGTTTGGTTCATTTGACGTGGCAGTGAGCTTTCTTATTTTTTAATTTATTTATTTTGGTGGTTGGCTAATGGCTATGTTTGTTTCGTGTTTATGAATTACGGAGATTGTGTTTGCGACGGAAAGAACGAGATATTACTTTATTTTCCGGACTGTAGTCCACACCCAGTGTATAGTCCGCAGAAGCAAATTTGGGGTAAAAAAATAAGTTTTTTTTTAGATAGTCCGTACCCAGTGCATAGTCCGTACCTGGTGCTTAGTTGGCACGAAAATATTCTCATGCACGGCACACCTAGACAAATGTCTGCTTTCTTAGCCCAAAACGTCTCGTCATAATGAGCGATTTTGGGGAAGAACATTCCTGAATAGTCCGCATGCGTAGGTAGTCCGTATGCGTAGGTAGTCCGCAGAGCCTAAAATTTCAACTTTTATACATGTACAGTCCGCGGACTATAGCCCGGAAAACACGGTAATAACGATATGCGCACACTATGGAATCGGTAACCCTCCTTCGTGTTGGTGTTCGCTCACTAATGACGGCCGGAGCGTGACCATGAACACTAAAAATCGTGGACTGATTCGCGACTCTGAAAATATTTTCTGTGCTCCGATGACGCCCTCGCGAACGGGAGTCAGACATCATATATGATAATGTTTTCTTTTTTCACGAAGAAAGAAAATTTGGTCAGACAAGGTTTTCTTAGTCACTAACGGCTTAAGAAACGCAGGGCGTGGCTTATCACGTTCACGCTTCCTGATTGGTCCCTCGACGTTAATAACGACTAATGCCGCAATTTCATTGGCTACCGAGCGATAATGAGATGCAATGAAATGGGGAGACCACGCCCTTCTGACTAGAACCGAAGTATTTGGGGTGCCTTTATTTCCCGTAGTTCAAAACAAAAACATTTTTTTTTTTTTTTAACACAGGGGATTTAAGCGACCGTGGAGTAGAAGCCTAATGCCGTACGCCGGGGTTCCGCGTTCCGAACGCGTTCGACGAGTGCAGTGGGGACAAAGGCAGCTGCTAGCTTTCCGTCTACCCCCTAATCCTTCCAACCAGGACTCGGCGCTTCGACGCGCCCCCGCGCTCTCCCGTTTCCTCCTGTTTTTCTGCCCGCATAGGTGACATTTTTCATGCGCTTTCAGGATGTCAGCTTCAGACCTCATTTTATAACGTAAAATCGTTTTCCTACAAAGTGTATGCAAATTTTTGTCGTTACTGGTGTAATTAATTCGACTGTTTTGCGAAGAACGTTTTATCGGGCACGCGCGCAGTGTTTTCGAGGATGCTTCGGAGCGTTCACAACGAAAGGAATATTAAAAGATCATTATGGCGGTACAGCAACCGACAAAAACTAGGAGTATTAGCGTCAGGTTTAGTAGGTGTTTCACGCTGCCGACAAGCGGGGATCTTTAAAAAAAAAAAAAAAAAACACAAATACAGTTGATTTAATGGCGAGAAACAGGAAAAAAAAAATGTTTGATTGTCAACCCACAACGTCAACCCGCCTCTTTGTACGTCCGCACAAAGACGACAAAGAGAAAAGGAAAAAAAAGTTAATTCATGCACAGAGACACATATCTAGACACTATCTATCTTTTGTCCTGTTCATGTTTCAGTCTAAAAACTCTACGCATATTTGAGAGCTAACAAACAAACAACAAAATGGATTTGCGCCACCAGGCTCTTCGCAGCCCGTTCAGAACCAGCAGTTAGCGGAGCTCAAGGCTGGGGGAATAAGACCTATTCCGGAAGAAAAATCGTGTTCATCCGGCTCCGCCGCAGAAAAGAGAAGGTCCGTGACACAGCGCGACGAGCCAGCATAGAAGACGAGCTCCTTCTACGACTGGCTCACAGACCACTACCCTCATCGTGATTTGAGAAAAGAAAAAAAAAAAAAAAAAAAACATACACAGAGTGCCAAAAAAACGTCGCGCTTTTTTAGCGAGGATCAAAACCTCGAGAAAAGCAGGCAAATGGTTAAAAACCAGTGCCCCAAAAGTAAATCCTGGAAAAGAGCAGAGATGGAAAACGAAATCGCGGTCGGAAGCGCTCGTAAGCGAGCGAACAGCAGCCAGTGAAAGTTTTTCCTCGGCGCGACCTTGCTCCACTTCCGCGTCCTACTAGCCCACACTACCCCCCCCCCCCCCCCCTCTCTCTCCTCCTCCTTGTTTTTCTCTCCCTCCTGGTCCCCCTCACTTTCATCTCTCCCCATCATCCGTCTATCCTCTCCCCAGGTCCGCCTCTCCTTTCCTACCTTCGTTCGCTCTCTTTCGTGCGGCGCGTCGCCGGATCGAGAGAGGAGGCACTGATAGGCGCTCGCTCATTGGCCGCCGCTTAGTAGGTCACCGAGCGCTTTTTCCTTTTTTCTTGCTTGTGCTTTTGCTTTCTGTTTCGCGCGCTCGCGCTTTTCGTTTTGTTTCTTTCTGCGTATGGCTTTTTCTTTGCTGGCTTTCTTTCTGCGTTTGGACGGCTCTTTTTCTTTCTCTCTTTGTTTCTTTCGGGTCGCTCGTTCTCTCGCCGGGGTCTGCCGCGCCGTCGGCGTGCCTCTCGCCGCCGCGTGCTACTTGTTGACTGCCGCGCTGCGTTCACTATCGTTCGCCGTCGCGGCTCGTGCGGCAGCGTGTCGCTCGACGTCCCAGCGCTCTTCTTAATTTTTCCCGCACCCCCCCTCCACCCACCGCCCGTTACGACTTCCCACTCCAAGTTCCCCTCTTCCGTCGTGCTCGTGGGATCGGCCCGACTCCGTCGTCCCTTCGATCCTCGTGCGCGCGCGGAGGCATCGCGCCTACGGAACACCCGAGTCTCGCGCTCGTGGCTCGTCGTCGTCGCCGGCGATCCATCCGTCCGTCCGTCGCCGTCCCACCCCCCGCGCTGTGCACGACGGCAACTGGAGTTTTCGTGCCGCGCGGCGGCGGCGGCGGCAGTGAGTGCTTGTGCCAAAGTGTGTTCTCCGTGTCCCGTGACACCGCCAACCTTACCGCGGATTTGCCGCGCGCTGGGTGCGCGCGGGAGCGCCGACACCATGCACGTCTTACCTGACGGCTGAGGATTCTGGTGTCTCCACGCGGGGCGGCGGCTGCCAGGATTTGCCGCTGGATTATTCCGTCGACTCTGTTGTTGTGTTCGTGCGCCTGAATCTTTCCAAGTGTGTTGTTGTGTGGCCGTGAAAGAAAGTGTTTGGCAAGATGATGTCCCCGTTCATGGACGGCTCCCCGTTCTACTTCTCGCCCCCACCAGGCGCGTCGGGCGGGCCCCCCGTGCTGAGCTCTTCGGCGGGGCCCCTCGTCCTCAGCTCGTCGGGGGGCCACGGAGATGGCGGTGGAGGTGTCTACCCGGACGCCCCGGACACCAAGGAGGGCATCGAGGAACTCTGCCCGGTGTGCGGGGACAAGGTGTCCGGCTACCACTACGGCCTGCTCACGTGCGAGTCGTGCAAGGGCTTCTTCAAGCGCACCGTGCAGAACAAGAAGGTGTACACCTGCGTGGCGGACCGGAGTTGCCACATCGACAAGTCGCAGAGGAAGCGATGTCCCTTCTGCCGCTTTCAGAAGTGCCTCGACGTCGGCATGAAGCTCGAAGGTGAGTGCTCTGTTTCGTTACTTGTTTTTGGCGTCCTCTCTATGGCTCGATGCTCTCTGTTCGCGCGTGAAACAAGACAGTCACGTCAAGTGTTAGCGCCGTGTCCCTTCTTTTTTTTGTCGCGAAGTCGTATGGAACTAGAAGCGGCGACATCGTGTTGGGACAGCGCAGGTGTTCAAACGCCGGAGGACAACGGTAAACATCGCGTAGCTACCGTGTCGGCGCCCTGTCCAGGTTTCATTTTCAAATAGTACTACCGGCTTCTTTCTCTTTTGTTCAAGACTAGCAGATGTCATCTCCGAGAAATTTAAAAGCAGGGTATTTAGCTTTTTCTGGGAGTATAAACGGTTTCTTTAGTAACCTTAGTGTTGAGTTCTAACTGTTCCCGAGTTAGTCGGTAGTGTCATTGTCGAAAACGCGGGAAGTGGGAACAAACGTAGTCGTGTAGGGTGTTCCGAATATTGTGGCTCGGTGAAAAGTAGTTCTCGCCGCCTGTGGTAGCACGGCTGGCAAAAGTAGGCAAACATGGCGTTTTGATCGAACTGACAACAAGACGAGATCGATTATTGGGCGCTTCGGGTCGCGGCGGGACTAATGATATCCCGATGCGTGATTCGCTTGGCGATTGAACGCGGCGATGTTTGTCACGTCGCTTCTTCCCCGCTCGTCCTTTCACCCCGGCGGCGAGCTTGGGAAGCTTGGCAAAGGTTGCTCGTCCCCGCTTCAGACCAGTACGTGTCGTCTGCCAGTTAGGCCGTCCCGTAGCTGAGCGCGGCCGTGTCTTCTTGTTCGGTGTATCAAATCCGCGGTTGTCGCCGTCTGCTGAAGTTTTGGAACAGTTTTCGTTCCTCGCATAAAATTAGCTGGAGTCGTCGTCTGCTGAAGAGCGAAAGTTTAGCCATTTTCGTTCACCGCGTCAGGTCCGCAGTTGTTCGTTGTGTCAGCCATTCATTCATTAGCGATGTAGAGGGGAATCGGGACAGAAGAGATCCGCAGTTGTCGTCGTCTGCGAAAGTTTGCCTATTTTCGATCACTGCGTCAAATCCTTGGTTGTCTGCTAGTTCCGTCGTCTCGCGGCTGGGCGCGGCCATCTTTACCAAGCCTGGAAAGTTGGGCACTTTTCGCTCATCGCGTCAGATCCGCGGTTGTCGTCTGCTACTTCAGTCGCGGCGCTGCTGGGCGCTTTCATCTCTTTTCTTTTCTTTTTTTTTCCCCCTCCCTCTCCGTGTTATCATTTTTCGTTGCGGGGTTTCTCCCATCTCTTCTTGCTTTCGCTTTCACTGTAGTACTTTTTGCTTCCGTTTTATTTCTTATTTTTTTTGGTGCCGACACTTTCTCCGTCCCCGAAGAGATATTTGTCGTCGTCTGGAGGCTTGGTGTTCTCGTCGGGCCTTGGCTGCTCGTCTTTGCCGACGCAGTTTCTCGCGCCGTTCAGCTTACGAATCACGTGGCCACAGAGTACCGCTCGGTTTTGTGGAACATTTCGAGCGGGCTTTGGCGATTCTGGGGCTGTCTGTCACGACCGCACTCGAAAGTTAAAGCGGATAAAAGGATGTAAGTCCTGCTGTTGGCCTGTCATTTTTGATTCGTGTGAATTTTGAGCAGTGCGGTGATTTAGGGGTTAGAGAAGGCAGGCTAGACAACTTGATGATCGCCATTTTATTGCCGTTGTTTACAATGGGGTAGCTTTCCTAATTTCTTTTTCTACGCGGGCTATTAAGATATGTTTTCTTCGAGCTTTGATTTCGAGATTATTATTATTTTTTTTTTTAAATAACAGTCTCAGATAAAAAAGAAGAAAGAAAAATAAGGCGGGAAGAGAGGTTTGCTACACTGAGCGTCTGTGGCTCGCGAGCACGCTCACGAGTGACTCTAGTTGGCAGCGGTAAGCTTCGAACGATGATATGTCATCGGTAGTTTGCTCGCGGTGACCACTCTTTGCGAGTGATCGCACTTCGACAACCTGAGGCTTTACATTGTTGAAGCGCCGTTGGAAGATACAAACGCCGAGCGACGTCGTCTCTCAACGTTCAGCAGGAAAGTTTTTTTTTTTTTTTTTTCTCTAAGGCTCTTTGACTGCTCTTGCTGTCGTCGTATTTATCACACTGAAGTTTCATAAACATGGAATCCGTCAGGTTGTCACAGCTACTCAAAGACGGCGCCAGATACACTCGGGTCTGCTGAATCTGCTTTCGGCTGTTCACATCAAAAGAAGCTTTCACGTTTTTGCTTCACGTTGCGCCATCTGTGTGTAGCAGCGTCAACTAGACAGTCTTTCCGATCTTCTTCCCCTGTGTGCATAAGAAAGACGAGGCATCTTGTGGCTAAGGCGTTTCTCCACAAAACTTACACCCATGAAATTTGGGTTTATAAATGTACCACCCGAAAACACTTTTTTTAAACGTTTTTTTTTTTTTTTTTTTACCCAAGAGTGAAAAAAAAAAAAAGAGGGAAAAACGAGCCTTCGGACATTTTCGACGTTTTTTGTGCCACCTTGTATAATTCTTTTTTTTTTTCGGAGTCATTCGTGCGAATACCAAAACATATGCTAGATCGTCGCCGGCTTATCGTTGCAGATAAAACAGTTGTTCCACTCGCACGAGAGGAGATACATTTGCGTGAGATTGTCGCTCGACCGTTAGCAAGCTCCACGGATAAAATAGCTCTCTCCCTCGCTCCCTAATAAGTGGCCTTTATCGCCGGGGTTTCGAGAAGAGATTAACCGTCCGAAGAACTTCGCTTTCTCGCTCTTGCGCTCGTGGGGGCGCCTTGTTCAAATATCGACAACGGGTAGTCCGGCTGGCCGACCCAAATCCGAATGATTTAAACGAGTCAAGGTTCGGTTCAAGTCGGTTTAATATAAATAAAACTATATATGCACAATATCACGTCCTCCCTCGTGTAGTTATGGTCCTCGTAATAGTCCGCCGTCTTTGATCACGCGTAACTCTCGTATTTCGTTTTTTTTTTTTTTCCTTTTTATTGTATACGTGGTTGGCATGTGACGTCGGTCCGTCCCTCTTTCTGGTTGCCGGAAGTGCCTCGTTAACGCAGCGGAAGCAACGCTCTCCTGCGTGAACATAATAAACCACGCCGTGCGTTTCTTAGGTTATCGCGGACAGCTCGCCTCGTGATTGGTTCATTAGCATTCTTATCGGCCAATGCCGCATTCCCATTGGCTGCGAAGCGATAATGAGATGCTTGAAGGGAGCGCTCGCCACGCCCTGCGTTATTAGGTTGTCGGCGACTGTACATGGCAGATTAGGGAGTTGTAGTAAATTGTTTTTCTCCTCCGCTACGGCATCTGCAAAGAAAACGCCGCTGCTGCGCATGCGCGTCGCCAGCCTTGTCTGCTTAGTTCAAGGTCTTGTGGCGGATTACGGAGCGCTATCCGGGTGCTTAGCGGGCTGCGGACACGTTCTGCTACTAAACGGTTCCCTAAAAGTCCCTACTACCGGTGTCTCCGATAACGGTGCCCGATAACGATACGATGCACGCGCAGTGGCGTCAGTGGAGTGTCTGATGTCGTTATCGGACTCGTCCGAACGATCTACTGCTAAGGCTCCCTAACGTGTCGGTAAGTTATTCAGAACGCACGTTTTGGTGGATTGGATACCGAGAGGCCGATTCTGTCGAAACTTCGCCTGCCGGGTTTGCCTTGTCGTAACATTTTGAAATGCTGGACTCCGTGGTTTAGATTATTATGTGATATAAATAATTTTTGTATAGAACATAACGACTTTCGCCGTACAAATAGAAAAAAAAAATATATCGCATATTAGCAAGCGATATACGAACTGTTGTCAGTCAAATCTAAGTAATTAATCGGTAGCCTCCCGATATCGAAAAAAAAAACGCGCACTCCTGCGTATGCGGAGTAGGAAGTTTTAGCAGATTGTCTTTGGACTGAAATAACGTACCGATAAAGATCAATCTGTCGAGGGGACCCCAAAAAAATGTCTGCTAATCTAAAATATCTACCGGCGATATTCACTTTGTTCGCTCATTTTTCTCTTTTTTTCAACGATGGAAGTGTTAGAGATAGTAAGATCTAGCACGCGCGAAATCCCACTTTTAAAGCGGTTCTTCAGTCGGGAGAATAGAAAAAGGGGAAAGCCGGCGATTTCGTGTTTCCGCTGCCGCGCTTTGTGCGTCCCGTGTATACCACGGGGTTCACCGCTTGTTTCAACATATTTCAGTAGTTGGAGGTGGCCGTACTGTGCCGGTTCCCCATCGCATGAGCCAATGGCTACGTTCACATGGATGCGACAACAGCGCATCGGATCCACTTCAACCACTAAGTTTACATGGATTCGGATCGACCAGCAGCGGCACCTCGCGTCGAAGGATCACAACGCAAACCTCGTGACCTTCAGATTGTTTTCGATGTGTCCGGTTTGCCTAGCGGCAGGCGAAGCAAAGCTCCCATAATCCCTCGCTCGAGCACTCGATTCGATCCGCTAGCGTAGACATGGAGAGTCTCGATTCGGATTGACCATCTCAAACCACCCCGTCCCAGTGGATCGGATTGGATCCGATCCGATCCGATCCGAGTTGTTTATTACGGACCGATTCGATTCGTTAACTGGATCCGATGCGCTACAGTCGCATCCATGTAAACGTAGCCAATGACGTTTTAGCGAACAGCGGTCATTTGAGCAAATTAGCGAATGACGTATCACATGGGGCACGCGTTAAACCCACACGCCCCCCTTCGTTCACGCCGCTTAGCAGCGACAATCTGCGGTGGCTCATTACAAAAACGTTGACCCACCTGGCCCATCCGTACGCCATTCGCTGAAGTGTCTTTCGATGAAAAGTTGGGTGCGAGGGACTTTGTTCGCTAAAACGTCGCTAGACCAACTGAGTGCCACCCACTGTGCCGCTCCCGTTTCCCTTTTTTTCGGAATGAAGGCAACATTGGTGTGAGTTAGTCTTACGACTAAAGAAAGAAGTGAATTCATGGCGGCTGTTCCGCCATGCATTTATAGTGCTTGGTCCTGTCCCTTCTTTATCGTGCCCAGGTATTTTTGAGGCGCTTTTTCAGTTAAACGTGTACCAACTAGCCCACTTAGCCATTTTACGGCTGTTCTCTTTTGCATCGGGTGGTGGCATGCGCCACCTAGCGGAAAAATTTTCTTTATCCAAGCCCTGATGCAAAATGGTTTTGGTGCTACTGGATACTTATTGCTACATGAAATCATGTCTAAGCGAATTTAATCTCCACTCTTTTGGTCTCTATTGAGCTACATGGTGAATGGATCATTTTAGAAAATCGCCGGTTCGGGAGGTTCTGGTATGAAAATACGTGAACACGCGCTCGAGGGAGCGCGGGCACTCCCTCAACCAACGAAGCAAGATCCGGCTGGCTCTATTGAGCTGTAGTGACCTACGTTCGACTTCTCCAAAGTCCCTTTTGTTCCTACAGATCCTTTTAGAAGTTCAGCGCCACCTAGTGGTTCAAATGTCAGTTTTAATTTTCTTATGTCAATGGCGGTTAAAATGTAGCATATATTCGTCAATGGCAGACGTACGAAAGTTAGCGTTCTTCGTTGTACAGTTTACTTTCTTCATTCGTTTCAGCTTCAATGGTGTCAAGAAACTGTCACTTTGTGCGGTTAAAATGTAGCATATATTCGTCAATGGCAGACGTACGAAAGTTAGCGTTCTTCGTTGTACAGTTTACTTTCTTCATTCGTTTCAGCTTCAATGGTGTCAAGAAACTATCACTTTGTGCAGGGAGCGCTTATGGCTACGTTTACATGGATGCGACCGAAGGGGATGGAATCGAGTGTGGACCAACCGCTCGCAATCCTCTCTTCTCCACTCTTACTACCCAATCATTGTCGTCACATCTCGATTCGATACGCTGTGGTCGCATCCACGTAATCGCAGTCTAATGGTGCGTTTACACTTGCGGAATCGCAGACCGATCCGCGACGGCGGCGAGCGGATTTTAGAGCCGGATGGCGAAATGCGCTTGTCGGTGGTGAACAATTTGTTTCTGTGCGGGATCCGTATCCAGATTCTCCGCCTGCAACGAGTCGATTTGGCCACCCGGCTCCAAAATCCGCCCGCGAATTCGCAAGTGTAAACGCACCGTCACTTGAATGAATCTCTCAATAGTATTCACCACATTGTATTGTCGTGAGCTGTCTGCGGCGTGCCGGAGCCGAGCATTCCAAGGAATTACATGACACCCTCCAGCACAGAAGCTTCCCAGTCTTGTCAGCGCACTGAAGTCTGGTTCAGGCAGTAAATGGCAGCCATTAGCGTGTACAGATATGTTAACTTAGGTGATGATAGTCATCGACGTAACCCTTCTGAGGAGCTTTCTTTATCTCCTTCCTAATCCGCGCATTGTACTTCGTCCTCGAAAACCTCGAACCCCGTTTTCTTCCAGGTGGCTCGCTCTTTTCTAAAAAGTGGATTCGGTAGAACTTCTCCCAAAGTTGTTTTTGGCCCTATCCTGCGTCGTGTTCAGTCCCGAAATTCGTGCAAAAGAGCCCGGCCCTTCTGCGCTCGACCAGCTCCAAGGGTGAAAGAAACAGTACGCTGATAGAAATTAGGCTTTTCTTTGTAATATTTATTTTTAGGGGTATGCGGTTAATTTCACGAAATATTTTATTAAACTTTCAGTACCTCGGGAGTAGCCGAGCAGTGAGTGTTCCTTTCCACGTTTCATGTTCCTTCTTTACCTTTCTCTTTGTTCCGGAGTTTTTATTTGCGATTCTCTTTGTGGGACCCTTTCTTACCGAATTTCAAAAAGGAGGAAAAAGGCGCGTTACTTCCTCTTCAAGTTGACAAAGGACAGCGGGGGTGGACACACCTTCCTTCTTGGCCCTGCCTTTCTGGGATGCCATTCATTCATTTGAGCGAGCTTTGGCTCTCGCTCTACCACTTGTGAGACGTCGCCTCCAGCGTTTAAATGTGCAACAAGTTAAAAAAAAAAAAAACGCACAAAAACACCAAGAAAAGCGCACGCCTAGATGAACAAATATAGCCGGAAACCGTCGCTGAAAACAAACCGGATGTTAAAGGGGAACCGTTGCTGAAAAATTCAAACACACCCGAACTGGCTTTCTGGTTAGCTTCGGTGGTTTAAACGCATTTCCGGAATAACCTGGCTTCACTTTTCCAGGCATGATATTTAATATCTCTGAACTCAAAGTATAGCCTTGTGTAACTTGGAAGTGGAGCAGGTGAATCACGGAGACAAGCTCACCGATTTTTTTTTTAATTCTTTTCGTATGGAGGCTGTCGGATCATGCGTAGCATACATCAATTTATTGTCTTTAAATTCAGCAGTTTTATAAAAAAATAAAATGTCCGTTTTGTAATATTTGTTAAGCTTATTAGGTATATTGCTCCCAAATTAATAATTGCGGGTGAGTGTGTTCTGTGGTTTACTCTCGATGCAACTAAAGCCTAACTGAAAATTTAAGGAACTTGAAAAACAGGAATAAATTCGAAATCTTATTAAAATAAAAAGCAAAAGTGTAAATGCCGAAAATCCGAAAGTACATGCGAGACAACGCGGTGCCTGAAATATTCATATTAGCTCGCAAAAAACAAGCCTTTTTATCTGACTAAGCTTTTTTGACGTTCATTTTCCACGTCTACACGTTTTGTAACCCGTCGTGAACAAGCATTGCAATTGACGTCACATTTTCAGCGTGGCCAGTAGGGTCTCGTACCAAATATAAAAATTCAATAACTGCGCGAAAATTTCTTGACTCGCCATTTGGGCTGGGTAGCGGACATTTCGTCGAACGCCGTTTCATCGTATGAACGGACATTTCATCGAACGCCGTTTCATCGAATCGTTAAGGGCTGTTTCATCGAATTTCTCTGTTATGGCTCTGTACCGAGTTTTGGGGCATAACAGTGCTTTATAGATGTTTCACTTGGCATTTGTTCAGACGAAGGTAGTCACTTGTGAAATTGTTTTGAAGGTGGTGTCAAATTACTAAAAATAAAAGCAATTGGCAAAAAAAGAAATAAAAACAATAGGTATGCGACTTACTGAAAAGCTTTACTCATGTACATGACTGCAACCACGACACTGCAAATAAAGGACAGTCACTTAAAACACTTTTAAGTGTCTGCTTTCTGTTTTTTTTTTTTTTGTCTCATTTTTAATCGTTTCATGTGACATGGAGAGGGGTCATTTTTTCATGGAGGCTTTCTTTTCAAAGCAGGATATATTCACGATGGAAGTTATCTCGTCACTGCACCCAGTAATATAAAAACAGAAAAAAAAAGAAAAAAAGAAGAGAATTCGATGAAGTTGTGTATAAAAATTAAAGTAAATTCCAAAATATTAGACTGTAACGTTGTTCAACGAAACGGCTTTTATATGAAACGGCGTTCGAGGAAACGGTGTTCGATGAAATGTCCGGACCTAATTTGGGCTGATAGATCGATACTATCAAAATTTCGCCTCTAAGCAAGTGTTTCGCGGTTTGACTTGCGGATTGTCAGATTTGCTCCGAACGATTCCCGCCCCCTTGGACTCTCGCATTGAGCTCGCGCTATTTAATTTCCCTGCTTTCTCGTAACTGAAAACAAAGCAGGACCAATACACCATTTTTCCCCCCCCCTCGGTAGTTGTTGATATTTGCCGAAACGAGCGACGGACGACCATACCCTTGTGTCGGCGCTTCTCGCTGTCTGTCAAAAGCGCCGCTTTCGTGCTCGCGCTAACTGTGCCATGCAATGCATATCTGCGCGCACGCACGTACCGAGCGCGACACAGTTAGCTGGAAAGAGAAACCACCGACTTTTTTTTTTATTATTCTCCTTTTTTCTTTTTCGTCTGAAAACTTATGTTCGGCCAGGTGACGGTGGAACGAATGAGGAGGCTAGAACCCCTCAAAACTACCCCAACCCTCTGCCATGTCAACTTCACGTAACCGTCGAGAGGTGCGCGTAGTGACGCGGTACGGTCGCGGCGCTGGTGAAAATGGAGTGTTATACCACCGAGGAATGTCCTTGTGTGAGGTTTCAACCAAGGGGGCCGAATTTCGCGTTGGACCACAGCCTTGATGGGAGGTTTCTATAACCCACCCCGTGGAAAACAGCGAGACAACAAACACACAGACAAGCCGCGGATGTCGTGTTGGCGCTAACCGTGTCACCCAGTGTACTTGCTCGATGTCTCGCACACACCCGTGGAGGGACCGTGTGGTGTGTGTGTGTCACGGGGAGGGAGAGGTTACGTGCGCGGCTTGTTGTAGTAACCCGTTTGCAAAGCGCGCGCGCGTGCAGCGGCAACCCGTTCGCCGCCGCGGCTCGTGTGCGCTCGCCGGCGTGGCATAAACGAGCGCGCCCTCCCTTCCTTCCACATGGCCTCTTTCTCCTCTCTTCCGTCGCTTTCGCTGCCTCCTGGGAAACTCGGCGTTGGCTTCGCTTTCTCCCGCCTTTCTGTTTTCTTGTTTGTTGCGGCCGAGCGGAGTGCCGGCTCTCCTCTTGAACTTGGTGCTGGTTGCCGGCGGCTCTTGCTGCGCGAGGCGGACTTGACGCCGCGGAACCCAGTTTCGCGGTGATCGCGCGGAGGTAGAGGAGCTCTGTCTCCCCGGGAATGTCGGTCAGCGGCGTCGTCGTCTCCGAGCTCTGTGGGCCAGCAGGCCAGCGGCTCGCCGCCGCTCCGGGCGTCCCGCCGCGGCATCGGCGGCCCTTGGCGCGCCGCGCGTGGCCGTGGACGCTCGCGGTGCTCGGGAGGGGGAGGCAGCGATTTGGATATTCGCCGAGTGTCAGTCGGCGATGGATATATATATACATTCTCGTAATGCAGCTGTCCAGCGTCACGGTAAACTGATCGAGAGCAAGATAAAGTAAGTAGGCAGGCGAGCTGGTTGAAGTTACACATTTTTGAAAACCGGAGACGACGGACGAAGAAGGGGACAACACACAAAACGTCTCAAAACGCAGCTAAAAATTTAGTAGCTGCGTTTTGAGACGTTTTGTGTGTTGTCCCCTTCTTCGTCCGTCGTCTCCGGTTTTCAAAAATGTGTGATCGAGAGCCTCGCCTTTTAAACTCACTGGATCCAGTGGCTAGTCTTTTCTTTATATCAAAAACCCTGGCGCGTGTTTTCCTTTTTATCATTTTTTTTTTCGTCCCACACAGCGTTTTAAGGCCCGTTCACACTCTTGCAACCGAGTACGACCGAGAGAGACCAGGTCGGTTTATGTCTCTTGCGACTTCTTAGGACCAGCTCCGCTGCCGGGCATCCGGTCCTAAGAAGTCGCAAAAAACTTAAAAACCGGTCTGGTGTCTCTCGGTCTTACTCAGTCGCAAGAGTGTAAACGGCGCTTTAAGCTTCGGAAAACACGAAGCCATTCCAGGACGTTATAATTACGCTGCATCTTTACCGGTATTTACAAGAAAAAAGGCCCGCCGAGTCTTTAGTTTTCCTCAAATACGGTTTTAACCGAAGGACACCGAAATGACGATCGAAAGAAGTTTCAAGTAAAGCAAAACGGCCTTTCGGGGTTTATTTTCGCCGGTGAGTGCGAACTTTATTTGTATCTGACGACGAGTTCGCTACGAAGCACCATGGGACGTGTGCCTTGTCCATTTCTGGCGAGCCTTTGTTGGCAGCAACATCATCTAGTTCCGTATTGAGTACTGCTTTTTTTTTTTTTTTTGTTTCCTTTCTATGACCTTGTCGTGAGCCGTCTTGATTTATTTTGCAAATGGAAGATTGTCCAAGTACGCGATGGGGGATCGGTGGCCGAGTGGGCTCGCTAGCGCACAGCAGCTCTTGGAGCACATGGAGCGAAAGCTCGCGCTGAGACCCTTTTCTAAATTCAGTGCCATCTGGTAGATGAAATAGCAGTTTACCGTTTCCCGTACTAATGGTGGTAATCGACCTGTAGTGTGTAGTATTTTGCCGGGCGCCATCAATTTCGCTAGTCACTAGCAGTCGAGAGTATGTGTTTTTACCTTACAATTCTTTCCGGATCTTCCAGTTTCGATGGTGACAAGTATGCAACTAATAAAGGCGAAGTACCGACCCACATTGAAGCCGTGATAAAAATTGTATACATCAAGGGGCTTCAGAGCCGATTAGCTGCCGCCAACAGACTGACTGAACCCCTTTTAGAAATTAGTGCTTACACAGCTCTTGTTTTGAATTCCTGCGTTGCATTGTACTAACGTGTCGAATGTATAGGTGATTTAAAACAGCGCATCTGGCCGTCGCCATGTTCTTGCTCGTTTGAGGAAGCACGTGGAATTGTTAGCCTGCCAAAGCCACCTTCCCACGCACGCTACACGTGCTTGAACGCATGGGGCACCAGTCCGGACGCCATGCTTGCAAACGTGTATAGGCCTCGCATCACCTCCTTCCGACAACGTTGCTTCGAACTACGTTACTATAACAACTCCGTTGGGAAACTGCCGTAGAGCCTGCTCCGAAAAAGTAGCACCGATCCCTACTCGGGTACCGATCTAATGGCGATCGCAGCGCCGCCATTTCTCCCGCAGCGGCCACTCGGGGAACTACACGGCTGCTTGTACTGGTTCGGGAGTATCGCATTCGATAGCGTCCACTGTGGCTGTTCTATTTTGGCTTTAATCGGCCATTTTGGCGCCGAAACATAAACAGCGGAAGGGGTTTCAGGGATGCCACCCCCGTCTTCCAAGCGGACGCGCCGCGAATCACTCCCGAAGTTAGGATGCGCCCAGGTCGGGGCGCTCTACTTGAAATCACCGGTGATACAGGGTTGTGTAAAAACAATATTAATTGTGCCACAAAACCTTGTGAACTAAAGATTTTAGAAGACATCACACGTCTGCCATTGTGTACTAATCTCCAACAAAAGTTCCTACAAAAAGAACTTTTTCCGTTTGTTTTTACGCAAAAACATGCTTCCTGAGAGCTCATGGTGACCACAGCAAAGAAAAATGATTGAGCCACTATCTTGGCGCCTCTAGGCTGGGAGTTTCGGTACACTGGGAACATTCAGTGACTCTATTATAACAGCAGCCATATAAAGCATCTTTCATGTTTGAACTCGTCGCTAAAGGGTGGCACTGTTATCGTACTTAGCTCGGTCTCGGTGGACGCGAACGGTCCAAGTTTCAAGGGTGAGTTTCCCAACCGAGCGTTTTACGGTGAGTTTTCCAACTGAGTGTTTTTAAGGTGAATTCCACTCGTAGGTCCGGCGCACTTTCCAAAATCCGCGAGGGAGGCAAAATTCCGCTCCGTGGGACCCGCTCCGAATCGACGAGGGGAAGATAGACACGCATTTGTGGAGCTCCGTGGGACCCCTCCCTCCCCCGCTCCCCCCTCGGCCGTTCCAAATGGCCGCTGCTCGAACTTGACATGCCCACCAACGCCACAGCCGCCTGATGTTTCCGACGACCAGTGACAACTGTCACTGCCTAGCTGCAGAAATAACACGCGACACAGGCCGCGGGCGAATTTATGCGTATACCACGGAGCCCATGTCACAAATGAAGAGGAACACGTCCGCGTTCGGCGTAGTCACATAACCTTTCGGCTGCCTTGAACCATCACTTGCACGGTCGTTGCCTAATGTGTTCTTGCTTTATGGCACGAAAAAACGCCGGCAACATACAGTGTAACAAGGTAAACAGTCAGGGGCCGCAAAATGAGCAGGCCTAACCTTGCATCCGCCCCTTCCCGATTTTCTGCGGTTCTTTTTCTCGTTCTTCCTCTCACGATCACAGATGTCAGCGCTTGCGATTCGCCACGCTCCAGTCCCGGCTTTGCATCACCTATCTACTCTAGGTAGGAGCGTTCGAGCCGCCACAATCCCGCGTCCGAGCGAATCCAGCTCGACCGACCCGTCGACGAAGCGGCCGCTCGGCCGACCTCGTTGCGCATGCGCCCACTGCCAAGTTAAAGGAAATGACGTAGCGCGCTGTGTCAACTTCCGGAAAAATCTCTGAAATCCCGCGGGGCAAGTTCGGCGGGGTAGAGGCGCTTCATGGTGCGGGCGCTGCCAGAGATCCATAGACCTTTTCCACAAGGGCGCCGCCATCTTGAATTGTCGTCACATCCAGTATGGGCGAAAACATTACTTTGCCGTCACCACGCCAATAGAAGACGTTTAGGATATAAGCCTATCCGTCACACATTCTCGTTTTGGCTCCCCTCTATTTTTTTACTAGTTACAGGTTGAAACGTTTTACTATTTTGTCGTCGCCCATATTGGAAGTGAGGACAATTCAAGATGGCGGCGCTCCTGTGGAAAATGTATATACGAGCGGAAGATGACAACTCGAGCCAGACCTGCCAGGGGAATATGCGCGCTCAGAATGGAGCGCTTTTGGAGCGATCGAGATCCATGAGCGAAATTCTTCATTAGTAACGTTGGCCTCGGAGCAACCTAATTTTGTTTCATTATCAGTAACCACAAAGCCACCACTGAAAGACTCAGCTTCTTTGCAACGTAAAACACTTTCGCCAATTCCCCTTTTTTTCTTCTTTCTCCTAATTATATTCACGAAGGAGCGCTGAACGAGATACGTATCTACGAATAGCGATTTCGCTATGCCTATCAACCGACGGACACGCATCGTGAGCAGTCTCGTTCGTTTCCATTCTCGAGCAAGTCGTAAGTTCGTGACTTACGAGATGAACGCAAGCAAGCTTGGTGGCCCGCCACTCCCCTTCGGCCTCCGTTGGCGCCCAGACCCGTGTCGGAGTCGCCGCCCTCTGGTGGACGTCTCTCGAAGCCAGATCCACCACCTCGTCCTGACGTCACAAACATGGCGCATACTCCGTTTGATAGCCTCGGCGAATGACGTCACAAACATGAGTCGCGTGCGCATACTCCGTTTGATAGCGTCGGCGTGACGTCACGAACGTGGGTTCCGCCGCTCTGCGCGCTCCGCGCTTCGGCAGCAGCGACGGTCTCGGATATCCGACCGCCCCGTCATCCGAACCGCTCCCAAGATGGGGGGCAGCGAAGCAAGCGTCTGGTCAAACGGAGGGGGGGCACACATTCCGATAACAAGGAGGGCGCCTTGCGCAAGGAACGGAAGCGCCGCCGCGGGTATGTCCGCCTGCGCGCGTATAGCTGACCGCCTGGCCGCGCGAAGCAGACGACACATCGGCGCCGCCGCTCGCGCTTTTGGGGCCCGTGCGAGCGGTTGAGAACAGACACTGCGTGCACTCGGGAGAGTTCACAATCGCCCCATTAATCACCTTCTCTCTTCTTGGTAACTCACGATGGCGTTCGGAGCGGCCCCGTTTCATGCGCCGCGCGCGCGTATTCCGATGCCTGGCGTTCGGTTGGACCCGTTTGATCAGCGTCCCATCGCTGCCCGTCGCCGGTATTGTTGCTGGCCCGCGCTGCTGTTTTATGGATGGTTCTCGCGGAGCTTCAGCGAAGCGCGTCCCATCCATCCGCATACATTTGCGTGCAGAGAGAGCACGGGCCCCCGTGTTGTGTGGCCTGCTTGACTGCGTGCAACGGAACCGCCTCCTCTCTTCACGTGTTCATTGCCGCCGTTGCCTCTCCCCTTTAATTCGCCTCGTAGAGTCACCGCGATTATGGTAGAATAGCGATGGTATCGTGTTTTGGGGGCTGGAAATCTACCCTGTGCTCTGTTCACCCCAGCAGTGGGACCGCGCGGATTGATAAGCTGACAGTGCGGTGGAAGCTGCGTGTTCGTTGCACCAATTGTACAAAGTCTGTCTTTTGCCACCCGATGAAACGTTCTTGCCCATACCCTCTCAGTGGGGTCAGGTGATGAAAGGGCGATGGTGCAGGCGAGCTGGCGTACATTGATCGTTTTCTTACACCACACGAGGCGTTGCCTTATGTCACTCTGTTGCTTTTTCTTCCACTTTGAATGCTTCGCGTTCCCCACCCAGTCTCGGGGAGGCAGTCGATTGGTTCGGCGAGCCCGTGTTATAGACGCTTTCAGGCAGCGGTGAATGGGCGCCGCCATAACCGACCTTCAGTTTTTGTTCCCACTTATTCCGTTCGCATCACTCCATCATTACCACAGCAGGACAGGTGATTGCCGTTTTAAGTATTGCCACGTCCTTATCCCCAGCGTAGGCCTTTGTGGAGACTCGTCAACACCCGCTTCAGTAACTCGGCATCTCGGTAAGACAGGAAAAGGTCGGCTATGGCGGCTCAATCTGGCGCGCGCTGAAAGCGTCTATACGCGTAACGAGACGCATAAAGCCGAGGGCGAAGATGTCTGTATGCCAGTTTCCCCACTTACTTTGGCATTTCGATAACAAACTAAATAATAAAAGTGAAAAAAAAAAAAGCTTGGAGGGCGCATAAGCTTCGCCTTTAAGAGTGGAACGCGATAGCGTTATCGGGTCCCGCTCGCGCGTCGCCTTCACATTCGGCGTGCAAGCGTGCCTTCCGTGACCTAGTCAGTAGCGTGTCTGCGTCGCAATCGAAGGGTCGTGGGTTCTAATCCCGCCTTGGATTCTTCCCTTTCTTTTCTTTAAGGCAAATGAGTTGCTTTGTAAAGTGGAATAATTTGAAACCTGCGGCGACCTTTAATTCGTATGACATGTCATGTTTTGATAACTTTCATACCACTTCACGTGAGTGTTGTGGGTTGTTTGAAATTTCCGCGCGAGATCGTGTGGCTGTGATCTCATGACCCTCTCGACCAATCAGGATTTTCCCGTCACGCCACCGACGCCGGCTTTTCTGCGACTCGAGTTCCTCAACGTTGTCGCGTTAAGAAAACCGCAAGCAAGGTCGTGAATGGACTTTTTTTTCGCGTAACGAGCGCCGTCTAGAGTGTTGTTTGCGAACTACAAATGAAGGGCCCGTTAGAACACATTGGCATCGTGCCGGAACCGTTGTATCGGTTTTTTCAGTGCTTTTTATGCCCCATACTACCAATACTAAAAGACGAAACGTCAAAATTGACTAAATACGCCCGAAGATAGGTGCTCATAATGTTGGTCGTGCGCGACAGTGCGGCGGTATAAGATTTGATATGTTCTCATATGGTTGAGCATTTCGATAGCTTTTGTTTCTTCACTGTGGGTGGTCACCCATCACTACCATATAACGCAGTGTGACCAACAACCTAACCGCCTCCTGGGGACGCAGTGCGTCACTGCGCCGGGACGGCGAGCATGCCGATTCGATTCCTCTTTTTCTTTTCTTTTTTTCTGTTTGGATCGTGGTTTGCGGGAAAGTGGAGCAGTCTTTGACAGATCAAGTTCGGAAACTGTCCTCTATGGTGGTCAAGCGCAGGGCGTGTCCCGAGCATTTTATTATCGCTCTGCATGCTAATCAAATTGCTCCATTAACTGATGGGAACGGAGAAGAACGGATGACGAAGCAAGAAGCCTGAACATAATAGCCGTGTGTGGAAGTTTACACCTTCCCAAGGAACACTCGGACTTAAGGGACGAGCGAACCTTATTCGAGCACACTCACTGGGTTTGAGGCTAGTCCCTCACCGGAGTCCCCGCTAAGTCTAACCGAGAGGACTGTTCACTTCGATACACGTGCAACCTGCATGCCTAGGCGCAATCTCGGACACTCCTGTCGGCTACATACTCGCCTTTTCTGGCAGTTTTTTTTTAATGTTTTTGGTGTATCTATTTTTCCGAGGTCATTAAGAAAGCATTGTACCACATTAAAAAAAAAAAAAAAAAAAAAAAAAAAAAAAACTAAGCTTTTTTTTTTTTTTGAGTACACGCGTGATTTAACAAATGTAACTAAATTGTTCGTTGTGTGTGTGTGTTTTTTCTTTTTTTTTTCCTTTAGTTTTATCGGTGCCGCCTCTCAGCTGTGTCAATCGACAGAGCGCTTAAAATTCAGCCAGTGTCGAGGTTCGAACAATATATTGCACGCACCTCGCGGTGCAGCGTTACCCGAAAAGGATTTATTTGCGTAAGATCTCAAATAATACAGCGCAACAATGTCGTCGTCAGTCACTTCTCGACGATCGAACGGAATCCAAGAGGACCTCGAGAAAGAAGGGCTCTTCGGGGATCATCGCTGGGGAGAATCGTTGTCATGTTTACAAAATCGCGTCGAGAGCCGTTCTTCCTTTTTCTTTTTTTTTGTTTCCCGCGAATGTCGTGCAGAGACGCTTGAAGGGCAGGCACTTACGCTACCAGCCTTAGTACTTGCAGTGGAAGGTAACGCGAAGATGGTATGCGCAAGGAAAACAAAGTGGAAACTTCCCAGAGAGTCGCACTAGTTGCATCATCGTCGGAAACATGGCGGCGGCCAGTGAGCGTTTTTTTGGAAAGGTGTTTTTGAGACCAATTCTTTCTTGCAACCGCACTGTTTCACGCACGTCAATTATGCGCTTTAACTTCGCTATCTGGTGGATTTTCTTTGAAACTTGGGCGTGATGAGACGTTATTTCGTTTCGTTCATAAACATATAAAGGGGCACTAAACCACTCTCCGCGATAGTCTATTTATGGTGATAACTCAATCTATAGGCTCTAAGCATCCTAAGAAAACTAAACATTACATTATATTCATGCGTGGTCAATTTCTTTATTCAAATTGGTATCAAATATCGATTACTTCGGAACTATCGCAGGCAGCAGAAGGCGCCGTCGGACCAGGAGAATGGCTTCCTCGTCCTAGGGCGCCCTCTTCATTGTCTTCAGTCGCTACGTGTGCTGACAGGTTATTTCAATCGATTATTGTTCGCGGTATGAATGATTGTGCATAAAGAGATGATTTGTATGCGATACGCTGAACTCTATAAGAGAGATCCCAGCGTTGTAAAATAATGTTAGGTGCCTGAAGGAAATCATCGTGAAGCGAGCCATGACGATAAAGTTTGTGGAACAGTGTTAGACGAGCGAGCCTTCGGCGATGTGATATTTCTTAATTCGGTGACACTGAAAAACGTTGAATAGTGTGCGAAACTGAAACGAGCATCACGTTTTTGCAGAGATTCAATGTTATTCGCAATGTAGGCCTCGTCAGGATCCCAAATAGCATCAGCATACTCAATTTTAGGACGGATTAGTGTGATGTAGGCAAGTTCTCACCGGATGAGTCCAAGCAAACAATTAGCAGATACAAGAATGAGACTAGTGTGGTAGTGCCATTTTAAATCGGGCTGAAAATTAATACCTAGGTGCGCGTATGTAGCAGTGACTTGTACCGCCTTGTTATTTATAAAGTGTGAGGTTGTAATTGGAGACGAGCCAGTTAGTAAATGACATATTTTTTTTGTTTTGGTAAGGCTTACTATCATTAGCCAGGTTGAACATTACGCGCTTATTTCAGCAAGGAGGTTATAATGGGCTAAAGGTGACGTCCGTATTCTCCATATATGGAGCCAAGTATAATGGAAGTACGCGTGGCCACAAAGTGTCCGTCTCGCGGCGTTCGCCTACTGTTGCCTTTTTCTTCGAATTGAGTTTCTTCATTTTTCCTCACCACTGTCTCAGGTGTTACATTATGATTAATTAGCACCAGGTCGCCCGCGCGCTCGCTTTGGTTTAGGAAGCTGAGAGTTTATGGGCGGCAAATATGGGGCTAAATGGCCGCGTTGCCATGGCACTGCCGTGGCAACACGGTTATTTGTTCCATATGTACATGGTGGCGTCCACCGAATCGGTGTCGAACGTGTGCGGTTCGAAGCCCAATACTTGTCTGGCCAGTAGGAACTTGTTGCCGGCGTGTGGCGTAGATGATACCGCGCCTGCGCTGTCATTTGTTGACGTAGGAAAGGGGGAGGGGGGACAGAGAGAGAGAGGGGGGGGGGGACAAAAGCAGGTGGGCACATGTTGAGTGTAAACAAACGCACAGCAGACGAACTGGCAGCGTGTTCTCGGGTCCAGCCATCCCGATTGTAGCTTCTAAGGGATGGTGAGCAGATGTTACACATGGGTTACAACCACCAGCTTATAGACCGACACACTGTTTATAAACATGCCCGCGTTTGCCCACACCAGGTGTGGGCACTGCGCCTGCGCAGAAGACGAATTCGCGGGAAGCGTCTGCGCATGCGCGGTGCTGTCGACAGCGCCACCGCAGCTGCGTGACGTCAGGGCCGCGTGTCGGTCTATAAACAAAGTGCTTTAAAAATATCCGTTTTTTTTTTTTTTTTTTTACTTTTTTCGTGTTGCGGTGGCACCATTGGGATACTAAGTGTGTGACGAAATGGACAAAAATGATTTTTTTTGTTGTTTGGAAAAGGGGGGGAGGGGGAACCTAATGTTTCCAATCGTCTTTTTTTTAGGCAGGTTTTGTTTGGAACGTTTGCATCTACATTGCTGCAGGGAATAAGGGGTGAACTCCGAGAATTTTTGATAGTTCCTTGGCATTGAGCTTCTCTTGGCGCCATCGCGAAGCCAGCGACCGCCGCCTTGGTCGTGCAGAGCGGGCGCGCAAGCATCGGCTGCTCCTCCATCGCGGCCGGAGGAAGTCGGAGAAGGCTTTTCCTTCCCAAGTCGAGAAAGTTACGTGACTCGTTGCGCGGCGGTTACGCGACGAGAGAAAGGGGGTCTCTCTCCGCCCGGCAGCCGAACTACCTGGTCCGGGTGGCAGGCAGCCGGCGTCGAAGTGGGCCAAGTGTGGAAATAATGCACCCCCCGACCGTCAAGTGCACGAGACTGGAACGAATAACAGCCGAGGCAAGCAAACACAAAGCGGGACGCCGGGGGAGAGGGACGCAGCTCTCTCCTACCTGCCTGACCCTCGTCGCCCTGGAAGGTTACGTCATCTGCTGGGAGAGGAGGCCAGTGTACGGGTTCTGTGCTTCGCGCTGCTTGCCTGCTATCCCGCCCGTCCGCCCGAGGCTGCCCGCTGGGAGCGCGCTTTTTCTTTTCTTTTTTCCTCCTCTTTACTAGCGCGCGTTGTTCGAGAGCGGTTTTTGTTGGCTGTGCTGCTTTTGCACCGCGTGGTTTTTTGGCGCCGACTTTCGCTGCCTGACGCTAGTTGCCGTCAACTCTCGTGTTCAATCGGGTCCATATCACACGAGCGAACAGCGCCACTTGAGCGAATAATAAGGGCGCGTGTTAACCCCCCAACCTGCGTTTACGCCGCTTCGCGGCGGTAGTCTGCGGCGGCTCATTACAAAAATGTTAACCCACTTGGCCCAGCCGTAAACGCCGCTTCGCGGCGGCCGACTATCCGCTACAGAGTCTTTCGATGAAAAGTCGGCGTTCACTAAAACGTCGTTCAACCAACTGGGTGCCACCCGTGTTCAATCACTGATTGAACGAGCCGAACACTGACGAAGCACTCGTGACCAATCTGTGTCCCGTTCTACCCTCAATTAGGTGACGTAAAAAGCCTTTCACTGGCGGCCTTGTTACTTGCTTTGCAAGTTTGGAAGTTATTTTTCTCTTCATTACATGTCTCCCCAAGTAGTTCGGATACGACCAGATTGTCTCTTCGCGAAACGCAAGCAGCGAAGATTTCGTTTCTGTCCGCATAGCAGTGGCGTAGCCAGAAAGAAAGTTCAGCCCCCCTCCCTTTCCCCTTCGCCTCTCAGCACCCAAAGTCATAAGCATCCCCCCCCCCCCCCCCCCCCATCTCCCCTGATAAAAATTCCTGGCTACGTTATTGCCGCATAGCACCTTCACCTTTTCAATGGCCTCTGTTCTTCTTTATCTGTCTTTCCCTTTCTCTTTTAATCTTCACACCTTCCGGCGTTTGTCGTCTGCTGCATTGAAAAGGAGCAGTTGCCGGCACTCACAGCTACGCTCTTACTACCGCCGCTTCCGCCCTTTCGCCGGCACACTCGCTCTCCGAATAGGTTGCAGTGTGTCACGACACGGCGTTGCAAACGCGTGTCGTGACAAGTTGGTTAGCGTTGTTTCCATAGTAACCGACAACTTAAGAAACACAGGGCGCGGCTATTTTCTTCGTGATTGGTTCTTTGGGTGCTCTCATGGGCTCACGTGCGATATGTGTATCATGTGATCCCCCCCGGTTCGACAGGTGACCCCTTTCGGTTCCTCGCGGCGATCGTCTGGCTGTCGGACGTGAGAAAAAGATGCGCGTGCAACAGATTGGGGGGGGGGGGGAGAGGAGGAGGAGGAGGAGGAGGAGGAGGAGGGAGGGAGGGAGGGAGGGAGGGAGGGAGGGAGGGAGGGGAGGGGAGGAGAGGAGGAGGAGGAGAGAGAGAGAGAGAGAGAAGGCGCGGCAGATTATTCGCCCGGCAAATCGGGAGATCAGAGCAGCGCCCGGTGGCCCGATATGTGTGTGGGATGACTTTGTAACATTGTGTCTCGACTAACTAGATTTCTGGTGACGCCGCGCAGTCATCGGTGGCCACGGTTGGTTCACTGGGTTGCCAACTAACAATCGTCCGGTTTTCCTGTAAGCGAAATCTGAAGTCCGAAGCGGGGAGGGTTAGCCGGTAGAAGCGAATGCCAGCGTGTATGTACGGATATATGCTATAAGGCGGAAGTCGCGAACAAATGAATACGTTCGGATATCTACTACACAGTTCCTCGCTTCGTGACGTGCGCTCTCCGCTTCAAAAAGAAAGAAAAATGAGCGAAAATCAGACGACGTTCAACTCGCAAGCCGCGGTCTCAATGCTCATGCACCGTACAAAAGGACACACGCTGTTTATATAGGCGTGTTTGTAGGACGGTTCTTTCGCGTTGGTCGCACAAACACTGACTGCAGACATCTTCGAAGCATACACATGTATGTAGAAAGCCAACATGTGCTTCGAACATGCGCGAGGGCGTGTCCCCAGATTATTCCGTCATCGTGTCTGCACGAAAAGCGTGTGTCTTTTGTATCTCGTGTATAAACCAACACGCGGCTCTGACGTCAAGCCTCTGCGGTGGCGCTGCTGTCGCCACGGCGCACGCGCAGAAGCTTCACCTCGTGCGAATCTATATGCGAGCAGTGCGACCGCTGCTTTCGACATGGAGAGGTGGGTGTCGCGAGGAAACAGTCGATACTTTCGAGTTTCACCAGGCTCGACTTTTTCGAACTTTTGAACGCGGTGTTCGTCAAAAGGTTTAACGGAGGTTCGACCGTTCATCGAGCTGGCGAACTCTTTGTGCAATAAATAAACATTCGAAATTTACTTTTTGTCGCTACACAGGAAAGATGACGCGTGATACTCGCCTGTTCGAGCCTGCTCCGTTGGCGCGTGCGTAATATGGTTGATAACATTGATGCCGCGAACTCTGTTGAACCCGAGGGTTCGACCTGTTGATAAAATTCGAGGAAGTACGACTTCTTAAACAGTGTTGTCCGACTTATGAACGAAAACGTGAAGTTTCTGGTAACTTTTTTATACAGTAGTGCGCTTAAAAATTTGGATACAATAAACCCGATAAATATTGAACCACTGATCAGCCAGGTGGCATCAGATCGTTTTCGATTCCTGCGCATGCGGATGATTGTCTAATTTCAGTCGAACGTTTGTCGGCTTAGTGTAAAGCTAAAAGCAAAAAAAAAAAAAGAAAAAAAAAAGTTGAATTTGGTCAAATTTGAGCTTTGGCAGATTGGAGACATCCTTAGTCGTTATCTGGCGTTGATCATTCCGTTTTGCCCGGTTCTGGGGAAGCAGATGTTTCGAAGAACGCTCCAACATCCGGCGACGGCGGCGGCGCACGGCTTCGCTTTGGATCTACCTCGTTCTTCTTTTCGATTTTATGATTATTATTTTTTTTAAACCAAGAAAGGATAGAGAGAAGTCGGTGTTGGAACGTCGCCAAATAGACCCGTTCGCTAACCGATTGAGAGAATATGGGTAACTGTAATTAACCATTGACTGTTACCCAGTCGCGTTTCTGGAATAACGTAACTCAATTTACAGTGGATTCTGAAACTGCGATGTCAAAATGTGCGATATCTCTTTGATGCACTACTCGTCCGTCTTCGTAAGCGTGGCCATGAGTGTATAAGTCAAGGCTGGAATACACACATATGGACCCGATTTGTTTTGGCCTCGCAAGCTGACGCGAGCGGCGCTCTGGCCTCGACGCCGGACGGCGCTTGCTTCGCAGGGGACTGCGGAAATCCCGGTGGAACGCCGTGGTATGCAGAGCCTACACTATTTCTTTGGGCGAGTCGTTTTTTTTTTTTTTTCCGTCGTGTGTGGGTTTTAACACCGGATGTACATTGACTATTCACCTGGAACGGCAATGCACACACACAAACAAACACACACACACACACACACACACACACACACACACACACACACACACACACACAAACACAAACACTTACATACGCGCGCGCACACACAAACACTTACACACGCGCGCGCGCACACACATACACACACACACACAAACACTTACACACACGCGCGTGCGCACACATACACACACACACACACAGACGATAAAATCGCGATGTCATGGTGCATTCACAGTTGTTCAATGTCATGGTGGAATGTCACGGTGCATTAACAGTCGTTCAAAAATATTAAAACACCTAAAATATATTTCTTTAGGAAAACCTCGGTGGGTGGGGGGGAGCGTATTTCTGTACTGTATTTCTATGCGTTCGTAAGATCGTAGGTGAACTGAACACCGTTTTGGTGTACGTTCGGGGCACCTAAAAAGGGGGCGACACTTACATTTCTGTTCAACTCAATTATTGTTTTGAGAATAATCGTCGCAGCACTTGCTTCTCGCCTTCTAGTATTTGCGTTTGGTGTCGTCGGTGGCAGATGAACATAGACAAGGGCGGTGTAGGGCGGTGTGTCGGAGCTTCGCGAAGTAGGTCCGACTGCGCACCGTACCTCCTGGAAGACGTTTTCTTCTTTTTCTTCCCCAGTGGGAGCCGTTTTACGGTCTCGCGGCATGCGGGACGCTTTGTATCGCGGCTGTCGAACGGTTCTCTCGCGTGCGTGCTTTTTACCCGGCCTGCCCTCTCGCTCCAACGGGTTGCCTGGCTGGCCCTTGCCGGCCCGACTCCAATGCGTGGGCTATCGCCGCCGTAGCCTTCGGGTCGCCGGCAGCAGCCAGAGAGCTTCGTCGCGTCGACCGCCGCCGCCCCGCGCGCCGAGAGAGATGCCGAGCTCGACCGATAATTCCGCCCAGCTGGTTTCACCCCTCCGCTCGTTTCTTCGATTTCTTTTTTCTTTGCTTCATTTCTTGTTTTGGCGTGTAGGCAGGTTAAGTCGCGGTTACACTTCTGTACGCGTGACACAAAAGACAGACAGTGTTCGCTGCTGACAGGATGAGAGAAGATGTCTGCGGACACCAACGAGGTAGGGGGGGCTTAGAGCGATAAACTGGCAGCTGAAAGTCACCCGCACAATCCGCTGCCATGTTGCACGTTTTTGACCCCCAGACACGTGAGCTTATAGTTTTACGTCTAGCTTTTGACGAAGTACCGCGCACGAATACTTGCTTATTGGTCTTTAATAACAGTACCGACGAGATACGTTAGGTTTCGTTTAAGTCCAAAATGTGCTTTTACGGCAAAGACTCGGACAGCTTCGCAATGGCCTCCGTAGATGCCGTCAGCCGCGGTGCTGCATTTTGGGTTTTTATCCGAGCTAGACACTGATCTCTGGAGCTAACAGTATTGAAACAGTTTATCATTTTTTACTTTTTCACAGCGATCGCAATACAAATTTCAGCTCAGTTTGGCGTAGAAGCCTTGGGACTCGGTACGGTCACGTGTCTAGTGGTCAAAATTGTACAACGTGGTGGCAGCCCCGGAGGGGGGTCACTCTTGCATGGTGAACGGAATACCAGTTTATCGCTTTAAGCCCCCCTCCTTCTCTGCCTTCTCTACACACACACACACAAACACACACACACTTATTTTTCACACGCGAATACCTAATAACATATGCGTATATAAACAGGAACTGTTCTTTGCTTAGCTTTTCTTTTGTCTCATTCCGTTTTTTCTTTTAGTGTGTTTTAAGTGTTTGCTGAAGTTTTCTAATGATATAGGTTTTCTTCTGAGTCTGCATTGTAGTTGTATATTTTTTTCTCTTTTATTTGTTCTTCAGTTTGTTTCATATATTTGTTATGTTTTTATCGTGTAACTTTGTTTTCCTTTCATTTACAATGTTGCCTCTTCGATCGATGCGGGGCCAACTTCTAACCGCCAACTAAACCCAGGGCTCCCCTCCTCCAAC
This sequence comes from Ixodes scapularis, assembly GCF_016920785.2. Lineage (NCBI taxonomy): Eukaryota > Metazoa > Arthropoda > Arachnida > Ixodida > Ixodidae > Ixodes > Ixodes scapularis. The sequence goes on from NW_024609868.1 coordinate 20,627,118, forward strand.
TCTTTTATTTGAAAACATTGGGACTCCTGCCTGAATAAATATCTCGTAAACTAACAGCCTGAACAAAAAAAAACAACAAAAAAACATTTTGATATTGACTTTACATATTTGCGTTTGGATGGGACCGAGCGCGATTGCTCACCCACGCCATCCACCGGGTGGCCCTGGAACGATTTCCGATCTGCGTGTAGCTAGACTGAATGTTTTACGGTATTTGCGAGGTAAAATCTATATACGCACTGTTTCTGAGAGAGAAATGGGCGCTTTTAACGTCGGAATTATTTCGAGCCCACGGTAATAAAAAACACCTGAGAAAAAGATGAGTAAATAAACGCATATCTGCAGTGTTCCAGAGCTACCGGATAGGTGGCGCTCGTGCGTTCTCTCGTCATCAGGGGTCACAAGCGGTCATTTGTAACTGAGTCAGTCGCACTCAGGCGCAAATGTTGGAAAACTCAATTAACACTGACTTTTTTCACTTCTGCATTTTTCGTTTTCAGTTTTTGCTTTTTCTTTTCGTTTAGGTTTTGATGCTAAAGATCAGTATTGATTGATGTTCTTTGCATGGAAAATAGTAGTTTCATACCTCAGTCCCCAATTGGTGAAGTAATTTGTTTTCAGGTGACGCTAACCAATTAAATAATAAATTCAAAATTCATTATTCTCTCCGCTCGGAGAAGGGAGGTGTGTGAAGGTATCTTTTATGTCGCAGTAAGGCGAATAATCGGTTTTTTGCCACTTCTGTTTCGAAGTTGTCCAAGTAATTCGTTTGTGCCCCAGTCTCCAGTCTCAAGTTGTTTTACGTCATGGTAAATTTCCGTAAGAGATTGGAGAGTTTTAGAATAGGCGGCCCCAGCGCTTCGGGTCTCCCGAGCTGCTCGGGGGACGCAAAAACGTTGAAATCCCCTATTCTAAGACTCCCTAATAGGGAGTTTCATAACTCCCTAAAACCTATATAAAAGTTGTAAGGAACATTCGAAGACTTTGTATTTCGTATTTCTTAATCTTTAACGTCGATGTATTTCTAGTATTGACAATTCACTCGTTATCGTTATTCTATGTACATACATCACGGCATCGCGCATTGAGTCATTGTGGTCGGTTGCACGTGAGGAATTGTATATAGTCCGAGCCTCGAGCGCGAGCTAGTAGTTACAATATTTGTCTACGCCACTTTCTTGCTTTCCCCTTCATTTAAATGCACCACTTTGACGCAAAATAAATTCAATGAAATGGAATACATACTCGTGACAGACGTCCGGAGAACTCTCGAACATTTGACATTCGCCTGTAACAGCTATGGTGTTGATTCATTACAGGCTATCACATCCTCTGGAAGAGGTCTGTGCCTCTGTGTGGGATAGGGGGAAAAGGGGGGGGGGGGGGGGGGGGGGGGGGGGTTACTAGGAACCCCGATGAGGCCTCGTAATTGTCATTTTGTGAACAATGAACCTTTTCCTTGCTATCTCTCCGGGGATCGGATTGGAAGAACGTGTTTAAGACTCGTGCGAGGAACAATCGTCGATCCATTCGCTGGTCTTCCGTGCAGGCAGCGGGTAGGGACGTGCTTCGTTATATAGTCTGCTATCTCGCCCTTTTTTTATTGGGCGAGCACCGAGCTTTTGGAGATCGCTTGCGTTGATCGGACTTTTAATGCGCGCACGCACGCGGCGATCGGTTTCGGTCCACTGTAACTTGTGTTTAATGGCAGTAACCAGTCTTGCTTTCCTGCACTCTCCCCTTCCTTGCCATCGGGGAGCCCCCCTCCCGCTTTAATTTTAATCAGATCGCTTCTGTTACTATCATACAAGCGTCTTGAATAATAAGTTGAGAATTGGGTCTACATTTTTTTTTTCTCTCGCTTGATTGGCTATGCATTCAAAGTGCTGAACCCGTCGGTCATTCGAAGATGTATTGTTCTCTGTGTTATAAAGTGTTTGCCCACCTGGATCGCCAGGTATCGAAATTCATTGAAGATTAATGTGCGCTTAATTATCGGTACACGCGGTGGTTTTGAACTGGTTAATTCGGATATTGCATATTGTCTTCTTAGTACTAGAACGAGCGAACAAGCTGATTGAGTAGTTTGGAGTTGTGGAATGGCGCAGTTCATATTCGTTAGAAGAGAAAATGAATGTGGCCTAACGTTACTAAACCACTCAGCTGAGAAACTCACCTTTGAAACCTGGACCGCTCGCGTCTACCGATAGCAAACTATATACGATAACAGCGCACCCTTTTAGCGACGAGTCAAAACATGAAAGTTCATTTACATTGCTACTGGCAGGGGTGGAAGCCCTGCGCCAATTGCTCCAATGGCGCGCCAATCCGCTTTCGCTGCGCCATCGTGCTCCCAAACGCACATGGTGCACCAGAACTAGCCGAAAAAAAGATTTGTTTTAAAGGTATATTTATTGGAGTGCTCTGCTTTATTGGGCACACTGTTTTACCGTGTTATCTTCGTTTAGGTAATTAATTCTGAACCAAAAGGAACTTTTAGCACACCGTTACCGTGTTCCGCCTACCGGGCGCTACAGGAGCTTTTGAAGCATGCTTTTAAGTGCGCGCCCGAGTGATACCGTGACACCGGAGCACGCGCTTAAAAGCATGCTTCAAAGGCTCCGGTAGTGCGGTACGCGGAGCACGGTAATGGTTTGCTGAAAGTCCCTATTGTTACGAAACCAGCACACCCATATGGTCCTGTCAACGGCGTGTAGGTCTTATCTCCGAAAAGGGACCATGCATAGGTCGCTTTGTCAGAGTATTCATCGCTACTCTGACAAACGACGAAACGATGCCTTAAAGCATCGTTCCGTCTTTTAATTGCATTTTTTTTTTTTTGACGTTGAGCACGGTTGCGTGTATTCAAAATACCACACACGCGCATTGATTCGCGTATACCGTAAAGTGTCATACGAACGACGGCCCCCGAGAAATCACTCGTCCAATATTTTTTTTTATTTTTTTTTTTTATTCACATTTACCGCGTGATCTACGGTATCGGTACGTGACAAGCGTGGCCACCGCGGGTTCCCTCGTGCTTATCGCACCGTGACACTCGAATCTGCAGCATCCGCAATATGCGCGGTATGCGTTCCCGTGACATGCAAATTCCTAACTCGTTCCCGCATTTTTTTTTTTATCATCATTTGCGATTTTTGCGCGCGATATTGATTCCCTTTACACCCGAGTTTGTAGCGGCCGGGTTCTTGCGCGTATATCGCACTGTGAAGCGCGAATGCGCTGCGTCCGCGTTCTGCTGCCATGCCCGTGACTGTGGAGTTCATAGCGCATTCCCGCGTACTTATCGCGCACGTGAGTTTGCCGTGTCTGCGACATGCATTGTGCATCATTAATGAAAAGACAGTCAGTACGCAGGCGAGCTGGAGATAGTTAATCAAGATGTTTTAAACCCGAGACTGCGGTGAGGGAAAATTGAGGAAACCTTGAAGTCGAAGAGTTCCCGTTTACGTAACTTGTACTGCCCTGTGCCCCCTCCCACCCGATACGAACAAACACACAAACGCGCACACACACGCACGCACACACACACACACACACACACACACACACACACACACACACACACACACACACACACACACACGCACACACACACAAACGCACACAAACTCACACACCATTTACCTTGGGTGGGCGTTCTTTCAGGACCTTATGGTATATAAACGTACCTAAGAGCCTGCTGGCATGTTTTCGCCTATCATCCAATCTCCGGGGAAAGCGATAACTGCTCTACAAAGTTAAAGAAACTTTTGAAATGTTTTCTTGTCTTTTTTGCGTGTTTGGGATGTGTACTTTTGCTGAGATCGCTTCCACGCTGCTCATTCATGTCGTAAACGTAACGCACAAAAACGATAATTAGTTGCCTGGATAATCTGTAGAGCTTGTAAATGACGTACAGACGTGGCGAGTACAGGCGCTGGCATACAAACAGCAAGCCGACGAGAGGACAAGGAGAACTGTGGGAATGTCCTGCTGAGCAAAGCAAATTCTAAACCGTTGTGCTAGAACGCGTCCAAGCAATTGACTGGAAAACCTTCAGTCTTATGGTCTTCGTTGCTGGATTTGTTTCTAACTTTTCTTTTATTAAACTGCTTTTTTTTTTTTTTTTTTTTTAGTCAGTCATGTTCGTTCTAGTCAGGGTTAATTAAGCGCATATGGATGAGCAGGGTTGGGGGGGGTGGTATCATAAAGGTTTAAATATTTTACATTTGTACTTTTATGAGATGGAGTAGATTTGTACTCTGTTGAGGATTGGGATACTTTTGTTTGCTGAACAGGGACTTGCGATATTTTTTTTTTTCTTTCTAATAATGAAAACTGTAGTCAGTATTGGACTTTATTTCATAACGTACTATTATCTTGAAATATATTTGTTTTCAACTTTTGGAACGTTTGATTTAGGTTTTTAAGTAGGCACAACGTTTTGTTTTATTGAGGCTTAGGTTGTGCTTCTTTAGTTCACTATGCCTTCTATTGTAAATATTTTAGAGGAGCCCACCCGCTACCAGGGCAGCTTTCGGTAGCCACCATTCAAATATTTTTTTTATGCTATGGGATGGAATATATTTAAAGAAAGGGTAGGGTATGTTTGGAACTGGTTTTCGAACTTCACATGAAATGCTTTTTCGTTGATATATTTTTGTATTTAGAAAAACACATCTGCGCTCATAGTCCCGAGTGTGACCTGGGTGACCAGCTTCAAGGTTTACTTATACTTCTACAAAACTTGACTTTTGTTGCTCCTGAGCTCATCCAAAGCAGAGCTTTTGCTACTCGAAAGCTGCTCCAAAGGGGAATCTTTGCTGCTCCCAGACCTGCTCCAATAGGCCGAAGCTTGCTGCCACCCCTGTACTACGAGATGCCACTGCGAGATGCCACTGCAAGATGCCACTGCGAGATGCCACTGCGAGATGTCACTGCGAGATGTCACTGCGAGATGTCACTGCGAGATGTCACTGCGAGATGTCACTGCGAGATGTCACTACGAGATGTCACTGCGAGATGGCACTGCGAGATGGCACTGCGAGATGGCACTGCGAGATGGCACTGCGAGATGGCACTGCGAGATGGCACTGCGAGATGGCACTGCGAGATGGCGCCACCGGCCCTTGCGCGATTCGACCCGAAGCGATGCGTGCGGACATGCAGTTTCCGGAGTAGCCGCTTGGGGAGAAAAGGCGGCGTTGCAATCGCCTTTAGTTAGGTTCTCTTGTACGGATCGAAGACACTTTTTCAAAGCAGCCTCTATGACAGTTTCCCAACTGAGTTGTTCTAGTAACGTTTATTTGGCCGGGCTGCGAAGGATACAGCAACTATTGGTGACGAGGTGTGCCGGTGCCTCCCTCTAGCATGGTTCCTATCTCTGATGTCACGACCACGATTATAAATGACCAGTGACAATTTCGATGGTGTAAAAACCACGCCTGAAGCTTGTAGCCTTCGCGTCTTCAAACCAAAGCTGTTCGAGTTGACAGTCTGACATTCCTCGTATTTCCATTAATGAAAGTAGGATTCTTCGTGCCCAAAACGTCATAGCGAATGTTTGGCCAATCGGGGAGGGCCGACCACGAACACGCTTCTGGTCGCGCACGGCGCCGAATGGTCACTCGCATGGATGAGAACGGCAGCGCGTCTCTTTCGGGTGCCCGGCCTCCACAGCGCGCGCTCCTTGCCTTCCGCCGTGCTTTGACCGCCCTTTTTATTTTCTCACTGACTGTAGACAAATGCCTCCTCTGTTTTATGGGCGCCGCCATGTTTGTTTATGCAGACGCCATGACACAGTAAAGGAGGGGGGGGGGGGGGGGGGCTGCGCTTTTTGCGAAACTACGTTTTTCTTAGAAACCTTCGCACATATCGTAGTGCATGATGGTCAGAAAGGCATAGTCACGGAGCTCCAAGAACAACACAAATGCCAAGAGTGCTGTAAAGAGCAAAAACCTTGTTTTATGCGTAGCGCCTCTCTTCACAAGAGCCTGTGTTTGACATTATTATTTCCCATTTTTATCACTGGCGGGTAGGATTTCGGACACTGGTCTGTAGGAGGCAGGATTACTCAGCTACAATTCTATAGTTGGTGACAGGTTAAGAGTGAAATGGAAGCTCGTCCCGCCTCTCTCTCCCCTTTGGCAGAGCGGACGCTGGAGAGGAGGTGACCCTCTTTCCAGCGTTCGCTCTGCTGAAGTGGAAAGAGGCGGTGGGAGGAGCTTCCCGTTTCCTCTTGCCCTGTCACCGACTATAATATTCGCAATATGGTGAAGCACAAAAGAACCTTGTCTCCTCATTCATTCTCTTTCTATGTACCCCCCCCCCCCCCCCGAATTGCTGTGTTTTCTCCTGTTTGTCAGTAGACGTTCTGACAATATTTTCTAACCGCTCACTCACCCTAATTTTTTTGTCGATTTAATTTTTTGTTGGCTTAATTTCTCGATCATCTCTTGGTTCTGATTGTGGATCGTCTCCCGGTCTTCTCTGATTATAACAATGTCCGATCTATGTCACATAATTTCTTTGCAGTTGTTTCTCCTCGCAGATACGATGCCGCTTCGGCTTTTTAAGTCAATCCGAATGCAATCACTTTTTGGTTGTTGCTTTTGATTGACATGGTGTTATAACGCAGGTAGTGGGTGTCAGATTAGACGGAATTTTCACCCAAGATTAACACTTATACGCGTCATATCGCACACACACACAAAAATGTTTTGCGCATGCGTTTGCGAATTACTTCTTGACAATACTTCGTTGTCGGAGAAAGAAGCAATGCTTTTTGGCGTTTGAAACGTTTGTCTTTTATAGGATAACAAACAATATTATCTAAAATGCCCCTACTTACGTCTTAAATTTTCCACATATAGGGAGAAATTAGTAATGCTCCGCGGCAAGCAACCTGATTTTTTTTTTTTTTTGCAACGGTTTTTGATGTGATAACTAGTATAGAAATGTCAAAGAAACGGACATAAATTATTCCTGGTAAGTTTATATAAAGATTGCGACGTCAGAACCCGACTAAGCATTGAACGAACAGTCTCCTGAAAAATGACTCCGTCAACCCTTCAAACAGTATTTTGTTTTCTTCCTTTTTTTTTTTTTTGATTGTCAGCGGCGTGATTGAAATGTGGCAAATTGAAGGCAAGGTCTCGGAATATCTTGTAGAGTCTCCGCGAAAATTCGAGTTTCACACCAAGAAACTTTTCGTTGAAGAAATCTTCGGCTTGGGTACAAAGAAAAGGGAGGCAAAGCCACACTTGTTTTTTTGACGATTTTAGCTGGCTCATGCATATTGCAAAGGCAACATCATGCAGTGAGCGAGGTCACTTGTACTTCGAAGCTATACAGCCTCAAAAGTACTACCAAGGGTATAATAAAAAATGATTAAGTAGCGACACTACCACGGTAGTTGATTTGAACTTCGCCCGGACAAGTCACTGCAGAAGGATGCTCAAGGCCTCTTACGTCAGTTTATATGCCAAAAAGTGCCTGATGTGCTGTCCTTTGGATTGGGTGAAATTCTACGTCTCTTTAATTACTTCCCATTTATTACGAACAACGCGAAGAAAAATGGCACTCTGAGAGTCCTTCCAAGTAACTAAAGCCTGTAAGTTGGGGCGGCTTCTAGCGGATTCGATTGGTTGCATTGGTGCACGCTACACTGTGTAACTTTGCTCCGACAGGCGCACAACCTGTTTCTATTAATGGAAATGGCTCGGACTCCTCTCACGTGACTTCTGGTGTCCCCCAAGGTTTAGTTTTAGGCCACCTGTTGTTCCTAATCTCTATTAATGACATTCCAGTCCATGTCTCATTCTCTATTGGTCTGTTCGCCGACGACTGTGGAACATACTCTGAACCAGGGATGGGCGGCATCTCAAATACAAGTATTTGAAATACGTATTTCAAATACTTTGTGTATTTTGCATTTGTATTTATTTAAAAATTGGGTAATGTATTTGACGTGTGTATTTAAATACTAAAACGTGGGTATTTCAAATACAATTGTAATTAAATGCAATTTTGTGGGCGAAAATACATTCCTCAAATTTATTGTCACTGTCGAGAGCAGGAAGAAAACTACGTTCTGCACCGAATGCAGTGTCTCTCAATCAAGCACAAGCGTTTAGCGACTTCCTGATTACGGTGCTAGTCCAGGGCAAGGATAGTGACGAAATCGACGTTCACAGGCAGACTGGCTAAATAAGTACTTGTGACAACTTGTGATGCTTTCCAGCCTGATTTCAATCCATATTTTTGCCTGGAACATTCTAAATGCGCGGGTCGTCCAGATTTTCGTAACTGGTGCGAGTTGCAACAATAAAGCATTCTCTAGCTATTGCTGCGCGTCTTGGTCGTCTCGGTTCTTTGTTGGTCTATACCAAAATGTAATCGACAAAGAAAGCTGCTTTCTTGTACTTTTTTCACGTATTACGTCCAAGCTGATTACATTTTTTTTAAAATTATATTTCTATTACGTTACCAGAGCCTCGCACACTAACTCCCGAGTGTGCGATGCAAAATTAAAATGAGATACCCAGAAACCCGTTGCAGGTGCCCTGAAGTCGCTGACGCAAATTTTGAGGAATGTAATGCTTTTTTGGAAATGTAATTAGAGTTGTAATTAAATACATTTTGACGAAGTATTTTGTATTTGTATTTTGATACATATTTGCATGTATTTTGCCGATCCCTGCTCTGAACTAACCAGTGATTCTAATGTTCAGTCACTTCAGACTGACCTTAACAATGTTTCTTGCTGGTGTGATAGATGGCTAATGAAACTTAACAAGTGCAAATACATGAGAGTATAACGTCAAAATAACACTTGTCCTTTTATCGCATTGAAAGTGTATTAGTTTATGTATCTTCATATAAATACCTTGTCGTACACATAACTAACAACAACCTAACGTGGAATGCTCATATTGAATATGTGATTAATACTGCTAACCGCATGCTCGGCTTCCTCAAAAGAAACGTATATATTACGCCGCTGTCATTAAAACTGGTCCTTTTTAAATCCTTAGGTCGCAGTAAGCTCGAGTACGCAGCCACTATCCGGGATCCTGCTAAAGCTCTTGCATTATCACTAGAAGTCATTCAGAACCGTTCCGTTCGTTTCATAATACGTAACTATCATCGCACATCAAGCGTGACAGCGATGAAAACGACTTTAGAGATCCCTGACCTCACCGTCCACAGAAAAGTATCCCGACCTCGCTTATTTCATAAGGACTGCAAGCACAACCCTTCATCCCGTCAGCATCTTTTAACACAACCATCTTATCTCTCATCACGTGTCGTTTATCGAAATAAAGTACGCACTTCCTTTCTCAGTTTTAATCAGTCTTTTATGCCCACGACATCTTCGGTTTAAAAGCTCCTATGACACCTCTAAATTGAAATGACCTATGACTTTTCGAAAGCGCCGAATTTAAAGATGTCATTTGTGATGTTGTTTTGTGTTCGGATTAACAGTTTTGTGTTACATTTTTCTGCCTCTGAAGAGTTATGTTTATGTATTGAACAACTTTGCTTAACTGCTTTGTTTGTTTCCTATTCACCTGCCTCTTTTTCTCTGTGATGTTTTTTAGGTGTTTTTTGTCCATTCCCGTCTGTAATGCAGTGATGATACACGACCGCATCCAGATCGAAACGGGCAGGGATGGGGGTCGAACCCGCGACCCCTAAGTTCTGCTGCGATAGCTTCTTCGCTCCACGTGCTCGCAGCTGCAAAACATTCGGCCACTGCTCGGGGAATGGAGTGCGTAGCCTTCTTATTGAGACGTCACGACCCCGGTTATTGATTAATTTATGGATAGTGATTGGCTCATGATGTGGTCTGTCAGTTATTTACTGTGACAACTATGCTTTATTTTTTTTTTTTTTTTTGGCAGGAGCGTTTTGTTTTCCGGATTCATAATCGCTTTCTCCTTTTTCCTTGGCGAGGGCTTCTCACGCAGGCGCTGTACGTTTTATGGTTCGGCGTGAGTTGTATTTTTTCCCGCTGTCTCCGCGTTTAAGCGCAACTACCCCGTCCTTCCGCGGTCTAATCGTCGTCCCCCGTTCTGCCTGTGTTGCTGCAGTCTCCCTCTCTCTCTCTCTCTCTCACTGCAAAAAAAAAAAATTGCGTTGTGGTAGTTGCGTTTGACGAGGTTATAGCGTTTCCTTTCATGTTTTGAAGCGGAAACCTGTTCAAGCCCCAGCCGCAACCAGGGTTGTGACTGAGCAAAGCTTTGGGGGAAAAAAACAACAGCGATGTGCAATCACAGACACACGGCCTCAAGCAGACGATAACAATGCAGCGATGTTCAAGCTCGGCATAAAATGGTGGTATAGTGGTGGTGGCGGTGAAAACGTTTGTGCAAAAAAATCCTAACACTTTTTTTTTTTTTTTCTTTGCTTGGAGCAATAACTTATGCTGTCACAAGGGGGAGGGGGGGGGGGGGTGCTATTTTGAGGCTTCGTGCAGAGCGGGCGCCATTGACGATCACGATTCGAAAATGCGTCTACCAAAGTTTTAAATAAAAAAAAAAGTGTTTTATTTTTTAGACGATTTTTGGTTTTATACAATGTGCACATACGGCGTCGGAAGCTCAGGCGACATCGTTTTGCTTTGTCGCGAAATGACGGAAAAGCGTTTCCTTTAATTTCGCTCGAAGCTTCGGATAATTAGCGACGGCGATTTTTAGACGCTACGATGGTCGACGTGTCGTTATCTTCGAAGCGTTGCTTATTTTTAATGGCTCTAGAGCCATATTGGGCTCGGGCGGTTAACAGTGGTGCAGAGTGAACTACCACAACGAGTTTTCCTCCGAAATAAGTTTTGCACCAAGAAAACTTGGAGGGCGTCTGCCGCACAACTGCTTTCTCCAGTGTGCTTGGTAGCGAAGCAAATTCGGGGACATCGATGTTTCTACAAAGCGCGAGGCTCTGTACAAACATCCGTATGTTGTAACCCTGGTTCTACGCTGTAGTGGGGTCGATTTAGTCTGCGCCGTAGGTCTCCTAAGCCCGGGTCCTTCACGCTAATCACGCAGCGTCTGTCGAGTGAGGAGTGTTTTCATTTGGAGCTGGAACCCGTAAAAAAGGTACTTCGCATAAAGTGACTAAAAAAAGAGGGTCGCAGCTGTCGCGCTCGTCTGTTGACGTACAGACACGTTTGCGTAGCTAGAGCGGACGACCTTGCTTTCCGCTTTTTTTTTTTTTTATCTATATATTGTGACGGGATTTTCATCGTTGTCGTCGCACATCATCAGTATTATCTAGATGGCTGGTGGGGCCCGACCGGGCAGCGCGGGCCGGTTCGAATAGAAGCATCGTTGAGACTGGTCGGCGAGTCCGCCGTCTTCCTAAAAATATGTATGTTTTTAACCGAACCGTGTTGGTCCCTGATAGGGTAGAGGCAGGTGCTCTTCCGGATGCCTAAAGCAAAACAAGCTGGAACGTAGACGAAACACAGACCAAAAACAAAATGTGTCGATGAGAGCGGAGCGAGGATACGCGACGCGACTAATAGCGGCGGCGCTCGGCTTTTTATTATTATTGTTAATACTATTATTATATTTTTCTCTCATATACTTTTAATTGCCACGTGGTGCTCATTCCCCCGGAAGTCCCTCAGCGTATGCCGCACCTGGACGCACTGGGATCACCAATTCTATTTATTTCGACAGAATTTATTTGATTTGTATCTGGTTGGAAGGACTATTGTGGGCGGACGCAAAGCTAGCCGCTCGAACGCGTGCAAACGACGGACACCGGCGTTCGGCGTTCGAACGCGCTCAAACAGTGAATGGAGACAAAGGCATACCTTTGCGCGTACCCACTAACTCTTTGAATCGGAGCTCGGCGCTTTGGCGTTCCCGCGCCCCCTCCTTTTCCCCAGTTTCTACCCGTATAGTTTCCACAGTGCTGCAGTCCCGCATTACTGTGCATGCGCGCGCCGTTGTCTTCGTGCTTCGTGATTGGCTCTATGGCGTTCTTGTCGGCTAACGGAGCCATCTCATTGGCTGCAAAGCGACAACGAGATGCTTGGCTTAAGGCGTCTCTGGGGTGAGAAAAACTGCCATTGGCGCTGCTCGCGCGCCGTGTACGGGTTTGGCGGGCGCTGCGCGGGGGAGCGAGTGAGTGCTGCGAGCACGTGCTGTTTGTTGTCCGGCGTCGGAGAAAGTGCGCGGCTCTCTGCGGCGCTCGCTGGCGCTCGTCGCGGAGCTGAGGGGGGGCTCGGCCGTCGGGAATCGGGGTTAGCGGCGTGTATAACGTAACACCGGTGCGACCGCCTGACCCATTTGCCAGTCCCCAGGGAAACTCGCCGTCTCTCTCTCTATCTCTCTCACTCTCTCTCGCCGGTGTTTGCTTTGTCGCCTCGTGTCTTTTCACGAAGAGTCGATGGATGAGTCCGTTGTGTCATTGACGACTCTCTGACAGATTTTTCGCCCTCCCAATCAGACCCCGTCGTGGTTCGTGCCCGACTTTTCTTGAGGTGTGCGTCAAGGTCGCGGTGGTGTCTATAATCACTAAAAATGCAAAAGAAAGAAATGCGGCGCGAGGTAAATTATTTTTGAGTGTCTCGCTTCGTGATCGGCTCTTCGGGGTTCTCATCCGGTGATGGCGTAATCGCAGTGGCTGGAGAGCGACAATGAGATTCGGGTGATTAGCCTCGCCCTGCGTTTCTTAAAACACACACACACAAAAAAAGGAGGGGGTATGTGCGTTTACTTTCCTGCAGAGCACGGAGACAGTGAACCATGGCGCGAGCAATGAAATGGTCCCAACGAATGACAAAACGCATAATACAATTAGGCAAAAAAAAATGTATATATATGTATGTATGTCATATAGGGGCGAGGAGCATATATAAAGCATGCTTCACCAACTAGCCCAAATTTCAACAGCATGAATAAAGCTTTCTTGGCTTATTCTGCCTGCACACATCGCTTTTTTTTATCGTTTGATTGTTATATGTGCTTTGTCATTAGCTGCGGGGGATCCTTCTGGTGTTGGTTGTGACAGAAATGTTGAGTCAGGAATGATTTCGATGTATTTGGGCACGTAGACCCGAAATAGAAGTACGTTTCCGAATCGCCTACGCGCGAAACTGAACTCCTCAAAAATATTTATTTAAACGTCTAAATTTTAAACGTATAAATAAAAAAAAAAAAAATAAAAAAGAAGGAATTTCGGTTTTCTTACTTTGTGAGACTGATTTTGATTGAGGAGCGATTCGGAAAGTTGACTGTAAAGTCCGCATGATGTGCACTGAGCAGTTTTTACAGGATTTGGTTGTCAGTTAGATCAAGGATGATTTTCGTTTTTAAAACCCCTGATCGTAGACAGGCGCCGAAAAAACACAGGGACAAGAACAAGAAGAGACGTGAACACTGGGAGATGTGCCAGTGTTTACGTCTCTTCTTGTTCTTGTCCTTGTGTCTTTTCGGCGTCTCTCTACGGTCAAGAACCAACTAGCCCAAATTGCCATATTAATAAAAGGTGTAGGTTTTGAATGACTAATAAACACCTAATTTTTAATACGCATGTGCATTTTATTCCTCCACGTAAACGGGCAAGTTGTTCACTAACATCTTAAGAAAGGCCGGAACTGGCTTGTTATGTCCACGCTTGGTGAACCGTTCTTGGGCGTTCCTATCCTTAGTACCGCGATGCCATTGGCTGCCGAACTAGATGTTGAATGACGTCACTTACGGTATGGGCGTAAACATTGATTTGCCGTCACCACGCCAATAAAAGGCATTCAGGATACAAGCGTAATCGTCACCCGTTCTCGTTTTGACTCATCACTTTTTCTTTTCTTCTTTTGCTAATTGGAAATAAAGTTTTTTTTTTTTTTTTTTTTTTTTTTTGTCGTTGCCCATAATTGATATGTCTATTAGGTGGCTGGGGACGACAGTAAGCGAAAAAAGGTGTATAGTAACGCCCCGCATGCGACACTGTTCTTACACTGGTGTGCGGCAGCAGGTCTGTTGGCATTACTATTTTTTCCGTACAATACTTTGGGTACAAAAGCAGCTTCCCCCTCATTCTCTTCCATGGTGGTGCAAAATAAAAGATGTTACGTCAATGCAAAGCATGTATATCGCAGCCAAGGGATTGCAGCATCCGGCGCACTTTAATAAAAAAAAAACTCGTGCGTCTACTTTCTCGCACAACACTGGGAGAGCCAATCACCGTAATATACGGAGGCAGCTCAGCGAATGACGATGCCGAAACATATGTTTACACTCTAAAAAAAAGTGTGTGCGTCTACTTTCACGCACAACACTCGGAGAGCCAATCACCGCAACTTACGGAGGTAGCTCAGCGAATGACAATGCCAAAACATGTTTAAAAAAAAAACAAAAAAAAACGGAGTTTGAGTTGTGATATTAAGCAATGCAAGACGTCACGTTTGCATTGCTTGATGTCACAACTTAGACTGCGTTTTTTGGACTAAACAAAAGTTTCGGCATCGTCCTTTGCTGAGCTGCCTCCGTAAGTTGCAGTGATTGGCTCTCCGAGTGTTGTGCGGGAAAGCAGACGCACCGGCTTTTTTTTAGAGTGATAGACCAAAAAAACGCAGTCTGAGTTGTGACATTAAGCAATGTAAAACGTCACGCTTGCATTGCTTAATGTCACAACTCAGACTGCGTTTTTTGGTCTAAACAGATGTTTCGGCATCGTCATTCGCTGAGCTGCCTCCGTAAGTTCCGCTGATTGGCTCTCCGAGTGCTCTGCGGGAAAGTTGACGTACGGGCTTTTTTTTTTTTTTTGAGTGCGGACAACTGAAGCACCAATGACAAAGCAGCACCCTGCGTCTCTTTTTCTTCAGCTGTCACCGACTATGCTCGTAGAGTGTGTCGGTGCTGTGAGGAGTGACGCCGTGTGGGGGTGTTGCTGCGCGCGGCGTTCCTCGCTTATCTCATTTCCTCATTGCCGCACTTGGTCGCGCCAGCACGCGCTGCAGGGGCCGGAGGTGCGGACGCCCGCAGTCTTCTTTAGTGGCCACGACATTTTACGATTGCAAGTGGTTCGCTATGTACTGGCTGCGACGGAGTGATGTGTTCCTGTCATCAAATATTTTAATATCGTGAAATTTGTTAAAAAATGTTATTCGCAAAATTAGTTTGCTTTAGTATTTGATGGGTTGCTGACGTTTACATAATTAGAATAGGCAACGCGGACAAGACAGAATAACTTATCGTTAAAAAAAAAAGAAGAAAAAAGCTCTCGTTTGGGGGGGGGGGGGGGGGGGGGGGGGGGGGGGGGGCTCGGGGTCGGGGTCGGGTCGGGGTCATCATATCTAGCATTCTTGTTCGACTTGTTCGTAACATAAAACGTGCACACCAGCTCAGGAGAGCATTGGAAATTAGGGTGATGCTTACCGACAACTATCTGTTAAGCAACACGTATAATATCATTTAGACTGTCCCCAGAGCTCTTGATGTCTAAAAAATATGCCACAATTCAGGGGAATTATGGGAATATTGCCATCTTTGTTACAAAGACTGCAAGCAGTCAGCCTCGTTAGACGAGTGCAACCACCGTTCCCACTGCTATTTTCGACAGTGCACCCGCTTGTGACGGTTCTTCGGCTATCCACAAGATTGTTGAACATAATTCTCCGCACTAAATTTAATTTCTTGACGGCCCTTGGAAGCCATCGACGACCGGAGATCGATGGCCTATGACGCGGTCAGGTAAGAGTTAAGTTTTGTGATTCGCTGGGATCCTTGCGTTGAGCGCCGTGATTGGCTGGCTGCCTCCGTGTTCTGCAAGAAAGCGAACTCCTAATATTTTGTAGGACGTGCGCGGCGGTCGTATCTCAAGTCTTAATGAAGGAAAACGTTCCCGCGATTTAAATCCCCGTGTGTGCGTGCGCGTTTTTTTTTTTTTTTTTTTTTTTGTAACGTCAACGGACCTGTAGTAGCCTTTCTCGAGTAAAGCGTTGACTATGTATGATCTCAAAAAATGGGTTATGGCGGTTCGCATTTCTGCATCACTCAGCTCGTCCGCCAAGGTCACGACGCGACATTGGCTACAATACTGAACAAATTAAACATTGCTGTTAGTTCTTTTTTAAATTTTTTTTAGAGCATGGTCGGATGTTTTGTTGAAGATGCTGCACTGTGCGACGCAGTCAGTGCGAACACGGCATTGGCGCTTTTTCATATTTGTCCGAGGCGACACATTTTACTCGGACGACCAGACTAGAGTCACTGACAGGGGCTTGAAGTTGATGCAAGGTCTCATTAAAAACTAACATTGCTTTTTTTTTTCTTTTTTTTTTTACGTTCCGTGTTGTTTTGTCTTTCTGTTCCCCCATTCTCCAGGGATAAAAGAAAAGAAAAAAAAAAGTCATGTGTGGTTTACTTATGTTTAGGCGTTTTGATTCGTCCTTGGGCGTTTTTATGGCGAATGATGCAAGCCGATTGGCTGCGAAGCGGTAATGAGATGCTTAGCATTCGCCACGCCCTGCGTTCCTTAGACTGTCAGTGACTGAAGTATAGTTCGGTTATAACATAAGTAAGAGGGGCAAAAAAGGAGAAAAAAAAAACGCGTTGTGTACAGTTGGAAGGCTTTACACAACTGAATCGATTGCATTACAGTGTGCAGTACTACAGGATCACCTCAATAATACACTGAAAAATCTGGAGCGTCTACTTTCCCGCAAAACACTCGAGGAGACCGAATCGCTGTATTCTACGGAGAGAGTCTTGGCCAATCACGAAACTAAAGACATGTAAAAAAAAGCTGTTTGCACGTTGTTTTTGGTAGCATAATGATGCCTGCGATGTGACATCGCGGTCATAATTTTGTCATCGGTCTCGGGATTGACCGAGCTTCCTCTAGAGATCGCGGTGATTGGTTCACCGAGCGCTCTGCACGGTATCGCAGATGCACCCGCGAGCATCTTTTAGTGAGATTTCCCGGCATCCCTGTCTTGAGACGGCTGTTTGAGGATAACGCGTGAATTAAGACGGGGTCGTTCATTTCTGTCGTCGACGGGTCTGGCCGAGGCGTGGTCCTCTTCTCGGGGTTGCTTCACTTGCCCCCGATTCTGGCTCGCCTCCAAATCGTCTGCGCGGCCGCCCAGACGCTCGGCTGGAACGACGCGATCTCGGCGAGTAGGCAACTGTGTCCGGCTTCAACGTGTCTCCGCCTCCCCCCTTAAAAATATATATATATATATTTGACGGCTATTTATTATAATGTTTTTCTTTTGTTGGGTTCTGTTTCGTTAATGAATGGAAACTTTTTTTTTTTTTTTTTTAGATGCCACTTAAAAACCAACTCATGTTTCTTACCGTGACGTCATTCGAGGGCGGCGGTCTTGGGTTTCCTGCCGAGCGAACGGTGAAGCTTACCTTCCCCGTAAGAGGAGCTCCAACACACGCGCTGTTCACATAGATTAAGTTGAATGCTTCCCATTTTTATTTGTCTATTGAAACATATAGTCAGTCCCTGTTGAGGATTATACCAGACGCTAGAAATACAAAAGAAATAAAAACGAGGTACAGGAGTAACAACTTTCATGGCATTTCACGTTTTCTCAATTAATAGAAACAAAACGGGCACTAATGAATCTTTCATAAGGTGTATCTCAACTGCTTTGATAAAAGATCCGACACTCGTGCGGTTCAAAGTTATTCAGTCTAATGATACCAGGAGAAAAAAAAAAAAAAAAAAGAACGCTTAAAACTTTTTAAACGAGTAGTCAAAAAGTGTATTGCTTTGTTTGCGTCTAGCTGCCCTCGTTTCTGATGCTTTTACTTATACCTGCTTTGGTATATTTTAAATGTGTCGTTTAAAAGGTGATACATCAATTTAAGGCGCCCCACAAAATTTGATGTAGAAAATAAAAAGCAATTTACAAACCGGCATTTTTTTATTGTTATTAATCAAATTGGGGGGGGGGGGGGGTGAAATTTCCCCTCCACCTTCCTGAGCAGAATATGGGAATTTTCTGCTTGTGTTTTTGATCGAATTATACGCAACTCGTCAACCTACTTGTGCGCAGAGCTAACTTAACCCTCAACCGCCGCTATTGCACGAGTAAAACGATTTCGGCTGGTGAGATCAGCCAAAATCGCTGCTCCGTGTTATTGCGGCCTCTCCGGCCGCAATAAGGCTTTAAAACTTACGATGCTTTGTACTTGGTGATTCGACGTCCTTGTCGGATAATGCCGCAACCTGAGGACTCGGACGCCCTGCATTTCTTAAAGTGTCAGTGAGTAGAACCTGCAGTGTTTGGAACGGGTCTCCGACCGATGTGCGGAGCGCCCTCTTCCGCCCGTGTATGGAGAGGGGTCCTCAAGTGACAACAATAGCCGGAGTGTCATCATGGTGCTGTCGGATGGCGCGATCCTGGCGGTTGGTCGTAGAAAGGCTGGCGAAAAGCACGAGCGAACGCGAGTGTCGCTGTCGTCGCGGCGTCTCAACTTCTGACTGCCGAAGCTTCCGTGCACTGTCAAGTTGGAGAACTAGCTGCTGCCACGTTATGTTAAAAAAAAAAAAAAAAAAAAAAAAAAAAAAAAGTTTTGTATTAAAAAAAAGAAAAGACGTTTAGATTGCTTTTATTTGGCCTCCAGGGTTGCAAGTATCAACATTATATTTCAAATTAACGCCCCGACACTCAAAAAAATAAAATAATAATAGTAAGAATGTTTAAACTTTGTTTATAAGAGTGGAACGCGATAGCGAAACATATAAACTCCTACTCGGTCCCAACACGTGAGGCGTGTCTAGTCGGTAACGTTTCTGGCTCGCGACCGAAAGGTTGTGGGTTTGAATCCAGCCCAAAATTCTTTAGATTTTTCTTTATGGCAAATGAATTAGTGCAATCATTCGAGAAAAGCGGCGACGTTTCATTCGCATTACATGTGATGTTTTAATCGCTTACATTCCACGCGTGACGTCACGATTCGCGTGACGTCACGCGCACCGCTCGTGTAAAAGTTGGGGCCGCCTGTTCAACTGTAGGGCGCTGTACGCCGAACTGAAGTTTTGGGGTTCATTATATGGGACAATGAAGTGTAAAACTACTTTTTTTTTCTGAGAGTGAAGTGCTGTAACTGCGCTTTCAACATAGCGTCGCGTTCGATGCAAGGAGGAAATCATGACATATTATAGATATACAAATAGCTTAACATTCCGGCGCTTGCCACAAACTGTACTCGAGCAGTCAGAAGCACTGCTCGCGCAAGGCAGCTGAGATCTCTGGGTATGTAGGACGTAAAACCCGGTAATTAGCTTCTTTTTTTTTTTTTGGGGGGGGGGGGGGGGGGGGGGGGGGGGAGGGTTGGGGGGTGATACCAGTAATGTGATTGCTACGCCAAACTTCGCCAGAGGGCTTACCCTGCTACATCCTGCTACATTGAGCCACCATGTGAGGAACTTCCGCCAACACTGGGCCAAAATCTTGATTTCACTTTATTGAAAATATAATGGCTCAGGCCCCGCTACACGTCCGGATCGTTATGGTAGGCTTGTACGAATATTCGGGACTTTCCGATTTTAGCCGCAAATAACGTACTATCCTATTTGACCTCCCTATCAGTGTGAAACACTGACAGTACCCAGAATTTCCGCCATACCTTTTATGTTCCTAGTTCTGGCGTGTAAGTTAGCTTTGTTGAGTGCGCTTCTCGCTGCACTACTGTGTACAGCAGTGAAGCGGCAATCGCAACGTAAGCATCACAGGCACGTAGCCAAGAGGGGTGAGGGGGGGCGGCATGCCCCCCCCCCCCCCCCCCCCCCCACCCGAACCAAAATCCTGGCTACGTGCCTGAAGCATCACAATTTTGCTTATCTTGCTTCGCCGCAGTGCATCAGAGTGCTAAAGGGAAAGCATTCCCCCAGTGCTTTCCCTTTAGCACTCGTTAGACACGCAAGCGCCGGGTTTATATAATACAGGGTGTCGCAAAAAAACAATTTAGATTTTTTTTTTTTATATTACTGCAAAAATAGCCTAGGCATCGCCGAACGCTCATTCTCCACCCGAAGGTAGCGCTAGAGGTCACAACCAGATGCCAAAGTTTCAGCCCGATCCGATAACTTAATCAAAAGTTATAAGTGATTTTCTAACAATTTTAATGGGAAAATGGAGCCCATTTTCGCTCGTTTTCGGTTTCTGGTGCCTTAGAGTTGCTTAGAGCCCCATGTATTCGAAAGCTTCGTCGGCCGCCATTTTCCCATTGGAATTTTCAGAAAATCACTTATAACGTTTTATTAAGTTATCGGATCGGGCTGAAACTTTGGCATCTTGTTGGGACCTGTAGCGAGCTACCTTTGGCGGAGAACGGGCGTTCGGCGATGCCTAGTTTATTGGCGCAGCAAAAAAAAAAAAAAAAATATTAAGTTTTTTTTTGTGACACCACATATATATATATATATATATATAAATAAAGCACTACGTGTGTGGTAATGTGACAGCTCTTTGTTGCAGTAAAAATTTCTGAATTAAACTGCAGCTATTATTTATGATAGACTGCTGTATTTGGGCGATAACTTGTTCAAATTCGAGATTTAGTGAGGGTACTCGCAAGAAAATCCACATGAACTGCTCTATAAGTTTATTTTTATTTGAAATCCGTTGTTTAGTTCTCGCCTTTATCCGTTCAAAGTACAGTCAATAAAATAAATAAAAACTAAATTAGGTGAAGCAGTGGAAGGAAGCTTGGGAATAACATTAACGACTTTGCGGGGTTGTTTTAAGGCATTTTTACCGTTCACATGCCGATCTCTGTTTTTATGAGGTTCTAAATACAAAATGTAATCACATTTCATAATTTAATGGCGATTTTTTTTAATCTGAATTAATAATAATTGTTTTATTACAACCTGCTTAACTTAAAGGACACATCAATGTGTGTGCTCAAGATTATTTAACAATATTTTAGTGGAATATACCATTATTTGGTTTACATTTCATTTCGTACCTAAAAATCCATTCACAGCAAGCAGTCCATTCTGTCCTTCATGGATCAGCATTTTGTTGCCATGCTTAGTGCTTTTGTGTGCAACTAAACAGCTAGTTATATGTTTGAGGAAATCAAACCTGTCGTTGCACAGTCGGGTGAAGGCAAAGCATGCGCGTTTTTTTTTAGTTTTTTTTTTTAGTTAGATTGGTCAATACACGGATCTTAACCGATAATCTTCGCAGTGGTATGAATAAAAATGAAGTGCGTGTTTGTGCTCCAAAAGTACTTTACGCTGCTCCATAAGGGACCTTTGGCTGCTCCAAAATGTTCTACAAAATGACTCAGGTCAATCGCATTGTATATATAAAAAAAAAAAAAAAATAATAAGGCTGAGTAGAGCTCGAACAACTTTAAGTCGTCGCAACAAAACGAATGCGTCTAACCTTTCGTCTGCTTTCTCTGTCTGCTCTTCTGTCTCTCTTTCTCGTTGTTTTTCTAAGGACGTGAGCGGTCAGGATTTGCCCTGTTCTGCGTGTTTTGTTGGCGCCGGAGGGGGCGTCCCGAAAACGGTTTTCTTTTGCCCGCGCGTTTTCCCGTTGCGCGTGCAGATGAGCATGATGGCATAAACAGACTCGAGGAAAGTTATTACGGCGGAGAAACCGTCACTTACTCCAACGGCTAAGGCAATTTTTTTTTTCTTTTATTATTTAGCGACATTACGGTTGTAGTTGACGGAAAGAATAGACTTGCGTGACCGCTGCCGGTTAAGTGGACTTTGGCTTTGTTGTCTGGAAGCGGTTGCTTATGTCCGTCGTACTCTGACACACACTTGTCTCAGACGAAAAGGTTACGATTCTTTTTTTCTTTCGCTAAAATAAGTTTGGTAAAACAAGGTTTCGTCTCGGGCTGTTATCTAGCCTGAACTCAATCTTAAAGATGTACCGCAGCGAATTCCGCAAGCGCGAGCTTGTAGCCTTGAGATCCAGCTACTCTGGTGTTATTGTTTCTCCGGCGTTAATTTTAATTATCGTTCCATGGAAATTATTTTTGTCGTGCAACCCGTACAACTCACACACGTTACGTGTACGAGGCTACACTTGAGCAAACAAATTTTAAAGCGATATCCTTAAAGAGCTTGTGTCGCAGATAAGCCGGCTTCAAGGTCGGTGGCTTGGGACGGGGAAATCTTGATGGGTCGATAGGGTCATGACGTCACGGCCACATGACCTCGCGCGGGAATTTCAAACAACCCACAACGCTCACGTGAAGCGTGACTTCACGCGTGGGATGAATGTGATTAAAACATGACATGTAATGCGAATTAAAGGTCACCTCATGTCTGCAATGATTCCACTTTATAGAATAATTCATTTGTCTTAAAGAAAAAAAATTTTTAAGAATTTTAGGTGAAGGCGGGATTCGAAACCACGACCGTTCGGTTTCAGCTGCGAGCCAGACACGCTAGCGACTAGACCACGTAGACACCTTTTTTTTTTTTCTTTTTTTCTTTATTGTAGGTCACGCATACACGCTTGCATGGCTTGCATGCCCATACCCTATCCAGGCTTACTTTGGTTGAGTGAGTGTACTTTAGCCGACTGAACGCTCGGTTCGCAAGCTCTTCGGTGAGCTTTTCTCCGCATTTGACTCTTTTGCGACGACCTTCTGTCCAGTTAACTTCTTTTCCCGTGAGCTTTTCTCCGCGAGCTTTCACTCTACGTGCTCTGAGCTGCAATGCGCTAGCCCTAACACTCGGGCACCGATTCCTCCAAACAGTAGGGAGCTTTAGGATAGGGGGCTCCAAAGCTTTTGGGTTTTCCAAATGGGTGATTATCATTGGAGTCTGTTATCGTTTCGCCCTTCTCACTTGGCCCTTCTCAAAACAACCATTCTTAAAAAGATATTTCTTGGACCTGTCGCATTTGGCCCTTTCCCGTTTCGTCCTTCGCATCCCAACTCTCCTCATTTGAGCCCGTTCTCGCTTCGCCCTTCTCCCCTGGCCCTTTTCAAAACAGCCATTCTCAAAAATATCTTGAAATGACCCGTCGCACTTAATTTTTTTCATACCAAAATCTTTTTTTTTTATATTAATAAATACATTGATGTATCTTGTGTGTGTTTGTGTGCCACGCTACAGGCATACTTTTTCTGCTAAGGATTTTAGCAGTTCGTCGAGGTCGTCGTGAAAAGCTACTAGCTGACAATAAAACAGACAAACTATTTATCGCAGCCAGATCATATTCCGAAATGTCACGTTGTTTGAGGTCTCTCGACTTGGCACAATGCGACCACTTCTATAATGCAGTGGTTCTCAAATGGCGGTCTGCGAAGGCATCCTAGGATTCCGCGAAAAAGCCCTGTCTCAGCAGTCAAGCACGGCAATATTAGTTGTCTTTCTTCACGTTGAGAAGAAACGTTACAATTTTCGGATGAGTACACTCGTGTGTATGTCGATGAGATAACTCTACTTCACACTAG
Organism: Ixodes scapularis; assembly: GCF_016920785.2. Classification (NCBI taxonomy): domain Eukaryota; kingdom Metazoa; phylum Arthropoda; class Arachnida; order Ixodida; family Ixodidae; genus Ixodes; species Ixodes scapularis. The sequence continues at coordinate 20,650,526 of NW_024609868.1, forward strand.
CAATTAGTTATATTCATTTATTAAATCATTATCACGATAACCTATACCTTTCTATTCCCCGAACCCCCAACGGGGTCCTCCATCATCTCCGCCTTTCTACAAGGAGTCCGCGAAACATCAACATCCTCAACCCCTGCTCTTATTATGTATGCTAATTCTGTTCAAACAAAGTTTCAAAATTAAATGTTCATCGCTTTTTTTTTCTCGTTTGCTTAAAGGAAGGGAAGCAGACGTCATTGTACGATTCTCAGTGCGTACCTCTATACATAACATATATCTGATGGTATGTTGGGGGCCCAAGCAAGTTAAGGCTCATCAACAAAACCGCGAAGGCATAACGACGTTAGTACCATGCCGAACTAGTGCCATTCGGTCGTAGCGCGAACGGGCGAAATGTGGATGGGCCCAGTTACGAAAAACACGATTCGGATTTTATGAGAAGGTTCAAACGAGAAGGACCAAATGAGAATGGGACGAAATGTACAACGTTCAAATGAGAATGGGACGTTTTGAAATAACCCCCCACCCCCCCCCACACCCACCCACCCACACACCCACACGCATACACACACACACACGCACGCACACAGACGCACACACACACACACACACACACACACACACACACACAGAGAGAGAGAGAGAGAGACACACAGACACCAAGCGCACAAACATCAAACAGACTGCCCAGGGGAACTTGATTTATGTTGCAGATGAGGGCTTATGACCTTGATCTTCACTCTTATAAATATACACTTGCTATAACTGCCCCCGGAATCCTATAAGCACTTAAAGATTATTAAAGATATATGAGATATTTTAAATCTGTCTGGGAACTGCGATTGGAATCTTCGTGGGAGGATTAATTTTCTGTCTTCGCAAGGCCTTGACAATGTTCGTTCGTCGTTCCCCTCGTACTTGTGAACCTATTGCATTTTATCTCTCTCTTACCTAATGGTGGAGTCTCGTTCACGAGAGAATTGTAGTAGATAGTTTCGATACCTCCGGTGACGATAACCGACATCGATGCATGTACAAAGGCGTCCGCGCAGTATAGGGTATCGTTATCTGAGTCAGCGGAACGATCTACTCTAACTCCCTATTGACGAGACATTACTGTATAGGTACGAATTACGGTCGGCAGACTTTGAACCGTAGAGAAATTCAATTTCGTAACTACCTAGGCAAGTGGCACCCATAGATCGATGCCTTCCCTTGGTACTAACCTTACCGCATAGTTTGATACGTATCGAGGCATAATATGTTTAGCTCGTGCTGCTATAGCCATTGCGTATACATTTTGAGGCACTTATCGGTGTGGGCTCTAACAATTGGTAAAGTCCTGCAAACGCTTTGCAGGTGCGCTGTATGTTGCAACTACCTTCAAATATTCACGCGCTCGTCCGAGACATGTAGAGAAGTTCAGTTTCCTTTCCTTAGTGCGTAGTTTATACGAGTTTAATAATAGGATGGGATACATCTGTACTTCATCTGTACTACTGTACACCAGACGGTATGTTTTTCATACACTTTGCCATGTAAAATAAGAATGCAATAAAAAACAGCAAACCGTGTACGAAGTTAAGGCGCAATTACAATATCTTGCGCTACACATTTATGGCAATGCTTGTAGATCTATCTTTTTTTCTTTTTCTGTTTTCTTTCTTTCAGTGACGTACGCGAAAACAGCAGTTGTCATTTTAGAGAAACCTATCCAACGCGAAAAGGTCAGTATCCGTCAAACGTGCGCACGCTATCGTTCTTTTTAAATCATCCTTACGTCTGCCGCTTTGACCGAACAAAGGGGGGAGGGGGAGAGTACGTTGCACTACTCTGTTGACAGCATAATAGGAGTAGCAATACTAATAATACTCGGCTAAAGGTTATGGGTTCGCTCTAAGAGACCCGCACGGAACGACAAATTTTGAGTTGGTGTCGACTCATGTATCTTCTTCATCCGTGGTCCTTTCTTATCCCTCGGGTACATTGCGACGACAGCGAGCACGGTTCTTTCAGTGGCAGACAGTTCCTTTGTATACAACGGTATTTACAAAGACATATGGACGATCCAAAGAGATCGACCGGATCACCCCAAGTCTCTCGTTCCAGTCCAAATCCAAAATCTAACTCTCTTCCGTGGCGCGGACGTGGGCTTATGAGAGCCCCGACCTCATCGCCCTCGGGCAGGGGTCGACCAGTTTCTTTAAACATTTTACGAAGTATCGATGATGGATTGGGGATGGACACTGACATTCGTCAACCCCGTAACTGACTTCGGCTGAGGAGGCTGAGTGCGCTCGTAGGTCCACTCACTGCACAGACAAGTCTTGCGAGGGCGGCTCCTACCCGATAGGCCCCGAGGGGTCGCGCAGAAACGCAACCTTCCCCGCGATCAAAAGCAAACACACAGAACGGCGAAATCCCCGCGGGCGTGGAAGGCCCCGTGGAGCCGCGGAGCCTGCGGAGAAGTTCCCACTCGCACGGTCTCCACCCCTCTCCCGACAAAACGTCGACAGGCTTCCCTGCCGGTTCCTTCAAATAGGATGGTCAACACAGAAATATTGCATCCGAGCACAATGAAATCGTCAACCCCGTTACCGATTTCTTATATATTGCCTTTAGGCAATTTTAGAATTGTCCCAAACGTTAACAGGTAGTTGAAAAAAAAAAAAAAAAAAGATGGAAAAAACAAAGTAAAGTTTCCCGTCTGCTAATGCGGTAGCAGTGCACCCTTTGATCCAACTTAAAAGGGCACGACCCCCCCCCCCCCCCCCCCCCCGATCTTTATTTAATATTTGTTTTTTCATATGGTGTCGCGAGACTACTTACTCAATATTTTGCTGCAAAATCTCGTATAAGTAATGTATATATATATACCGAAACCGCGAAACACAAGCACGGAAGCGAGATCTGTTTTTTTTTTTTTTTTTTTTTTTTTTTTTTTTAGACTGCCCGCTTGACTTGCAAGTTGTACATGTGGCGTCACTCCCCGCCGGAAGGCACGGGAAATTCGAATGTTAGTTTTCGCTCTTTGTAAACACGTGGAAAGTAAACATTAAATTAAATAACCTTCATTTGCCGTTTTTTTTGTCACTCTTTTGAATGTAATAATAATAATAATAATTAATAATAGTGGGGCGGCAGGGAAGCAGCTTCAATACGAAGCTTGACTAGCCTTGAGCCCCATCGGCAGTGGTACAAATCCCTTTGTGCAGTTCAAGCAATACATACAAAAGAAAAACATATTACAGCCATAAAATTAAGAACAGTAATGAAGTAAGAACATAAACACTTACATGTTCCATTATTCAAGGAGAAAGGGCGTAACTGCTAGCGGTAAGCTGTTGAGGAACTTGGGAATTATATATATAAGAGCTTGTTGTCCATAATAATTTTGATATGCGCTGAAGAACCTTCCGTTATTCATTGTGGCGGGTCAGGCAAATTATATTATTTTGTTCGAAAGGCTCGTTCACAATGCCCCCTTTTCTTACGTTAAGTTACGTTACGGAAATATTAGGTTGAAGTCACCGGGCAGTTTAAGGAGGAAGCACGACACGCGACATTCGAGACACGACTGTTTCGGTGACTTATACGTAACGCAAAAAAACGTAAGAAAATGGGACAGTGTGAATGAGCCTTAATGCACTTCTGTTTAAATAAGAGTTCCATTTCTTTCTTTTTTTCTTTTTTTTTTTCGTGGTTGATAGTGATGCATTGTCTATAATTATGTAAGTTATGAAGTTTTATTATTTGCAAACTATTGCAACTTATAAACATTATTGTTCTGAAAATCATAAACGGCATTGTAAATAAGTTTAAAAAAAATTTTTTTTTTCTTTCGGTGGAGGATAGTTTGTATTGACATTTTACTAAAATTGCCGGAGGGAGTCACCCTAAGTATTCCAAAAATGTGTTTAGCATGGCTAGCTCAAAAAAAAAGTTTGAAAAGATCAACGAGCTTTCCCTTGGGAGTGTTTCCAAACGAGGCAGGCAGATCACGATTTACGACGACACACTCCACGCGTTCTGCGGAGGGAATCTACAAAGACAGGGAGGGAGACGGAGAGAACGAGTTTTCTTCTTCTTTGATTACGGGGGAGAGGGTTACGTGGGAAGGGGGAACGAACGAAGAGCTCCGTAAGGGCGCCGTGCCGGAACTACGTAATAGCAGCAGGGGGATCTCCCTCGTCCGGCGGAGGCTGTCGGAATCCGGAGCGTCACTATCCCTTTTTGGCGCTTTCTCTTTCGCTCCCCCCTCTCTTTCCTTTTCTTATTTGTTTCCTTCTCACCAGAGTTTTGTGTTTCTTCTCTGTCGTTTTCGGCGTGGGGAAACATCTGGGTCAGGCGGCGCAAGCACGAGAAAATACTACTACTACTGATATTACAGGAGGCTTTTCGACTTTCCGCGCTACGCAAGCTCCCTTGGCGTTTTTTTTTTTTTTTTTTTTTGTGTTTGCTTTGTGTTTTTGAACATGCTCTTTTGGACATTTGTACGCACACCACACACGTGTATCCGACGCCATGACATTGCGGAGAATCTGCGGATTCTTGGCTCTTTCGAAAACGGGTCATGCGTGGTGCCTACAGATTCCGTGACAAACGCGCTTCTCGAGAAATTATAAACAATGCGTTTAGCGTATTCGCATGGTGTATGAGTCGCGAACATGTATTGCCGGTTGTACTAAAGCCCATCGTTGGGTTTTGTTTGTCATGCAAGTAGGGCGTCAAATGCGCCAGTGCACGAAGCCCGTGCCTCGAGAGGCCCGTGGAAGCGAATGGCGGCGTAGCACTTAAGTGAGCAGTCCTTGGAAGCGAACGGCGGCGGAGCACCCGCTCGTGGCACGTGTGCGTCTGGTTACGATTTCTTACATTACGTGAGTGGTCACTGGAACATTCGTGTTTCGTATGTCGCGTGCAAAGCTACTTCTGGAACCGATCGCCACTAATTAATTTGAGGCACGGACGTGCCGGTGACTCTCGACGTAAGCGGTCGTAACGTAACGTAACGTAGGAAGATGCCCCTGGGTGAGCTAAGCTTTAAGGCCCCTACGCACAGTTGGGTTTGAGTCACGGTGGTTTGAGTGCATTTGACTGCATTGCGGCTGTGAGAAACCAGGACATCCCTGCTTCTTATGTCGCGTGCCAAGCTATTCCTTGAACTGGATGGATTCCACGCTTCACGCGAAGCACAGATGTGCCGATGACTCACTCTCGTTTCTCGACGCAACGCAGTCAAACGCTCTTAAACGCGACTGTACGTAAACGCCTTTAGGCTGTACCAGAGTTCCTGTATTGGTGTTCCCTACGAGAGCCAGAGTTGCGCGTCTGTTTTCAACGTGCCGCCACGCCGCTGTTCGCCGAGATCGATCACGTGGGGAGCAAAGAATTCTGCGCCGTGCTGGAAAGTCACTTCGCCGACGTTGCACGCGCCGTATTCAGTCACGTGACCGGCCGCAATCGACGGAGCACGGCTCCTACACGCGCAAGGAGTGGCTTTCTCTCATAGCTTAGGATTTCAAGCTGGCTGAACGTGCAACTCTGGCTCCCTTAGGGAACCTATACATGAGCTCTAGGCTGTACTGCTTTTGAAGGACGATTGTGTGTTACCTTTATACCCATTACCGAACCACCAAATTAATCGAGATGGTTATTTGCACTAGTTTCAGCATTGCGAAATGGGCACCCCCCTTCTATTCTAATTTCATTCCGGGGAATTAGAGTTTTCGACAATTCCATTAATTTCAACTTCTTGGAATGGGGACACTGGGCCGATTCTCCCGTTCCCATTCCTGGGACGACTGAACTCCTGCGTTCCAGTTCTCTAATTCCCAAACGTGAAGAAATAGGCGTCGACAGCCCCATTATGTTACTGGGAAGAAGCACCATAAAGCTGCTGACGTTATCAAACGCAGAGACGGCTGCAAAGCTGTGCAAAAGCTTCCTCAAATCATTCCGCTATGCCGAAGGGTGGTCGCAGAACGCGCTTCGTGGCCCTTGGTGTCACTGAAGGCGTCGATATCACGATCAAGCGTAAAAGGCTTTCGAGTCGCAACAGGTGCCAAACAATTAAAACCACCTATTTCCTTCGCAAACGAACCCTCCAGAGATACATGTTTAGCGTGTTGTTTGCTCGTTAAAGGTGTACTCCGCCGATTTTTGAGCTACCTCAACTAACTATATTTTCTGACTCCCAGGCCTTTACCCTTTCTGGAATGCTATTTAATATCGTGAAATTCATAATAGTTATTGCGAAATCGGCAAATGAAAATGATGCAAAAACAGACATTCAAATATACCCGCCCTTTTCAGGGCCGTGACGTCACTGGAAGTTCAGCTTGCCAGTCGGGCGAGTAGTCTAAAAAATAGAATATGCCAATTATTTGTTCCGTGCTGGAGCGCGGGGACTGGAGCGAGCTTCCAAGGCATTCATTTGACACCATGAAACTGCTTCAAATCAGTTGGGAACAAATTCTACAGTCCAAAGAGTGAACGAACCCCTGCACTTCCAATGACGTCACTTTTTCATTGTTGCCAGTAGAGACTTTCAGTTTGAAAAACACGGTGAGGACCAAAATTGTAAATTCAATAACTTCGTGAAAAAAAAATTATTTTGACCTAATATTTGGGATACTATTTTGGCGATGTTGTTTGGCGAGTTTAGCAAAATTTAAAGCAAATCGGGGACCATGAAGAAATCGGCGGAGTACACCTTTAAGGCCTTAAAAACTGTCTAGTTCGTGCCTGGCACAAGAATCTATCTTGCTCACAGCTTCGGACATTTCCACAACAGCCCCACCAGTGCGCTGTTAGAAGGCAGCCTATAACAGAACTTCGGTTGTTGTTTCCTCTTATTCCCTTCGATTCACTTCATCATTCCCAGATTCACTTCATCATTCCCACTGCAGGACAGGTTATTGCCACTTTAGATGCTACCGTATCCTTCTCCTTAGCATAAACCTTTGTGGAGACTCGCCAACGAACGCTTCAGTGGCTGGGCACAGGGCTTTTACAGGAGTTGGTTGTACAATGCAGTAAAGCACGTACATGCACACTTCAGTACACAATGAAAAAGAAATAAAAAAGAACGGCGGCACAGAATACTAACTAATATATGCTACGACAAAAAGCACAAAAAAAGAAAAAAACTGCTATCATATGATTCGCTGACTAGACAGGCAATGACACAGCATTCGAAGGGCTCAAACTCTAGTTTAACGCCATCATAACAAGTGAAAAAAATGATGGGAATGACTCGTGAGGGTGGGGGTGGAACACCAGACAAGCGTCGTGATTATCAACAGTTACGACGTGTGACAGAGTACTATGCTTTCGACATTTTTAACAAACTCATTAACAATCTCGGTGAGACATCTCATTGAGGCATCTCGTTGAGACTAGAGAAGGTCGGCAATGCCGACCTTCTCTAGTCTCAACGAGACCGCCGACAAAGTGCAATCGGTATACTGCGCCAGCACGAGGGACTGTAGCACCATATTATGGGACCTGTCTTAAAACTTAAACTTCCGTTTGCTGTATGATTCTTGCGATTTCTTAACATATTAATTCTTCACTTGTGTTCCACGGAAACACTAGGAGATCGGATGGTTAAAAGCAGGGCGTTCAACCGATCATCATTCCGGTTCGCTGCGAGTTTGGGTTCAGTAGCTTCGCATTTTGTTCCGGATTGGTTCTGGTTCAGTGGTGCCTTTGAAATAACGGTTTGATTACCGGTTCTACCAAGCGCGAACCGGTTCAAACCGGTTTCACAGCTTCCAGTTGTTAAAAAGAAATGGTGAGTTCAACACAGCGTCATCTGCATTCAAAAAAGTTATCATCTGAAGTCGTGCTGCGAAACAAGGACAGCAAATCAAATATCAGCTTAATTTCGTTTTCTGACTGAATTTTTGATGCAAACACCGTTCTATATGAAAAAAAAAAAGTTATACAAGCGCTTGGAAAGAGTACCAGAGTACAGTACTCACATGTGACGTCAATCAGCCAGCACGCACAGTGACACCATGACAGTAGCACGCACCTGCTCGCAAACTACCCGCAAAAACATATTAACCGTTTAGACAGCGCGAGTTATAGTGTGCAAGAGTATGATGAAATTGTTACCCTCTGTAGATGAGAGATTTAGCTTGTGCAGTTTGACTGCTAGCCTGGAGTCTAACGGGCATCAAGCATGACTGGTACAGGACTGCACGCCGGTACAATGCTCAGCCAGATCGAAACGGCAAGCTACCCCCAGTACCCCACCGCACGCCCGAACGCCTTGCTCGAATGATGATGAGAAAAATTTGATGAGAAAAATTTGATGAGAAAAAAAAAAAAAAGAAAGAAAAGCGAAAGCTTGCCAAAAAACGATTAAAAGAAAGGACATATAAAAGACAACGGGTGACTTGCTGTTTCTAGAAAGCGCACAAACAAAATTAAAAAAAGAAATTCTTCAGGCCGTGTTCAGGACTATGGGCGACTACCCGGCAACCGGCGCTGCAGTGTCGAGCTCGTTGCGGCTTCGCCTCTTGGCGCTTCCAGATTTCGCCGCCGCGGTACAAACGCCCCGACAGCCGCCAAGTTTTTGTTTTGATCTTTATTTTTATGTTTGCTTCTCCTTCCTTGGGAAATAGCGCTCAGCAGCAAGAAAAAAAAAAATACACACAAGCAGAAGGAATAGCTTTTTATTTTATTGAAGTGTACGCCTCCACACCGACTCGTCCACGCCAATCGATTCTTCACATAGACGTGAAATATACTTGTTTTATTATCATAGAGCTGTCTCCATGTCGTCTCTGCCGTTTGTTTAGTCCAAATTAATCCGCTGACGCCAATAATATTTATTTGCAAAAAGGTGCGGCTCACCTTTTATCACGCCGAACCGTCTCCAATGAACCAGTAACCGCCACATGAGATTACGGTTCCGTTCCGGTTCGGTTACAGTATGAAATGTTTGCTTTGGGTTACAGTTTTGTTCCGATTATGGTAGAAATAACAACTTTGCTTTGTTTTACAATTCGGGCTCGGTTCGACATTATGGGTAAAGTCCGCTGCTAATTTCGTATAATTATAAGAGCCGCTTTGTTAGGTCTCGCGGAGCCAGGAAGGACAGCCTGGCCGTCTAAAACGAGGGAGTTTTGGTTGCTTCACGATCCAGTGAGACAACCAAGCCGTCAGACACCTTCACTAGTGCAATGGTGCTGTTTCAAGAGCCATTTACCACGCACTAGCGAATTTCGCCATCCGCCCGTAAGCCCTTTATTACAATCGACACAGCTCGTATAAGAACTGGGCCCCATTTCGTTCCCACTCCATTCCGGGTAAAAGGGGTCTAATTCCATTCCCATTCCATTCCGAGGTCGCGAAAGTGCAGAATGATTCATTCCAACTCCGGAGTGGCAACTCCGCGGAAGATGAGGTAGACAGAACCGTCTGTGTCACCATCATCTTCGCCTTGAATGATTTTTTTTTCTTTTCCTAGTATTGGGGCGAGATATCAAGTCTGCACGGTGACCATGAGCATGGCATGGGTTACATGCCGTGATCAATGTTGCCACACAAAGCTGATCCAAAGAACCTCGCCGTCCTGTCAGCGCTTGCAAACGTCGTCACTATTCCACGTACGAAAGAGAAATGAAGAAGGATTAACAACGGGGACGAACACTACTTTGTTTTGTCGCGTGAGATTACCAGACACTAACGGTCTTTAACGGATGCGATCTACGACAAAATGTGGAAGCCCACCCGGGACGCGTAAGTAATGGGGTCTTTTTTTTTTTTTTTTTTTTTTTTTTTTTTTTTTTTTTAATACGGAACGTTGGTACACGAACAGGAGGCATTTGTTTTGTGTCACCTACGCGGCACCAGCTACCTCCTTCGTGCCTGAGCATGTACTCGTTTTCACCTGAACAAATAATGAAGTTTTGCGCATTGTTCATGCGCCGTGCGAAGTAGTTCTTGCAATGTTTGGTTGTCTGGGGCAGAAGCGATGCTTTTGACGTTTGAAGCGTGTGCCCTTGATAAAATGACGTAAATATAACCTAAGGCGCACCTACATATATCTTAATTCTCCACATAAAGGTCGAAATTAGTAATGATACGGGAGAAGCCGGACTTTTTTATTATTATTACTGTATTGGGGGGGGGGGGGGGGGAGGCAAAAACAAGTATAGATTCAGTTTTTGTTTTAATTTGTGCGCGCGTTTAAGATAGTCTATATATTGTCGCCGAAGTACACAGACATGCGCAAGAATGAATTCTACTCTCTCACAAACTCCTTCACTCTTACCACGGTTTCATACCGGTGATTATTCCGGTTCGGGCTCAGTAGTTTGTATTTTATTCCGGTTCGGGGTTACCGCTTCCGCCAAGCGCGAATCGGTTCGTACCGGTTCGTATCGGTTCATAACGCTACCTTAGTCTTGCTTAGACCATGGTCGCCCGTGAATTCCCTGCTATGAACAAAAAGAAACCCCCGAACTACCCGATTCGAAGGACAGTTGAAGACCGAGCAAGACACACACACACACACGCATACATACATACAGCACGCCGCCTATTTTTATGAAGTTTGGGTATTACATGAACTAAAAGGCAAACCCTTTTTGTCGGCACGAGATTTCAAAGGAAACTGAAGTGGTCTCCTTTCAGGACCTTTTTCTTAATATTTACGTGTTTCTTTATTTTATCGTTGCGACCTCAAAATTTTGAGATTTTTTGGATAAATCCGAGTTGACGAAAAAAACTACCGGCAAGTGTTTTCCGGATTTTTTTTTTTTTCGGATTTATCCGAAAACACGGAACGCTTCTTACAAGAAAGTGTCATGTCACCATGATGTGGACGCGTGCGCTGCGACCGATGTCCTGCAGAAGACAGTTTGTGCGCATGCCCAAAACTCGTTCCGAAGCCCTGTAAACAAAAGAAGGCAATTGATGCAGCAGCTTCGAAGATCTCGGAAAAATTACGGTAACAATTTTCTCTCTTTTTTTTTTTTTTTTCTTTCACGCTGCCCGTTTTTCAGGCATCGCTCGCCGGATTGAACGTTCTTCGGAGTCGCGGCGAAGAGGCGGGGGATAGGCGAGGCGCAGAGCGGACGCGTACGTGTAGAGACGCGAAGCGAACCATGACCGCTGTTGCCCTGTACGGTAGTACGCACCGCGTACACTCTCTCCCGCGGACCCTGCCTCGACTCCTTCGTGGTTGCCGTATCCGTCCTGCGCTCAACGTATTTTCCACGGGGGAACCCGAGGGGCAATCGCGTTCCGTAAGACAGCCGGGGTTGACGATCACTGGAATCCGGACTCCGCTCTGCTCGCGCCTCTGTACACGTGAAGCCGCAGTCGGCACTGCTCGTGCACACACCATAAAGAAAAGGCACGGGTGTTCTCCGCGGACATGACGACAGATTTGTCTACGGACGCGGCTAGAGCCATGTTCAAAGCATGTTTCCTTGTGTTTTTTTTTTTTTTTTTTTTCATACATGTGTATGCTTGGAGCATGTCAGCAGACGGCTTTTGTACGGTCAACCTGGCCGAACCGCCATACAAGGTATAGAAAAGAACGCCTCAGATAATGTCTGCGGATGAAAGTCTGCGGACTTTTGGTGCTTCATATGATTGACTCCATCGGATTGTCGGCTGCGGTTGTGCTTGGCGCGCGAAATGGAGTGTAGAGGCGAAGCGATGTACGGCGACCGTGGTTGCGGTATCGGTGCTGCGATTGGTGGACAAACACCGCTGTGTTTATGCGCGCATCCAAGCGCGTCGTTGGATCACGTGGTCCCGTTTTCGCTCTCGGTTCAATGTATCTATGATGGCCATTTTTTTAATTTTTTTATTCTGACGCGGAATGACGGTTGCGATTATGTTTCTTATTTTGCTTCTTTTGCGGGGGTTGTGGTAACGTCAGAACTCCGAGCTCAGATTAGAAGATACTGCATGGCTAGACCTCAATGCACCTGTATATTCAGTGTATTCATTCGTCTTCGCTTTCTGATTGTTGAATGATGCCTGGCTCGTTCTGTGTTTGGGAGAACCTTCGCACAAACGTCCTAACCCCCCTTCCCCCTTTATTCGCGACGCCGTCGCGTGTGGTTGGCTTTTCCTGTTTGTTGCGAGGTTTTGCTGCGCACGTGCCACAGAAGCTGCCAGGTTGTTGAACTTACGCTAATTCTCTTTGTTGTTTGTTTTCTTCGCATTTATACTTGCAGCAGGCTCGATGCTGAATGATGGCAAAGAATATTGTTTTTCGGAAAGTTTCGTTAATTTTCCTGGTGCTTTGTTTGGAAGCGTCGGACCAGGCGGCTCTGTATGACTACTACGTCACTACTTTCGAGGGTCATTCAAGAAAGTCTTTGTATTTCGAACTTTGCGGATTACACTACTCTTTTACAAAAAAATGAGATTGTTTAAGTTTGTTTAGACCTTTTCCACCAGGGCGCCGCCATCTTGAATATCGTCACTTCCACGAAGGGGGAAAACATTGTTTTGCCGTCGCCACGCGAATAGAATATATTTAAGATATAAGCGTAGCCTTCACCCCCTTTCCTTTCCTTTTTTTTTTTTTTTTTGCAATTTGTTGGATAAAATATTTTATTATTTTCTCGCTTATACCGGATATGCCTACCGGATGGCTGGGTAAAAGAGTAAACGGAAAAGGTGTCTATACGGCCCGATTCTAAACGAGGACCGACCCTCACGGCGATAAGCTTGGCGTCGTGTCGCAGGCCTCCGTTGAATCCTCCGTATAACGGGACCGTCCTTGGAGGTCCTCGTCGGCGATCCCTTTGTCTTCAAAAAGCGCCAGTGGTCGCTCGTAATTGCGCCGAGACAAAGAGCGCCCACTAGCCGGAAAACCGGTGGCTCTTGCTCAAAAAGCCTCTCTCGCGGTCGCACACCGATGTCCGTCGCCGGGTCGCTCGGGGGGCTTTTCCTCCCTTCCACCTTTCAAGATGGAGCGCAGCTAATGCTTACAAAAAAAAAAAAAAAATTGACGGCACGTTTTTTTTTGTTTTTTTTTTTTTTTTCCCGCGATTTTCATGTTATCCTAATTGGCTTGCCGCCTCCGGTGTATAGTTCGCAGGGACGAATTTCAGCTGAAAACAAAACCGGTGTCTTAGACAGTCCGCACACGGTCCATAGTTTGTACGTAAAATTATCGTAACAGCGCACCTTGAAAGACGCCTGCGTAAATGACGTTCAAAAAAAAAAAAAAAAGGATTGCATCACGCTGAGGTGTTTACGAATCTAGCCTGTCATTCACACAAAATTCATGCTATCGTCATAATAAACAATCTGAAAAAGAAAAAAGAAGTTATTGTTCAATGTGCATTTGTAGATAGTCAGCATCGCGTGACGTTCAGACTTTTAAACATGTGTAGTCCGCGGACTGTACACTATTTCCAGCTCCCATCTAACAGACGAAAGACGTCGAGGGCTGTGGACGGGTGCGTGACGCCCGATGCTCCGTAGAAAAGAGTTCCTGCGCATGCTCAGAACGCGCTCCACGGCCCAGTAGACAAAGATGGCAGCAGGTACAAAAGGCTATTAGAAAGATTTGGCAGATCCTTACGACACCTCCGATAACGATAGGATGCATGCATGCGCAAAGCCTACCATCGAAATGGTCTATAGACCCTTTCAGGCAACATTTCATGGGCGCCGCCATCTTGACGTCACGTGACCCTGCCGCCATAGCCGCCCTTCAGTTTCCCGCCGTTCCTCCGCGTTGTGTGCTGCACCGGCCACTACCGGAGCTTTGTTTTCGCGTTCTTTTACGTTCCGCGTTGAAATCGTGTGTTTTCTTTAGGTCTTTTTGATATTTCGGGCCTTCATTTAATCATTTCATATCTATATTTCAACATAGCTCTTGTATTTTCTTATTTATGAAATGGAATCGGACAGCGAATGGATCGACGTTACAAGATTATGGCTTCAGAGACCATGTAAGTTCATCCAATTCTAACGTTTTTCTGGCTAGTAAAGGGCAGTCAACACCATTGCAACATATGCAAATTTCAACTGACGCAGTAAGGCTATCCAGTCGTGCTTCTCGCTGCATGTGCGCATCGTTTCCGTAAAGCCGACCCGCATGTAAGCGATTTAGCGTGCGACGAGACGAGCGACGGCGACAACGACGAGATTCAGCGACGAAGACTTCTCACTGTCGCCTGTTGCATCGCTCGGTTTTTGCGTTTCTAGAAAACGTCGCTCACCATCTTGGTCGCTTGCTCCCGTCGCTTCCATGCGGTTTGCCTCGTCGCGCGACTGCCCGAGCGACAGCGAAGCGGGTCACTGTCGGTTGTCTCGTTGCTCGCCGAATCGCTTGCATGCGGTTTATACTTAATATCGAGGCACCAGTGGTTCAATGCTGTGTGCATCGAAATTAATTGAGTATAAACCGCATGTACGCGATTTGGCGAGCGACCAGATAAGCGACGGCGACACGCTTCGCTGTCGCTCAGTCAGTCGCGCGACGAGGCAAACCGCACGGAAGCGACGGAGCAAGCGACCAAGACGGTGAGCGACGTTTTTTAGAAATCCCAAAACCGAGCGATGCGACGGGTGACAGTGAGAAATCTCCGTCGCTCATCTCGTCGCACGCTAAATCGCTTACACGCGGGTCGGCTTTACGGAAACGAGGGCACACGTGTAGCGAGAGGCACGACTGTGATAGCCTTACTGCGTCAGTTGCAATTTACATATGTCGCAATAGTGTTGACTGCCCTTTATTAGCGACAAAAACGTAAGAATGGGATGAACTTGCATGTTCATTAAAGCCTCATAATCTTGTATCGTCGACCCATTCGCTGTCCGATTCCATACCATAGATAAGTAAATACAAGAGCTATGTCGAAATTTAAGTATCAAATGATTAAATGAAAGTCCTAAATAACAAAAAAACCTAAAGAAAATAACGATTTCAACGCTGAACGTAAAAGAACACGAAAACGAAGCTCCGGTATTGGCCTGTGCAGCACACAACGCGGAGCAACGGCGAGAAACTGAAGGTCGGCTATGGCGGCCCGGAAAGCGCGCGAAGGGCGCGCCGACTGGTGGCAGCTTGAGTAACTGACTCGCTGAAAGCGTCTATACGGCCAGAAAATTAGGGAAATAAAAGACTAGAGCGCGCCGGGAGTGACGTCGAGACGCCGAGCTGCGTTTGGAGATTTATGTTTGTCCTTTGTCCCTCTTGTTCCCCTTCTCCAGGGATTACTTTCGTCATTCTTGTCCAGCTCGCTTGCACCTTAGCATTTAAATGCATCATAATTACAAAAGCTTGCTTCCCTTGCCTCTACTCGCTCTTCGAACGCGAATGCCGAGCTTGGGACGCCGGCGTTCGAACGCGATCGAAGGTTCCGACGTCGCCGCGCCCTCCCTCTCCCTCAATTTCTCAACGTATACAGTCAGGTAGTCTCGTGAAGAGTTAGCAGCTCTGGATTGGCTGGGGCGGCTTGTAAGCGCCCGCTGCGGTCCACGGTGGTACGCAGCGAGCGTGCGCTGCGGGCGCCACACGTGCGCTGCAGCCGGCTATTTGGTCTGCTCGTCCAGTGTGTCGTCGGCTGGGTCCGCACACAAACGTCGCGTGAGTTGGTCAAGGTCCCGTCTTTTGACCGCCCGTCCGCCGCCGCCGAGCACGTTGTTGCATTCGCCTGTCTCTTTCCCTCCCGGCCACCGAAACTTTGCCGGGAGTCGGAGGAGAAAGAGAGAGAGCGCTGTGACAATGGAGGATTTGCAAAAATTGTCTCCCGGCGGTCGCTACTGTTGCTGCCGCTGGTCGCGTTGAGCGCTTTGTAGACGGGCTTGACAGTGTATTGTTGGAGCAAGAGTAGTCCGCGCGTGGTCTACTCGGAGCGGGGGGCCTCCTCGGTAACGAGTGCTGGGCCAACAATGGAGCGGTGTTTGTTTGTGTTCGCCGGTCGGGGCTTTGCAATTAGTATGGATGCCGTGTATTGCGTTTTCCTCGCGTTATGCAAGGCTCGTTTGGATGCGCTCGGGGGGTAACGACTTCGAACGAGGTGAGGAGAAGCGGCGAGAAAGGGCGCGGAAGGAGGAGGGCGATGTATCGACGAGGATCGAACGGCGTTATTTGTGAACAAGATCGCGGAGCTCTCCCGCTTTTCGTTTGGTTAGTTATGCGGTAGTCGAGTGATAGCTCTGGGCTGTCAGCTGTCCGGGGCATCGGCGTTACAAAGTATCCAGCACAGAATGAAAGGCGTTACGATCTTCTAATGAGCGAACCACGTGCTCCACCCTAATGACTTCTGGACCCTTATATTTATGAAAGGGCTATGACATTATTTTTTAACTTCTTCCTTCTTACTTTAATCCTAAACTCAACATGGCCAACTTTCTGGGACATTTCGTGGAATAAAATGTTTTCGAGGAAATACCGAAGTTCTAATTGATTTGCTTTATATGATACCCCGACTATTACAGACATCGGGAACATTACGATCTTTTGTCAAGAAAATCAGATATTAATAATTTTCTAAATGCAAACCATAAAAGAGTAATGAAAAAACAATTGTAGAGCCGTGGAATAAAAACTAGACTCGTCCAAAGGTTTAATTACTGGTTATTGATCTTTCATGACTAATCTAAAAGATTCCCGGGGAACATTGCGGTGTTGCTGTTCAGTTGAAATTCTAATTTTAGTGCGTGTGCCGAGGCGCTGACGTCCTAGAAATTTGGGTATATGAAGTGAAGTGAGAAATCACGCGGTCGCGACGAATTGGGCACCGCTGCGACGACTCCAAGTTTTCACCGTGCTTTTTAAGAACACCGTGGAACTCGTCCCAAGTGTTGAGAAGTGCCATCACGGCACCCATTGGCCACGAACGCGAATCCAAATATTCGTAGATGGATACTGGTGTTGACGAGCGCATACGTCCGAGTGACGTAGTGCTCGTGCCCAATGCGTTAACTGGGGTCGTTGACGCGCTTTGGATACAGCGAATGTATCGCATGGAAAAGGTGGAGAGCTTTCGAAGGAAAGGAGGTACGAAATAGTCGGCTATATTTTCCAATTTTCGCACCGAAAACCTGGATTTTGACTTTCTACCTTCTTCCTTTTGGCCCGCTAAACGACATGTGATTATAAAATCCCAATTCAAAATCGTTTCTCCCAGCGCAAAATTTATTTCGCGGCATCTTTAAATTAGTTCGTCTTATTTTGCTGGCGAACTCAAATAAACTTAAGGCTTTTGCGATTTTTGCAACATCCTTGAGATACGTTTTGCGAGCATCAAATTCATAAGCAACACGTCCCCCATACTGTCGCACACGCACAGAAACACAGTAAAGCGCGCACAAGACCGGAAGGACGATCACCGTTGACTGCTCCACCCCCGTATGTACTCGGCTATTGAAAAACACCGATGCGCGGGTGTTCGGCATCCGCAATTGCTAAGGCTGCAAGTATGCATGCTCCTTTGTTCTCGACAATATTTTACATAAAGCATAATACAGAACTTCAGAAGTTCCTGGAGTGCATCTCCAGGTCAAATGCATTAGTTTGGGAAATCATTTTTCGATATAGGCGCGAAAACATCCTCCCCTAAAGCTCTGCGCGTGCCCATACAGAGTGTGTAAGGTCCCTTACATACTTTTCTTCTGCAGCACCCTCTTTACGCCCCTCAAAAATAAGGGGTGTGTGTGTATGCAGCAATTGAAAACTGCGCATAGCTCATAGTGCTACTGAATGGGTGTTGCCACGGGTGTAAGAATCCAGGACATCCATGTGTGCTATCCCTTTCTTCGGAGCACAGGCTGCATAGCTTCCCCCTACATCGCGCGTTTCCAGCTGCCTAATGACGCCTCTTGATAATAGTGAAAGAAGAGTTGGCATTTTCAAATGCACGACTATCCTACGAGTCTCTCTACGGAAGGGATCTTCAAACCTTGTTTCGTGCGCTCTGGAGCCCTCTCCCTCGTCGGGGCCACTTGCGGCTTGCCTCTTTCTTGTCTGAAACTCGGAAACAACATAATAAAAAAAAAGAAAGAACACACACCCACGTGTGTGTGTGCTCGTGTGATATATATATATATATATATATATATATATATATATATATATATATATATATATATATATATATATATATATATATATAACTTCCACCAGTTAACTTCCCCTAGTTTGCCTGCGCGCTTACGCGTTTTACGATAACATAAGACAGCAAAATATTTATTTTGCGAACAAAAACGAATGGCAGTGTTAAGAATAGGTACTACCTCACTGTACTCAACTATATTTGCTCAGTGAAGAAGTGTACAAGGCGCAAGGATGGAAAGTGGCTCACGCCTCCCGCAGTGCCGAAACGCTCAGCTTCCTGTAAATCGCGCGTGCTGGAGTACGAGCAAACCACACCTGACATTGGAGGATAGGGAACACACGTGGCCCTCAGACATTTGTTTCGTCTGTTTCCCGCGTAGCCCGCGTGCCAGCCTCCGCAGAAGTGGAGAGTAAGTCACGTGTCTGCTATCGGGGTCAGCGTGTCTTGGCGGCGGCATTTTCCCTCCCATATCTTCTCTCTCCTCATTCTTCCTTTCTTTCTCCCCGTGCTTGTCTAGCTTGTCACCCCCTCTTCCTCCTTCCCTCTTCTTTCCTACATCCTCGTCTTCTGCACCTGAGAGGAAGGGACGCTCCCGTGTGAAGAGGCATTGAACAGTGCACGGTGTATCGGGTCCATCCGACGACCTGGTTTTCTTATATAATACTCAAACAACAGGCGAGCTGGTGACAATTCATCTTTGAAAATAACATCGAGACTTTAGAAAAAAGGGGACGTTACATGCAGAGTCTCAAACTTTGTCTGTGATGCCCCCCCCCCCCCCCCCCCCCCTTTTTTTTTTCGTTTATCTCAGTTTCGAGGTCAGTTTTCAAAGGTACTTTTCTACTTGGCTTAATTTTGCCCGTAACTCAGTCTAGAAAGCATTCGCCTTCGCCGTCCAGTAGGGGTAGCGCTGCGTGCAAATTACGTTCCGGTTCATGGGGCACGTGCGACAGTCTACTTGTTTTATTTTCCACTTTTTTCGTTTATTCTGGTTATCGACAACTGAATGCGCCGAGAAAGTGAGGAAGAGGAGGAGACAAGAGGGGACGTCAGAAAGCCGAGCTGTGATTGGCTTGATTAGTGAGTAGACCAAAAGCTAGCTGCCTTTGTCTCCACTGGACTCGTCGAACGCCTTAGAACGCCGGCGTCCGGCGTTGGAAGTTCGCATTGGTACGCGTTCGACGAGTGCAGCAAAGACCAAGGCAGCCTTTGTCTCCACTACACTCGCCGAACGCTTTACAACGCGGAACGCCGAACGCGTTCTAACTCGTAGAGACAAAGGGAGCTAGCGTTAAGTCTGCCCACTAATCAGTCCAATCAGAGCTGGACGTTCTAACTTTCCCGCGCGCTCTCTTCTCCCCCTCTCCCTCGGTTTCTCTGCGCATATAGCGGTCGCGAATATTTAAATAGTGCAGGCTAGATGGCGCGAGCCAGCAACCAATACGAGAGTTGCAGCCACTGCCATCCATCCAGTCGCACCCTGAAAAAGTCTGTGAGGTCTTTTCTGCGTCACTGAGACAGCAAATAACGGCGAGTAATTGAAAGACCCGGCGATTGTCCCTCAACAAATAAGATTTATTTTTAAATATATAGTCGTACTCGGAGCTTCGTCATATACTGGGATATATATTTGTACTTTTTGCCGTGATTGGCCGTCTCTGTGTTCTACAAAACAGTAAACTCACACACAGAAGGCAGAGCATCTACAGCGGATCATCAGACGCCAGTTTCAGGTGGCCTAATTTCCCCCTTTCTAAACCTCCATAACTCACAAGTAACGGAATAGAAGCGGTTGTCCAACGACCCATTTATGTCGTACAGTCTTTTGAGACATGATATCGCGGCAACGATCGCGTTCTTGTCTTCCGTGTTTACCGACCTTGAGATCCTTTTTTGACGTGTGTTACCGGGTGTTGGCCCAGTGGGACTGAGCTCTTTTAAGTTCACCCAATAAAGTCGCAAAAAAAAAATGCTAATGTAGAAAAAAAAATCGCGAAACTATTTTAAAGAGTTTTAGCATACATGACCGTACATTTCGAGGAGTTGTATCGAAGCCGTTCTTCTCTACTGAGCGTTGAGCGGCAATGAGCGTAAGATGTGTTTCCGAAACCCACGAAGAAACTAACCCTCTGTCTCTCTGCGCAGCCGTGCGAGCGGACCGGATGCGCGGCGGCCGGAACAAGTTCGGCCCCATGTACAAGCGCGACCGGGCGCGCAAGCTCCAGATGCTCCGGCAGAAGCAGCTCACCCAAAACCAGTGTCCCGGCGGCTCGGAGGCCTCGGGATCCCTCGGGGGCGGAGGCCCCGTCGCGGGGGTCCACTACGCGCTGCCCCCTTCGGCCACGGTCTCGTCTCCCGGTCTCTACTCCCCGGACCCGGGCGGACCCATCAAGCAGGAGATCCAGATCCCGCAGCTCAGCTCGTCTACGAGTTCCCCGGACTCGTCGCCGTCCCCGCTGCCCGGCATGGTGGGCCAGTCCATGGCGCTGGTGCCTTCGGGCTCCCAGCAGCAGGGGCCCGCGCAGCAGGGTGGCGGCCACCACTACGGGCCGCAGGGTGAGCCGGCCAAGAGTGCGGCGGCACCCCCGCCACCGTCGCTGCCGGCACCCCCGACGCCCGCCTGGCTCACGCAGAGCGGCCCGTCGTCTCCACCCAAGGCGTTTCCGCCGCCGCAGCCGCCGTACGAACCGGCGCTGGGCGGCGAGCATCCGGACGACGCCAAGGTCCCGGCCCTGGTGCGGGAGTTCCAGAAGAACATGATGGACGACAAGGAGTGGCAGAGCCAGTTGTTCGGCCTCCTTCAGAACCAGACGTACAACCAGTGCGAGGTGGACTTGTTCGAGCTCATGTGCAAGGTGATCGACCAGTCGCTCTTCGCGCAAGTAGATTGGGCGCGGAGCACCATCTTCTTCAAGGACCTCAGGGTGAGTCGGAGGAGCGTCTCATGGACGCCATTCTTGCCGCCGCCATTTTAGTCCTTTGGGGTGACTATGGTTACTCACAGTTTAGAAATTCGTGGCTTCTTCTTGCTTCCTGGTTCGCTCTTCGGCGTTGTTCCTAATTTCTGCAGATAAAATGCTCGGGACCAATCAGAACTAACCCTTGCGTTTCTGAAGTAACTGTTGACCCTCGTTCGCTGTTCCCTTACAGACTAAGTAGGCTTAGTTTTCGCTGTTCTTTAGTTATAAGTTCTTAACGGAGGGTTGAAAACAGGCGAAAGCAAGGCTGATGATGTGACGCTTCTTAGTGGGGGTTTCGTACACTCCGTGACCTTGGACCTTACCCACCAAGATCAACCTTCGGAAGCAGCCAACGGATGTGGCACAAAGATGACCGGCATCCTGCTCGACGAACTGAGGTCGCCGGTATTCGATCCGCGTGAATTCTTCCGTCCAAATCTGCTTGGTTTGCCGTCCTTGGGTTTGTTTCTGCACTCTCCCTGCTTCCAGGGTGGTTCCTCGTCGACTCCGACTTCGCAGAAAGGACCGCGTCGTAGTTTCTATCGCGGCTTTACTATGGTCATTTTCGGCACAACTTTGTCGTTGGACTGACGCTACGACCCCTCGTGAGTCAACCAAAGTGCCGAAGCTAAACAGGTGACGACAGGTGTCCACGGGAAGAGCGCACTCTGTCAGGGCGTCATCACGCGTACTTCGCTCCGACCCTCTGGTTGGCTCAGGGAGGCCGGAGTTTTCGCTTTTTGCTTGGTATTGTTGAAACTGAGTACCTGCACGGACTGCACGGCGAGCAAGTGTCTAAAATGCGTCTCTGAAGCATCGAAACACAAAGATGGGCACGCCAATCAAAGGGGAACACAGCGCTCGGTGACGAGGCAGCCAAGCTCGTGGTGTCATTGGTTGAAGGGGGAGGGGGGTGGAGAGAAGGAAACAAACAAACAAACAAATGCGCGGGTGTTCACAAGGATGACAAGGAGCAGACGAACTTGCACGGCCTTTTCGCTGCAAGAAGTTTGGGTATTGCCGCCTGGTGGGAATGTTTTCACAACCCCGAGTGATGATACTTCAACTTCCTCTGCTGGTGCAAGCACGTGCAAGGCCAAGCCTCCATGCACTATGAGAATTAAAACATAACCGCGTGGGTAGCTGATGCGCTGCTCATAGTGAAGAAAACAGAAGCGTCCCTAGCGAGCTTCTTACCGCGAATAGGCCAAAAAACACGCAGGCAAGAACACACGCACTCAAAGCGGGAAGGGAGGTCACGGGCCGCGCCTCCTGCTGCGCTTGGTTGGTATGGCCAATAGTGGTGCACGTAAGAAACATGACAAACGTCGTGACGTTGCTGTTGTGACACTGCTCGATTGAACCTGGAGCCACCGAAGAAGCTACGCTTCGGAGTAACACACTTTGGCCATCTTGGTAGTCAAAAACATTGTTGTCTGCTTACCCGAAGCTTTATCTAAAATCCCAGGAAACGGTTTTCCGTCCTCGAGGAACGTTAAAACAGTCCTCGAAAGAGCAAAGCGACTTCGCACGTGCTTCCCCACACAGTATCCACACCTCGGGAAGTAGCATTTTCAATTCTTATCGACCGCCAATTACACGTCCATTTCTGCGCTGAATACCAAAATGGCGATGCCCTCGAGAAAAATCTGGAAATGGAATGCCGACGACCTGAGCGTAGCTTATTTAGTGACTCTAATAGACCCCTTTTCAAGAGCTCATCGAGCAACACTGTGGCGGTCGCCATTTCTTAGGCTGGGTGGCGCAAGCTACTGCCCATTACAAAGGATATAACCATGAACATCCATCCATCCATCCTTGGGCACGAGGCATGCGATTGGACCCGACTCCTCGACGAACGCGGACGCAGCGCTCGCGCTAAATGCGAGCCCAGCCGAGCTCGCGGCTCAGCTAGGATCACGCTGGTTATAGACCTTTCCAATGTTTACAAATCCACAGCTCAGCGTCCGATCTCCACAGCTCAGCACGCGCGTGTGCGTCGCTTCGGAAAGCGAGCAAATCACGCGCGATACGCACGAACACTGAAAATGAAACCGGCCAGCAGCCCTTTTCTGGAAAGGTCTATACGTACAAAAAAGACAGTCTGCATTCAGGCGAGGCACGGCGAGATCCGTGCTTCGAGTGCCGCGTGGCAATGAGTTCGAGGAGAAAATTCGGCACGCGGCATTTGAACCACGGATATTGCGGTGACTTGTGCTTGCGGACTGTCTTTTGTGTGATGTATAGGGACAGTGTGACGCCGGCTTCATGGCCTATTTGACAGGGCCTTCATATAAGGAGGAAACAGGCCACAGACAGCTTCTGCAGAGTGTCTTTTGTACGACGTTGTGAACGCGGCTTGCACGGTACCCCTGTTGCGGTGCGCTAGAGCAGTTCCCGCGACAGGTGTAATTTATTCGGCGCCCGTCCCTGTTTGAGGGCTTTCGTTTGGCGCCGAGGGTTCCCTCTGAGCTTAGGAAGGGAGGGGGGCGGGTGGGTTAAACCGGGCACAAACTCTGAACTGGCCGAGGGAGAAAACAAAAGAAACGTAAAGAGGACGATCGATGGTATGGTAATGTTCAAAACCCGGCGTTGGTAATTAGGTTAACACAATGCAGCTGCCGACCTGACGTCTCCCCTTGTTTTCCTTTTTTCTTCTCTCTCTTTCTCACTGTTCATTCGAATGCCGACACAACCTGGGCTAAATGGCGCAAGATGGCTACCAATCTTCTCTATTCATCTTTATTCAAAAAAGACGGTCGGTGTTTGTCAATGCGTGGTTACGTTGTTATTGTATACAGGTTCGTCCCAATTTATCCGACCATTCGTCATTCGGTTGACTATAGGAGTATATAATGGACGGTTCAGGTAGGTGCACACGAACTTCAAAGCTAAAGGTCTTCGCTGCGCAACGTTAATGTCAACATTAGCCTGTAGCTGTGCATGTGTTTGTATATATTTGCGCGCACGTTTGCTGTCCTTGGTACATCTCATCTATACGTTTCGGGTTTCAGTACGCGGACACACTGCGTTCTTCTTCGCTCTTGGCTGGAGTGTGTGCAAGTGTTACGTTGAGTGAGGACCTTCGTATCGCGCCCAAAAACATACGTGCATGAAGTTCTCACCAGAGCGCGCCTTGCACGTGGGAAAAAAATCAAGAGCTTGGCCATGCCTTTACGCCCGATCGCCGCCGACGATCAAGCGGTGCTGAAAGTTTTGCTCAGTGTTCATACGCCGCGCGAAATAGTTCTTAAAGGACTCGGTTGAGGAAGGAACAAGCGATGCTTTTGGCGTCTGAAACGTGTACGTCTTGTAAATGTAATCTAAACTGCACCTACACATTCTTTTTAATACAGATGTCCTCCCACAGAGCCTTTTTTTTTCTCCCCATATTGAGGTTTATTTTTTCCTCCCAAGTTCGTTCTTGAAGGCTTCTTCACTCTCTATCCTAATCCGTGCATTGTTTTGTCCTCGGAATCCTGGAACCCGGTTTTCCACCAGGTGGAGCCAGCTATTTCTAAAAATATTGAATTCTGGATATTAGGTTCAAATTGTGTCCGGATCAATTTCGAACCCGATTATGGTTCAGTTCTGGCGAAACTCCCCGAGTGGTAGAAGTGCGATCTGCGGTGACCCAATGTTCATTCTGGCATATGGGAGCAACGCTGTTTTGATCCAGTGTTAGACTTTAGTGCGCTCAATTTGTAACGCTGCCACTGACAAGCTCAGCAGGCATATGTAGAAGACGGATAAGTAGCGCAGTGGATGTTCCATTTCTGTTTTCCTAAACTAGGCTTCCGGCTCAGTGGAGCCTAGTTTTTCCGAGGTCGCTTTGGCCTTGTTATGTGTTATCCATGTTGCTAAAATTGAAACAAAGAAAAAGAAAGAAGGAAGTATGATAAAAGCTTTAATCTGCGCCAGTTAGCCCTAAGCTAACCTGCGCAGGTTAAGCCCTAAGTTAGCCTACGGAGTATCAGCCAGGCACGTAGCCAGGATTTTGTTTGGGGGGGGGGGGGGGGGGGGGAGGGGGGGGGGGCATGGCAAAATTCTGTATGGGAGCGAGGGGGGAGAGGAGGTCCCAGCAAAATGGAAGATTTCGGGGAGAGGGGGCGGGGGGGGGGGGCATGCCCCACCCCCTGGCTACGTGCCTGGTGTCCGCCCCAAGCTGAGACTGCGGTGGAGGTAACGTCGTCGTTGGACCAGTCCTACGCCTCTCTTTCGCCACGTCATCATGGTCACGCCCCTACTCACACGCAGAGAGCCGGGTCAAGTGAGAGACGGAGGCGGCTGATTGGTCCGGCTGGAGCGTAGTGGTCTCAGCTTAGGGGTGAACGGAGTATGTCTCTCATGCACACCGTCGTGCCCAGTGTCCACCACACCTGTTGGCGTGGCTATTAGAGCACGATACTGATCGCCCATCCCATTGGTTAAACGGACGAAAGGATGATCGGTGATTGGTGATTCCAAGTGCATCGTTGGGCAGTGCACTTGAAGGACCTTCTTATACACCAACTCAGGTTTACAAACAAACCGGAGCGCCCCTAGCGGATGCCACCGACGCCGCGCATGCGCGATAGGGGTGTGGGCAAGAAGCTCGCCGTCGTCCGTAAACAAGCCATTGGAATGGAATGTGGTCAACGTCAGTGTAGAGTCCCCGTTTTTTTTTTTTTTTTTTCGCGTTGGAATTGTTGATTTTACGTCTTCCTGGCAATGTCTGATACTTGAGCGGACTCAGCGAAATTAACGAGGCTCGATACACCGCAACTCTTGGCGTGAATCATGTAACATGCGGCGATTCATTCCGCGTGGACACCCATCGAGCCTACTTACCCGAAGCAACCTTCAAGCTTAAACGTCTCTTGAGGTCTGCACTTCTTGTCGTAATGGACTTCTTCCAAAACCGACGCGCCCCAACGCGGCGAAATACCACGCAGTGCACTCTGGGAACTAGTTGGCCACTCAGTTTCGGTTTCGACTGAGCAGCTTCATCTCATGCTATCACGCCACGACCGAACGCGCTGCTTGCGTTTTCGATTAATCTGACTTTTCACGAACGTACAATACACTCATTCTCGAGCGATACAAAACGAAGACCGGGGCACTTTCCTTGTTCCCCGAAACACCGGATATTGTTCGTGCGTATGCAAAGGTTGTAAGTCGTGGCTTAGTCACCTCACCCACGAGTGCATGTCCGAGCTCAATTTCAATAATCCCGTCTAGCACCAGTGAACTAGAACTGAAATTTGTTTATCTGGAGCGTTACACGTATTTTGTTTGCCAAAAGTCCGCTTCTTACTTCATTGGGCGAAAAGCAAGCCGCATCCTCACGGGGTATCAAAGTCCAGCGTTTACGCACGAACTTCCAAGGAAACGCAATAAATTCGACCTCACTACTGCACAAAAGTTACTATGATGTCTTCCTCGTGTCATCACATATCTCACACTCAAATTTTATGCTGATAGAAGATTAAGTTTTCGCAAACGCTGAGATCGGCTAGCTACGACGGAGGCCCTAACAAGCGTCCCCTACTCCTCGCTAAGCCCCTTTGGACGAGCTTTTACTGACGCCCAAGATCTGTGCCTGAACGGTGTGTCTGAAATTATCTGGGCATACTCAGGCAGGAAGGAAGCATACACATAACAAATATTATGGCCATTAGCAACCGTCAAATGCGCTTTGAATTCGTTCGTTTGGCGCACATCATAGGGGTTCATGCCCGTCCGGCGCACTTCCGACGAACGGTGCGACATTCTTCACACAGGTGCTCGACTTTTGCTTTCTTAAAACGGTCTGTATGTGCGAATTTGCCTATATGATTGCAGGATAACTTCATGCGCATACGCGATGTTGAATATAAGTGGAATGCAAGCGGGTGGGGACCACTTTGTGCAGTGCTGCGGGTCAGTACAGATAAGAGATAAGAAGTGTGTTGAAATTGAGCTTTTCAATGGCGCCTCCGAGTTTTACGTGCATACTCAGGGATATTAAGAAAACCAGTAATTGCAAAAAGTAATATTTCGTCTATGGACGCACGAAAAAAAAAAAAGAAAACTTCCTGATCAACAACACTAATGTAAAGGCGCGAACTCGATGTATGCATACTTATTGGTTGCCACAGCTCGTTGATTCGCACACAAGCAAGATCCCCGAGCTTCGCAGCGTCGAGACTCCCAGCACTGGCTCGTCCACATACCTCGATTGGAACGCTAACAGGAAGGCTCAAGTACAAAAATACAACAAGCATGTATTAAGACGAGCTATACGTCTCAGGCCTGTGCTAAAGCTTCGAGGTCTGGCCATTTAGGTTAGTTTAGAGACCACAAATGACGCGCTCGGGACCAGAAAACATGAGACCACGCTGTGTGTATAATCTCTTGTCGACGTGTCGATCGAAACCGAAACCGTGCCACCCTCCTCCCTGGCCAACTAGTTCCCAGAGTGCAACGCGCGCCGTGTTGCATGCAGGGCTTTATGGAAGTAGTCTATTACCGGGTCAGCGTTTGGTCTACGGGCCACTGTCGTTTGAACGAGCAGACGACAAGCAGAAGCAAGTATCCGTGAATTCAATTCGAAGTGCTTTCCGCCCAAGCAATCGTGGTCCGACGGCGTCTGTTTTTCGTTTTTAGCGGTCTCTGTTCACGTTCTCGGACGAACCGAGCAGGCAGAAAACGCTTGAAAACTGACTTCAAACCTTTCCCGACTCCTTTGGTAAAGCCCCAGTCGCGGCGTTTTGACGAGGAGGCAGGTTTTTGTCCGGTTTCTTCCAAAGTAACACAGGAATGCACGTGCCCCATGGCGGCTTCCGCCCACAGCCCCAGACCGGAAGTGCGCCCGACGCGCCGCCACCGCGCCGTGACGTAACAGAGATGATTCGTGCATAAGGCCGAAGGAATAATGCTGGTTGGTTCTCCGCGTGCTCTGCAGGAAAGTAGACGCGCATACGTGTTTGTGGAGGGCGGGGCAAAGATCAACTTTTTAAAAGCATGAAATGCTTTTAACGCTGCCGCCCAATCCCAAAATTTTGTCCGTCCGTTTCGTCTCCTGCTAAATTTAGCGGGGAAATCGATGTCACGTGACCTGACGTCAGGTAAACTATGCACCAGTATACTTTCCCCGCTAAATATAGCCGGAAAATTGACGTCACGTGACACGACGTGACGTGGCCTATACTATACAGGGCTGTATATAGCCTTCCTAAGCAAATCAAAATTATTACTTCTTAGTCACTGTATTTCATGCATCGTAAAACTTTAAAAGTAACGTCGCTGCAGATTCTTTTTTTCGTCTTTGAAGAAAAAAAATAATAGAACTTGTTTGTGGGAAGGCATGCGTCGGCGCTTAGATGTCTTAGTCAGTTTGCAGCTTGGAACAACGAAACGTTTGTTACCTTGGTGTGTGTGCGTGTGGGCCTGTTGTGCGGGGCTGCGTTAAAGTGAAAGGGAGAAAGAAAAGAAAGGAAGAAAAAGTGTGTGTGTGTGAGAGAGAGAGAGAGCTCTGTGAAGGGAGGGTTTTTCGAAGGCACAGGAGTTACCTGGAGGCCAAACGCTCGTATTGGAATGGATGTCGTGGCGCCAGCTAATTATTTTTCGGGCTCTTCTTTTCCTCCTCCTCGCTTTTGTTTTTCGTCCGCCGCTTCCGGTGCCTGCCGTACAAAGATCTTTTTTTTTTTTTTTTTCCAGAGAGAAAGAGAGAGAAAAAAGAAAATCGCGAAGAAAGTGCGTGAACGGTACATGCGCACGGCGCGGCGGTACCGGAGGAACGGTAGAGCAGCAGTGTATACGCCTCGAAGTCTGGGGGGTGCTCCAACCGGACCTGTACGATACTCATTAGAAGCAATCAAATTACTTGTAATCGACTACTTTTTGATGTAATTTTGTAATAACTTGATTGTCTTTATTACGAAGTAATGACCGAAGTAATTTGATTATCTTTGAATTACGAAGATTACTCATAACCGGTACTATTTTCCTTCCCCCCTTTTTAATGGCGCCCTTTGTGGAAGTTTTCAAGTCTTCTGACATGAGAGTGGTTTATTAAAATTGGTGAATGAAGATAAGTACATTATAATTCTGTGATTCTAATCCAACAATAGGGAGTTTTTGGGAGAATAACTGCAATAATACTTAAAAAACAAGCGAGCTGGTGATGATTCATGGTAATAAAACCCGAGACCCAGGAACACAGAAGGGGACGAACACAACACAACGTGGGAGCCATTTTCGCCTATCCGTTAGGGTACGATAGGCCTTCCGGTACGATCTACGCATGCGCTGCCGCACAAGACTCTCAATTCGTACCGGACGTCCCATCGTAGGGTATCGCATCTGCAAAAACGGTTCCCTAGGACACCCTAAAATGCACAGTATAGGAAAGACCCGTTTTCAAACCGGCAGAGAAAGCTGTCGTATGGAAAGTAATCGGAAAAGTAGCGGTTACTTTTTCAAGTTACGGCCAATTACTTTCTCATGTAATCGAGTAATCTTACTGAATATGTTTTGACCAAGTGTAATTGTAATTATGAAGGATTACTTTTTTTTTTTTCGAGTAACGTGTTGAAGACTGGCTCCTTCAATTCTTTCGTTGTTTCTCGTCAGTGTTTCCCCCCGGATTCTTCGAATGGACCCGTCGTCGCTTTTTTGGCATTTGGGATGTTTTTGTACTTTGTTCCGCGGCTCTCGATATATATCCTTCTCAGTTATTATCATTTTTTTTGTTGCCCGGTTTATGGTGGAAATTACCGATGACTTGCTTGCTCGTGGACACGGTATTTGTACGCTCCATCCGCAATTGGCTGCACCTCTAGACCTTCCGAATACATCGCTTGCACGGTAGGTCAGCAGACGGAGGCTTATTCGCCGTGTAACCGAGCTTTCGGTTGCACGTCAAAAGATCCCCGGGTGGTCCAAATTAATCCTCAGTCCTCCGCTGAGGCGTGCCAGATGCCCGTCGTTGGTTTGGCACGTAAAAAAACCCCAAATTTGACTTTTTTCGGTAGGTCATAGCATCCTGCTAATTGTCATTTCTACTCGTTCTTGCTGAAAGAGACAAATTAAGACGGTGATTATTGCGTGCTCAGCAGCAAGGCCAACCTAAAGTCGCTGGACCCTGGGAGAGTAGAGCCAAGCTCTCTTCGTATTGTCGCCATTTTGGTTAATCTTGAATACCGATATTTTGTTATCCACACGCCTGGGAAACAAGCGCACAGCTTTGCACCACCACCACATGCGGCGTCGGTGTTTGACGGCATTGAAAAATGACTTTCCTGTATTTAAATACGCAAGAACCTCAGCGCCATTGTAAGATCTCTGTGGAGATAAACATGATTGACAAGCTGATTGCGTGCACTGTGCCAAAGACGCTTATATTGGCGAGGAACGCTTTCAGTACGATGACGCTACATAGCGATCTTGGCGCGACTGGTTCGAAACAACCCTTTCGAAGATTTGATTGGATCGAAATGGCGATTGGCTATGGCAACTGATACAGATCAGCCAATTACCTTTCGAGGTTTCGTCGTATGTATGTTAGTATCACTGTGTGTCCGGTTAGCAGGTAGGGAATGCAGTGGC
This sequence comes from Ixodes scapularis, assembly GCF_016920785.2. Lineage (NCBI taxonomy): Eukaryota > Metazoa > Arthropoda > Arachnida > Ixodida > Ixodidae > Ixodes > Ixodes scapularis. Next base: position 20,681,112 of record NW_024609868.1, read on the forward strand.
GCTGCTCTCCCTGGATCCAGCGACTTCCGGCCGCGGCAATGGCTGCTTCTGTGACGCCAGTGCAGGCCTCGTGTCAACGAGAGCTTTAGCTGGGGAAGCCGAAGACACCAACATCTGAACTCTTGGGACAGGTACGGTTGGTACCTTTACGCCCGAGACCGGTTCCTCTTCACATCCAGTTTGATATGTCGACGTCCGCCACGGATGAACTCACTGTTGGGGCATAGGATCCCGTGCCTTCGGCTATTTCGACGAACGTAACAGTTAGCGGTTGTGCAATCTACATTGTAAGTGGCTTCGTTTTTGGTGTAGCATCACTCGATTTATTTAAATAAAAAAAAAAGTGCTTCACACTGGCACCGCAGTGATGCCATTTCCCTCAAGAAATTCGCGTGTTGGTCGCGCTTAGCCAGTCGCGAGTCCTAATTAAAGGGTATACGACGAGAAGCGAAAGTATGCAAGCGAACCGGTTTTTGTTTTTCCGTATCCCAATCTTCTTCAGATTATGGTGTGGGGCCGACCGCTTTTCTTTTCGATTGCCGCTGTATTCCGGGAAATAGTTGAGCAGCATTGCAGAACCCAGGGTTCCAAATTTTTGCGATGAAAGTACGGGTAGGAGAGAAGGGGGGGGGGGGGGGGGGGGGGTTGCGAGTGACGTCAGCAGAAAGCCGCCTTCCCGATTGGCTGCCTCCTCATTCCTGGTGACGTCGACCGCGTCTGTCCGGCGGACGGCGCGCGTGCGCTGCGCGAAGGAGATTCCGATGCCGGCCCCCGTGTCAGCCGGTGAAAGCCTTGACCCATTTCTGTGTCTGTTATGTGGCCCCCGTCCTCTCCCTCTACCTCCTCCTCTCTCTACCCCGCCTCCTCTCTTTTGTTGATCCCTTTGTTTCAGCGCTAGAAGAGGCTGTACTTCTTTTTATTTCGATTTCTTTTTTTTAATCGCTAGGCGGTGTCTGTGTTTTTGTCGTGTCCTTCCTCCTTCAATTTCCGGCTTACTTACGGCAGCGCTTCGTTTGCTCGCGAGTCTCGCGATTTAGCGGTTCTACTGTGTCTGCGCCCACCCGGCGTGTCATTTCGCCGGTCTCCTTCTTGGTGGGCCTTGGTCTGCAACAGCATGTGCATCTCTCTGGTCTGCAATAAACCCACCAAATACTTCTGCTCAAGTTGTTTGAACGTAAAAATGGCAGAAGTCTCCACCGACACGCGCGGCGGCACAGGACGTGTTTGCGGATGAGCTGGGTAAATGTGATATCACGTGATGTCATGAGGTCACGTGAATGACGTCTCACGACGTCATGATGTCATGTTCATCGTATCGTATACACCATGACATCACGGCGTCACGTGACGGGTATAGAATTCGGCTGATAAAATCGTTATATATTAAAACGCTGGCTGTTCCTTCTTTTCGTAACGTCAGTAAAATGGTACGTTCCTATTGGTGGAAGTAATGACGTCATTTCTCTCCGGGGACTCGGGGGGTGGTACCTTACCCCTCTCAGCTCTCATGTTAGAAATGCCTTGGTTTATTTATGGTGACGTAAGTTGTTAACAAAGTTAAAATAAAATAAAAAAAATAATACTTTCATAGCTCGCCCTTAGCAAAAAGAGGCCGTACTTCAAACGAAGTTGAAATATATTTAATACGAATATTCATTTTGTATTTATTCTGCATTATTTTGGCCGCATTCGAAATACGCGCGTAAGGTATTCAAAATACATTATAAATATGAATCAAAAAATATTTTAGATATACCAAAAATATTATCCCTTCACACTCAAGATGCCATTTGTGCATTAAAAACTGGTTACACAATTTTTCTTTTATTTTCGATTTTGTCAGCAAATGGTGTCCGTACATGTGGTATTTGAAGGCACTACTAAATACATCTCACAAAGCTACATTTGAAACGAACACAAACACGATGACGCACTGAACAGCTCATTCACAGTCCCGTTGACTGCTCTAGAGCCTTATATAGCCTACATATTGAAGGTAATAATTTTTTCGGTGACCACCTGTGCGCTTATTAAGGTTCCAAGTATTCGATCTTCTCCTCGGGAGTCTGTCAAAGGGTAAACAGTGTTTTGAAGTTCGTGGACGATATCTCTTACTAAAAGGCATTGGTACAACTAATAACAATTCGGCACAGTCCCTAAAACAATATCCACACAAACGGCTCATAAAATACATGTTATTGCTTCTCTGCGTAGCACCACTCAGGACGAAGCGAATCAAGGCAGTTTCTTCACTTTAAAATACTGTAAACGACTTTATTTTCGTGAGGACCTAATTCTCGCAAAGTACGCGAATCGCCTACAATTCCGCAAAATAGGTCCCGTGAGCAATTACGGCAAAATGTAAAAACATTAAAATCTATATTGCGATCCCAGCGCGTCGCGAAAATTAGAATTTGTGAAGTATTCCAAAACTCCAACTTTGACCTAAATCGCGAAATATTGAACCCGCAAAAAGTAAATATTTTACAGTAGTTGTTTTGTCTTTCCTTTTTAGTAGTTGACTATTTAATATGGTAGTTAATGTCACTATATTAAAGTCACTATTCACATCACGTGCAATGGTAAGTATACACGTTCAGTGAAGTAACATTGTGCTAACAAAACCACGCCAAACGTATCTGTTCACAGCACCTGCTGAAGCTTTCCAGCATCAGCAAATGTTGTGGTTGTAGTTCCCGAACCCCGTTTGGGATTGGTGTGCAAGGAACTGATCAGGTGTGTTCTTGATAGAAAAAAGGAAACAATAACGTAAACTGGGCTGATTTATCAGTGCGATGCTGCGCAATTCAGTTGACAAACTAATCAAATGTTGTATTTAGGCGCTTCAGTGTACTTCATATCTGCTTGAAGTGAACTTCTAGAAGGGGAGCTTTTCAATATATTGGTAGTTTAAGACAAACTGCCGAAGTATTGCAGTCAAAAGGTACTTAGAGTATAACACAACAGTATTTACGATTTTCAGGTATTTTAAGAGCATTCTGCACGTATTTTTGATTGCTCCATTTTTTTAGGGTTGGAGTATATTTTGCATCAATTAAATAAGTATTTCAAGAAATATATGTGAAAGGTATTTCGTGCCTATTAATTTAGTATTTACATATTTCAGAACGCATGAAGGGAACTTCAAATGTAGTTTAAGTATATGTATTTAAATATGATTTTTAGAAGTATATTTTAGTACTAAGTAAAAAAAAAGAAGTTTATATTTTCGGTCTATTTTTCGTGTACTTACAATTATGGAATGTATTTCAAATACACTCAAATTAGAATGTGGAATATTTCAAACGTATTAGTTTTTGCTAAGGGTCGTCCTATCTTGGCGAAGAAATAAGCTATAAATACTACGGCCGGACACGTTAAACACAATTCCTCATCAAACTTTCCGTTTTGTTTTTCGCACGAAAATATACGGCACATTCTGCTGCGCGGTAACACCCGAGACAAGCGAAGACTCGTTGCATTCGAGCGTCACTCAATTTCTGATCTGTACCGTATTTGGTGACTGTTATAGTCGCTCACAGAATAAGGGCGGCAAGGAGTTTCCGTTCCCGCCTCCAGCGCGTGCTCACTAGCTCCGATAACGCGTCTAGAGAGCCTCGGACTTGCGCACGCTCATCCAAAGCACGGTCGAAGGCAACCAGCGCCTGCTGGAGGCCGGGCACCCGAAAGATGCGCCTTTCCCTTGTCATTCTATCAGTGACTCGGCGAGCAATTAAGGGAGAGGAGGAAACGTCAGAACGTCGAGGCTCTGGTTGGAATGATTTGCGGGTGGACGCCAAGCCTTTAGGGAGATGCCGCCCCCGTCGCACTCAGGACGTCGCCAAAGCGGCCGCAGCCGTAGTCCTGGGAGCCTCCATTTTTTTTTTTTTTTTTACTGTGCTCGTTTTGGGTTTAGCCAACTTCTCATCACGAATCCTCCTTCGAGGAGCGCAAAGGCGCTTTGCGTACGCGCGCGATATCCGAAAAATAGCGCACGCAAACCGCAGTTTGCGTTCGGCACATGCGCAGTGGTGACGACGCTATTCTTTCCGTACACTATTCTAAAACTCCATTTTGTCTCTGCTCACTCTTCGAACGCGCTGGATGGCCGAACGCCGGCATCCGTTCAGCGTCTGCGTTCAAAGAAGACAAAAACAGCTAGCTTTGCGACAGCCCACCAATCATTCCAGCCAGAGCTCGGCGTTTCGTCGTGGGAAAGTAGACGCACTGGTATTTCCCTCTAGGGATGCTAGGGACGCTAGCATCCCTAAAGTGCAAACCAGTGCAAACCGTGCGAACAGCGCGGTTTGCACTGGTATTTCCCTCTAGGGACACTTTCCCGGAGCGACGTGCGAACAGCGCGGTTTGCACTGATATTTCCCTCTAGGGATGCTAGGGACGCTTCCCCCGAGGGACGTGCGAACAGCGCGGTTTGAATCGAAAAATCCCGCGTCATTCAGGGAAAGCCAATGACATGCCGGCTCTCCAAGCAGCATCGAAGTCAGGGATGACATGGCATCGTCAGACTCGATTCACTGTTCGCACGGGTCTGCTTTCTTGCCCATGCTCGCTCCGGAGCAGATGGATGATGATGATGTAACGGTTCCATCGGGGCCAAAGGTTACACGTGGAGCGGGCCGGGTTCTCGCGGAATCCCGTTGGCGTCTCGCGCTTTCTCGGGAGCTCCTCGATAGCTGCGTAGCGCTGGCCGCACCTTGACCCAATTTTGCGAAGCGGCGTCCCGCCCCCGCTTGGTGGCGGCGCGCGCGTCGATTTATGGAACATCGCAGCTCTTCTTGTCCTAAACTCGTGAGTTTATGTTTTCCTCATCGCGGAAGCGCGTCCGTGTCGCGGATTCCTCTGCAACGCGGGACGGTTCTTACTAAAGATATTGGTCGCGAACGTGCCGAAGTTCGAGGTCTTAGGTTCGACTTTTTTCCTTAATTTCGACTTGAGCTCGACTGCTATGCTCGCGTGCATACCTGTAAAACCAGCTGGCGCCGTCTGGGCGAAGGGGGCTCCAATATGTATCAAACTGACGAGACGGTTAGTAATATTTGTGTTTGCATCGATGTTATATGTAAACATCCGTAATTCTACGAAGCCGGACTTCGTAGAATTGTGCCCAAAGTTCCAAGGTTGCCGATCCAGTGTAACCTCGAGGGTCCAAGAAAAGTTCGTCACATATCCGTCGTTCTGACGGTGCGGGGAAGGGGAGGCTTAGTTTCATTTTACCGTGAATTGTACTGCAGCAGTCGCTACGACTCATTCCGGCCAATGTAGCGCCGAGTGTCCCACGTGACCCTGCGGTTCGGCCCAGTGACACGTGGTGCACGAAATCGAGTGGTCAGGACTGAGAGACTTACCCGATATTCTTAACACCTTGGTGACTACAGTAGGAAACCGCTTGGGGGAAATGACCCCTTTGTTTTTAAGGATTTAGGGTTCCCGGATGAAAAGTCAGTGTCTGCGTGGTGTCATGGTCAGACTCCCTCCTCTAAAGACCGAATCACGTTGTGTGATTTGGTCTTTAGTGCCTGAATATGGCATGTCGTCAAAAAATAAGCTTTCCCCGAAAAAAAAAAAAAAAAGGAAACAACTTGTTTCTACGTTGTTGATCCCTAATTAGATGCATGTCTCGGAATCATTCCTAACCCAGAATGAGACTCGCGAGTAAATCGACCACTAGTTGTAATACAGTGCGCAGTGAACAAGGGCAGAGAAGGGAGGAGACGGGACTAGCGCTTAACAGCGAAACAGAAGCTAATATATTTTTTTTCTAGATTAATTTTTTTTTTTTTTTGGTTGGGGGGGGGGGGGGGGGGGGGGGGAGTTGTATTTTCGGTGGTGGGAAATGTTGGCGGACAAAGTGACCCCATATAATTGGGACGGTTTAGTCGTTCGAAGTTGAGACCGTTTTGTCGGGGACCATTTCCATTGCATCAGAGACCTTCTTTTTTTTATTTTTTTTTTTATTTTTCCGGGGACCATTTTGTTGGGGTCTATTTCGTTAGGGACCATTTCGTCAGGAACCACTTCGTCAGGAACGGTTTCGTCGGGGACCATTGTGTCAGGAACCATTTTGTTTGGATCCGAATCCGTCATAGACCTTTTCGGCAGGAACTGTCATGTGAGGGACCGCTTTGCCCGGAGCCGGGCACGCGCACCTCAAAATCACTCGGGTTTCTTTTCGGCGAATCGTTGTCAGCCGTACGACACTAATGGGGGGCGGTTCTAAATTGGGCGCCGTGTGCCGGGAGGGGGGGCGGCTTGGGCGACGCCTGGGCCGAAGGCCGTCAGCCTCGGCGAGCGGCGTTTCCGCGTTCGCAGCCGCGACGCGCAGCCAAGGTCGGGCCGCGGTGGCATTGACCTGGAAACGCCGAAGAAAGCGCGGATAAGCTGCGCACCCGCCGCCGCCTGCCTCGCCGTCGACGACGCCGGCGTGCGGTGCTTGTCGATGGATACGACGGTCTAATATCGCGCGAACGAGAGACGAGTGGTTGGCGACGAACGATCGGCGGTGTCTTGACGACCGCTGTTCGTAGCAGTTTACAGAAGGGATTAAAAGGCAAAAATGAATGACGGTATTTCACCACGCTTCCATCCCACACCTCGGAAATTTTCAGAACCACCGCGCAACCTAGCGTGAAAGAGCACCTTTTACTTTACTCTGTTCAGCCCTAAGCTGAAACTGCTGCAAGAGCTACGTCCTCCAGTCATAGGCCTCTTTTTCGCCCCCTGATCCCGCTCTCGCTCATACGCGCAGAAAGCCTTGTCACGTGATGAAAGGGAGGCGGCTGATTGGTCCGGCGGGCACGATGCTCTTACCACAGTCTCAGCTTAGGGGAGAACCGGGTGTGACAGGTTAAGAGTTCAAGAGAAACCCGTCCCACCTCTTTCCCCTTTGGCAGAGCGAACCCTTGGAGAGGGGGTCGCCTCCTCTCCAGCGTTCGCTCTGCTTTTTAGTTGCCAGACGGGAACGAAAGAAAGCGGGGGACGTGTGCTCGTCGTCAGACCCGTACTCAAAGTATATTTTATTGTTTATTTTTTTAATCTTCTAGCTCGGGAACGGAGAATTCGATAAAGCTGGGACCGTGCACACTTTCGACGCCCCTTATTTCTACAATAACCTCGTGTCATAGCGCAACTTTTGCTGACGTCACGCCGGTCGGCTTTCGCTCTCCTCGATATGTTTAGTATAGTTCCCTTGGCTGGGTCCGCTCTGGAGCAACAACAAACCTAGTTACGTCGTAGACGCGCGCTATTTCCGAAAGAGAGCGCGTTACCCCGAGGTCGATCAGTCGTTCCTCATCACCTTGAACAATTTTGTTTTACTTGTCTTTCTTTCTTTTCTTCTTTTTGTTACACTTTATGTTATTGCGGTTTGTTTCTAACCCTTTCGTTGTTAACGCTCGTCACACGACACGCGGACTTTGTAGCCAGGGCAGTATGAGCGCTCGACGCTTCTGTTGTTTTTGCGTGTTGCGGACGGCACCACTTCCGCCCCAGTGGCATTGACCTGGTTTTTTCGCTCGCTCTAATCTGGCCGTAACATCTTTCCGGGTGTTTGTAGTTCTCTCCCTCGCTCTATCTCTCTATCTCTCGCTGGGTTTCTGGAACGTTGTGTTTTGCGCGCGGTTATTATCTGCAGGCTCCCTTCTGCTTGGCCTGTTGTTACCGCTGTGTCCGCGCTGCTGCTGCTATCTGTGTATACCCTCAGTATGCGTCGGACGATGTGCAAGGTCGCCTTTGCTGGTGGGAGCTTCTTGTTTAATGAGGGGGCAAAAGCGGCGAGGAGGGAGATTCCTCTTCTGTTGCCTGGCGGCTTTCGGTTTGTAGTATTTGCTCCTCGGGGACGGAGTCCGGCGTTTCGAGGTTAGATTGTAGAGCGATGGGGCGTTTAGCTTTGTGTTTCTTCCTCCTAAATTTGACCTTTTTAACTGAACGGATTAGCTGTAGTTCTGAGCTGTACCATTCGAAACAGGCGGTCGATGGATTGTACCGCCTATACTCGTATTCATCAAGTCCGGCTTCTCGTGAAGCATTTTCAGAGCGAATTTAAATTAGCTTGTCTTTATTTCATGAACATGCACACGTTTCGGACGCGAAACGCCTTCTTGTTGTTGTTGTTTTTTTTCGACAACCAAATATTGTAAAATTACTTTGTAAATATAATCATAAATGCACAAAACACTTTTTTTTTTTTTTCTGTTCGCGGGAGATTTTTTTTTTAATAGATGAAGTTCTGGTTGGCGAGTTCAACGCCAGGCAGAAAGTCCAAAATTGTGACTGAACGAACAAAATGGAGCAATTATATGTCCTTTTTTTTAATTTAAATTCTATGTTCTAGGCTTCGCAAATACGAGCCCACGGTTCGCTCAGCAGTATAACTTCATGTAGAAAAAAAAAAAAAAAAAGATAGAGAGACCGAGGAGCGCTGCTCCCGTTCAGAGGGCTACAACGAAATCATTTACCGGCTTTTTCTACCAGCTTTCGCTGCTACTTTCTGTATCGTACCGATTATTAGTTTGATTAGATTCGAGAGCCCGTTGCAGCGCCATTTATCGCTAAGGCGTTCTCCGTTTTGTTCCAAACAAAACGTAAGCTCACTTTGTTGACCTTACCGTCGTTGCGTCAAGTTCACCCGTTTGTGTGGCCTGCTCAGTTCTGGCTACGTTTCGTATTTGATGGTTACCTCTCTAATCAGATTTCGTTTTGTACCCTAATTATGTATCGTGTGTCAGTCCCCCTCCTCTCCCTGCAAGTACGCTGACCTGTCTGCCGCCGACGCCGCCTGTCAGTGACACAAACATTTGCATTAATCGCATACGACATTACTCGCCGAGAAGGTTACTTCAAACCTTCGGCACGCTCACTGGAACCATTATCGATCTCGACCGAAACACCGAATACGAAAGGTTTATGTGAAAGGACAGCCTCCAGAGGAGCACGATTACCAGGACTAGATGTAATTCTGCCTTGAGCCAGGGATCTTGGGCTATCTTGTTGTGGTCTCTTGGTGTCTTGCGAGCGCAACCCGACATGTCCTTTTATTGCACGACAGGTTGCAAAGCGTCACTCTAGACGTAAGCGCAAAGGCTCGTCAGTTTTCCACCCTGAGTCACTATCGTTCACACCTCCTAGACTATCGTCCCCTTGTTGTCTGGCGTCCCCACGACACTCATTCGTCATTTCGCGTCACGTGACATTTCGTTGACGCGGCAGGGGGCTTGTGGACGCCGCCATGTTTGTTCTCCACAGCCACATTGCGACAGACGGTGTCGGCCATAGTTGTACTTCTGAAATGCTGATTTTTGACTGTGTGGTGTTTGGTGACTGGCGGTACTGTTTTGATCTCCATTAGCAAAACGACAAAAAGCGGAAAGCGCTCTCAGCGTTTTTCGTAAGGCACGTCTGCGAAACCGGTGACAACTAACAGCGCTGATTCTGAGCAACAATATGGCTGAAGTGACGTATAGTGCCTCTCAATATGAACCTTTGTCACGGTTGGGGAATGCCGCCGTAAACACTGCTTTCGTGACGCGGTGTAACCCAAACGCATCCGCGCTCTACACAGTGCCTCCGCACTTTGATAGGCCGACGAAACCAGTGGCAGTTTTGATGACTGGGAGAAAAGAGAGGGCGGGTGGGGGAAGTATGGTCGTTTGAGACATCTTCAGGCATGCGGGAAAGAAGAAAAAAAGAAAGTCAGGCTTGCCGCCTGCTTCTACGAACTCGGCAACCGCGCGCGCTTCAAGCCTTGTTGCTTGGACCAATTGCCGTGGCTCGGAAAGTGCCGCTTGACTCTCTTTGGCGAAGTTATTTGCTTTTTTTTCCCCCTCTGCTCGCAGCATCCATTGCCTGGCCGTCTGCTCCGTGTTTTCTTCTTTGTAAATGCCGTCGCGGAGATATATATATATGTATTTATTTTTATATCTATCTATTTGTAGTTCTCCCTTTCTTTTTCATTTCGTCCCTCTTTCGTTCATCCAGGCGTTGTGGCGGTGGTGGTGGTTGACGTCGAATTATCAGAACCGGTTGGAGGGGGCTGTTTTTTTGCCCCCGTGCCGCCGCTTCTCCCAGGTCTTTTTTTTATTTTTTTATGTAATAATTGTATTTTCCATTTTCTTTTTGCTTCTTTCCTCGCTTTGTTTTCTCGACGCACTTCAGCGGGCGGCGCTAGCTGACGTCACGCCGCCGCGTGACGTGACGTCACACCGTCGTTGTCTGAATCGTGCGCGCGTTTGATAGTGTGCCTAGATCACAGAGTGTTTCCAACTTCTCGACACGGGTTTCGTGACTTATTGGCCGCGTTTGCAATAGCACGAGCTGAAAGGATGTGACGAAAGGGCTGATCGGCCGCAAGCGTGTCCGCTTTTCCACCCATTTTCTTCCTCGCCACGCGACCGACCGGTATAGGAGGCGTTCACGGACATTAAACAGCGGACGGTCTCCATGGTTTGAGTCGCTTCATCGCTTACATCTGGGCTCTCTGGTTCCGCGCTGGGACCGGCGTCAGCGGCGGCGCGCTGCTCGGCGTTATTACAACGCCCGTCCGCGCTCGTAGGCGCGCGATGTATGGGGGCCGGAAAGCTCGCCTCAATTCTGAATTGGCGGGAAACTGGTTGTTGCGACATCCGACGCCACGCCACGCGCGCGCGCTTCGCCATCTCCGTCAGACTTCGACCCCTCGGTGCATCACCCGCTGTCGAGCGCCTGACGTCACCAGCGTCGCCGTCGGAGCAACGTCGGGGAGGGAGGGGTCGCGTTCGCGTGGCGAGCAACGCTAAACCGAGCCTCTTCTGAAAGATTCGACGCTCTTTCCCTCTACTTGAAGGTGAAACGGAGGATACAAGTGCGATCAAGTACTCCCCAAGTCGGATAGCGACACATGTACGTGGCGCAAAAACACTAACCATTCTGCACCACTGGAAGTTTGTAGAAGTAATCGGGTTGTGAATTTCTGTGCTCTGAAGCGCGAACATTCGCTCCACCTGTTCCGGGCCGCGGTGCGCCGACAGACTCGACCACTGATCTCCCCCGGAAGTCTGCGATAAAAAAGTGAAAAAGGTGTAGCGGAAAATGCTTATGTGGGGTTGGCAACCTATGCAGTGAAATGCTGTGTTTGACGGTAGCCTCGTAAAAGCAAAATGCAGTGTGGGGACGCCTAAAAAGTACTTAAAGTATAAAGTAAACGAGACGCGATGTACTTCAAGTAAAGTAGCAAATACACTGAGTACAACATACTTGAAGTAAAGTGCTATAAAATGAAATGCACTTACAAAGTCCAAGTATTTGTTAACACGATCTTTCATGTCGCCCTGTCATACAGTGATTTTTTTTTAACTGGTATGCCTTGCCCCACGGGGTAATGTGGGGTGCATTGCTTATTTTCGGAAATGGCGGCGATTATGGGATGATGTCAAGTGGCCACCGAGTAGTTAATTTTGGAAATAATGCCAAATTCAGAAGTCTCTCCGACATCTGAATTTGGCTCCGTTTGAACTGGCTCGTTGCACCCAAAGGTTGGTGTTAAACGTGCTAGGAGAGTAGAAAGGGATGCACTTGGGCTAGTTGGTGATCCATATAATATTTTCGGGGGTAAAAACGCTAAAAACAGCGGACAACTGAAGGAAAAGAAACGAACAACACAGAGCGCTACTTAGAGCGCTACTTGCAACTGAAGTTAATTCTCAAAAAACATACCAAGTCAAAAAAAAAAAAAAAAAGAAAAGACGACGACGAAGGAGAATTTTTTTTAAAAACATTGTGAGACATTCTCCTTTGTTGCCTTTTTCGTTGGCTTGAAAGTTTCCTAAATTTTCCGCACCACAGTCTCGGATGTTACATTATGTTTAATTCTCCTCTCCCAATGTTTTTAACCTCCTCGCTTGGCTTGTCAGCGCGAGAGTTTGACAGGATACGGGAAAACCGTTCTTAGAACAAACGGAGCTGTGCGTCGTCTGCTCGCGTTTCTGGCGACAGTAGAATGTCCCTCCCAGTATTTCTTCACACAAGAAAAGGTACAAATACATACTTAGAGTTTTTGCTTTGAGTAAAGTACAAGATTAAGCCTACTCGACGTATTACTTTAAGCGTAATGTACTTTCCAACACTGGCAATTTGTAAGAGGATGCTGACGTCGTGTTAGCGGTGTCTTCGTTGCGCAGTGTAGAAGCTACGTGTCCGTTGGACCTGCCAACCGTCAGTCTTGTACCACGTGATCACGCTCCCCTCGCACGCTCTCGCGCAAGGATAAGAGGTAAGTCATTGATTGGTCCGGCGAACACGTCTCTTTTACCTGTGTATTTAACACTGATATACGAAAAGACACCACTACCGTATTTCGTTTTAGCTTAAGTTCAGACGCAGCCGATGCTACCAGGTATCGGGACCGATCAAGCAGAATCAAAAGAACAGGCCACTAGGCCTTTTTTGTTTATGATTGGTTCAGCGATGATAGAACATCACAGAAACACGACGAACACCATGATGATGCGCTTTTGGTGCTGTCTGATTGGTCCCATCAGCTCGTAGCGTCGGCTGCGCCTAGACCCTGCACTCGAAGGGGAACGAAGTATAAAGATTAATTTCAAAACGCGAACGAGGCAATGACATGAAAGGCACACATGCGACAAGAACCGGCGGTCGTGACACTGCTAGACAGTGATGTTCCAACGGCGTCCCAGGGTCATGTCGTTTCAGTGTCATTTTCACAACCCGATTGGCAGAAAATGCCCCCCTCCCCCAATAAAAAACAAAACAACAACAATATGTTTTTACAAGCTAAATTGATCTAAGTGGTTGAAATTACTTTTTCTTATTTCATAATGAAAATGAACAGTTCGAGGATGAATGTTAGCAGCCTTGAAACGGGGCAGCTTCTTTTGTCCCGTAGAGGAACTCTAGCTTAGTTTATTCGTGTACTGCGTCAACAAATTAATTAATGTACCACTACAGACTGCCAGCAAGATTTTTGTTTGTTTTCTAGTTCGTCATCTTGCGAATCGGGGAGGAGATTGCGGCCAGTGCGGCTGCGAAGTTGAAAACCGTTGCAGAAAGAAAAAATGCCATCCGCCGAAATAAGCTCGCTCCGAAATAAGCTCATCCAACACGAGCAGCGCTCTCCTCCCAGAGGTCAAACAAGCACCGACGAAATCTTAACGCGCCCGCGTGCACTGCTTCCCTGCATCGCATAGTCACCTCTCTCTCTGGCAACGACGAACGCAAAGCAGACGAGAAACGGAGAAACAAACACATGGCGCGCGCGGCATTTCGGTGTGAAAGGGGAGGCAGGAGAAAGAGGGAGGGATGGGTGCCAACGTGACCGGTATCGACCAATCTCCTCTTCCGGCGGAGGGGAAGGGTGTTTGCAGTGCACGCCTGTCGGTACTCTCCCATCTTAGTGACTCTCGCGGCGGCGACGCGCGGTGAGCCGCTCGCTCTTTGCACCTGTTGGCCCTGACACAGTTTTCCGTGCTCTCCCTCGCTGTACGGTTTCCGTCGGCGTAGCGGGCCGCGCCATTTTTCTGCTGCTGCTCCCGCGCTTCCCTCCGCGGATGTTGTCGTGGCTCGGGCGGTGGCTATTTCGGGTGGACGCGTCCTCGGAAGGCGGCGTTCGTTTGTTTGGTTTCGCTTTCGTCCCGGGCGGGTCGTCTGGCCCTCGTTATTTCGGTTTTCTGTTATTTTGTGTGTGTTTTGGCTCTCGGTCCTTTCTTTGACTGCCTCGGAGTGACGCGCCCGGCGACGACCTTCCCCTAGTTTCCTGGCCCACTTTGATTTGTGTTGGTGGCTTATTTTGTGTCGTTTTTTTGCTTCTCTTTTCGTATGCGGATGTTTACGCGTGTCTGCGCGGAATGGCTTAAAGGTTATTGTATGCGACTGCCGTTTAATGTTTTGTTTTTATGTGTGTTCAGTTAGGAGTATATATATGTGGAAGGTGGCTGCGAAATCTAAGATTGCCCGAGATTTCTTTTTCTTTTTTTTGCTCTCAAGGACCGAGGAAATCGTTGGCAGGTAAATCAAGACGCGCCGTTTCGACAAGCGTTTCTGAAATATCTTAATCGTTATACCCTTTCTCGCTCTCTCTGTGCCATTACATCCAAGATAGAAAGGACGCTGAAATCAACACACAATTGCTAGTGATTTTTTCTCCATCGTATCTATTGTTTTAAAACATGGACTCAAACTCAGTGTGTGGTCTATAGCAGTCAAATACCTATATACTTTTTTTTAAATTATTATTGCCGTTGGGTATGGTGGCTATGGTGAAATCCTCCGAACTCTGATATTCAAAGGTACAAGTTGTCCATGTACCGCTCTGTTTTTATTTCAACCTTAAAGCTAGCTTCCACGTATTGCCTGTTTCTCTCGTGACTCTTCGTGTTATTTTGTCGGCTTAATCCTCCTCTCTATTACTCTTTCGCTTATCTTTTCATGACCGTGACAATTTATCGCGTGCGAAACGTGGGATTTCAACCGCTTGCGTAACCCCCAACCGTCTCTCGGCAAACAACCCGTAGAAAATTGCGCGCGTCGAACGGCGACGACCGACGAGCGCTTGTCTAACAAGGAAGGAGGAGGCTTTATGCGAGGAGACCGTCGGCGTCGTCTCTTCTAGTATACCTGATGTGTGTGTGTGTGTGTGCAGAGCCCCTTTATGTATGTGCCAGTGTGTATGCGCACGCGCGTGACGTTTGGCGCGAACCACGGCTGCTGCTGCGCATGCCTTTCTGCCCGTCCATTCTTGGAATTCGTGCTTCGCCCCCTTGGTTACTTTCTTCTACCCCCTTCATTCCTCCACATCCTCTCCCTCCTTTCAATTCGTTCCGCCACGTTCTCTCCCCTATCTTTCCTCTCCCGTCCTGCGTGATTCGTCGTCGGACCTGTTTTTTTCTCGGGTTTTTCCCGAGCCGTCCGAAGACGGGACGGTGACTTGGCCTGCAGGCTCCGACAGACTACGTACGCGTACAATCAATAGCTTCTTTATTCTCCAACCCGAGAAATTCTTAGGCGCGGCATTAGCGTGGCTGTCTCTAAAGTGCGCGGCTTTTGGAAAGTACGCTTGTCGTGCGTGTGAGAGTGGTCGCGAGAACCGGATCGTAACTTCAAAGGGCGCAAGCGCCATCTATCGGTAAAATCGCGACTGTTAGAAACGGGGAGTTCGCGCCTGTCGAAGAATGCAGCGAAAAAATCAGCGGCCTGGTGGCAAAAATGTGAAACGGGGGAAACGAAACATTAAAAATCCGCAGCGCTCGAGTCGTGATACCCGAATACGCGCCAAAGGCGTTTTATTGTTGGTATAAAGTTGTTCCGTGCGCACATGCGTGTAGTGTTTTCGAGTAGAGCCGGCCGAATGTTCGCACAGTGAGAACATCCCATTCGTAAAGTTATAGTGCCTGGAACGCGTCTGCGACCGCGTCAAAAAAAAAAAAAAAAAAAGACGTAGAAGTGTCACGCTGTCGCCGGTCGCGATCCTGGCGGCGTCCCAAGAGCTGCGGTGCAAGTAGCAGACGCCTGTTCCACTGCAAGTCGCTCTCTCCAGTGTGGCAGCCCGTGGAAGCTTCGGCAACCAGAAGTTGGGACGCCGCGACGACAGCGACACTCGCGTTCGCTCGTGATTTTCGCCAGCATTTCTACGACCAGCCGCCAGGATCGCGACGTGCAACAGCCACGACACTCCGGCTTGTGTGACGTCATTTGTTGCCACTTCGGGACCAGTGGATGTATGGGCAGCATATAGGACGCTATACGTACCAGTCGGAGACGCGCACCGGGCAGCGTATTCGGAGACCGCCTATCTTTCATTCAAAACCAATCAGAGCTCGGCAACTTTCTGACGTCACTACAACCCCTGCAAAAGAAGCAGACGAACTTGCAGTCCGCATACACCCGATACGAAAGATCGGTCTGCAGACGCTGTCTGACGCCTGTTTCTTTTCTGTCATTGGTCACACTGTCTGCAGACATGCTGGAAGCACACATGAAGCCAGCAGGCTTAACGCGTGTTGTGTTTCGTGTAATGAATACGAGCAGTGCGAGCGGGGATTCACACGCTCGCCGTTTCTTTTTTTCTTATTCGTGGCGGGTCTCGTTTTGGCTCGCGTCGCCTCTACCTCGATATCGAAGCAAACAATTGCACGGTCGACGGCGTTCCCTCGGTTGAACTTGGATGACCTCCAGCGGTAATGGCGTGCACACACAGCGATTCGCTTTGTTCTGCGGCGTCTCGCGTCGCCCGGGCACTGTGCCCAACTCGAGGACGAGTATACCGCGCGGCCGTTCGTGCTACTTGCGGGCTCGTCGACTTAAGGGGGTGTCCAAACAGGACACTACAAAACGCACGACTCCGACAAATCGTAAAATTGAAGCGGACGCGCCCGCTTCAAGCCCGCTTCAATTTTCACGATTTGTCGGAGTCGTGCGTTTTGTAGTGTCCTGTTTGGACACCCCTTTAGTCTACCTCGCAGCTCGGAGCACGTGGTGGAGCTCACTCTGCAGGACCCGGAGGATCCTGGATTCAATCTTCATCCTTGCCCGTTTCGATCTGGATGAGCATCGGACCGGCGCGCGGTCGTGTATCACTGCGGCGTCGATGGCGTTGCGAAAGACCCTATGCGGAGTGCAAGTCATCTGCTTCTTCTTACCCAGGAGTTGCGTTGACCTCAGAACGACGCCGAGCTGTGATCGGCTTTGATTGAAAGATAGTGGGTAGACCCTAATGTTTAGCTGCTACCCACAATTTTGTTCAATCGGCCAATAGGAGCTCGGCGCTCTGGCGTCATCGCAACGTATGTGCAAGTAGCAGACGAACGTGTGCTCCGCATAGGCTAGCGGTGGTACTTCACTGGCTCAATTTATGATCTATGGACGGAAACACGAGACGACCGCTGGGACTGACTAGGTTTCCGCCTTCTAAGCGTACGCACAACGCAATTAGTTTTTACTTCCACGTGTCTTCGCGGCTTGTGTTTTGATTGATAGAAAACGTCATAAAGGATGATTTGAACCCTGCGCAACAGTGAGCGGAGCAGGTGGAGCCAACGCCTGCGCAAGGCCGCAGTGCTAAATACTTTACGTCAGTACTTCCAAAACACGGCTACCTTACAACGTTCAGGCAAATAACGCGAAGGTGTTGCATTGGTGGCAGCTGATAAAACCCCTTAGCTCTACTGACGTCTAACCCCTGGTTAGCTCAGCTGGTTGAGCGCTCCACTGCAAAGGGAGGTCCCTGGTTCGAAACTAGGACCAGGCTAGGACCTAGCTGTGTTCGGAGATCTGTGTTTGTCC
Source organism: Ixodes scapularis (assembly GCF_016920785.2). NCBI lineage: Eukaryota > Metazoa > Arthropoda > Arachnida > Ixodida > Ixodidae > Ixodes > Ixodes scapularis. The sequence goes on from NW_024609868.1 coordinate 20,698,401, forward strand.
TTTGTTCCCCTTCTTCGGGGATTATTATCGTTTACTTTACTACCTATAAAAAGTTCGCGTAGCGACAAAAATATTAGCCTCTTGAGCCGAGTGCAAAACTGAGCCTTTTTTTTTTTTTTTTTTTCGCTGTGGGTTTTTGTTTATGAATCTGAATCTGAGTAATGCTTATTGAGCTCTGCTGCACGGTTTCTGGCATCGCTGCTCTATCCGGTGACTCGCCGCGCCATCTCGTGGTACCGGGACGAAATTAGCAAACAAGCTCTTGCTTCGCTGCGGCATCGCTGAGCAGTTAGGCTGCAGGATAGGTTGTTAGAGATGGGGGGGGGGGGGGGGGGGGGGGGGGGGGCGGCGGCGCGATAAACGTACCTTGAGCTCGGTCAAGACCCCCGACCAACCGATGGTTATTCGAAGTTACTCTATTCTGTACTCGGGTACGATGCCCGTTCCTGTGGTTCTTACGTTTCGTGACTACGTCAATTTTAAAACACCACACAGGCCGAGCTCGTCGTCTTTTCGTTGTCTCAAAAGAGGAAATAGCTTCAATGTCGATATGAATGAACCGTACATATTCACAATTCGAGTGAAGGTTACAAAGCGAAAAAAGTAGATTCGGTGGAGTCGGGGTCGGAACTCGTCTCCACATGATCGGCGAAGTATGCGAACCATTGCACCTTACATTAGCACTGTACGTATGCCAATGTCTTTCGGCGTTTTCCAATGGTGGTTCACATGGTGCGATTCTGCTTGCGATTTCGCAGCTGCGGCATTGAGAACCGTAGCCTCCACCACGCTTCTTCTGCCGCACGAGCGACGTCGCAACTGCGAAATCGCAAGTAAAATTGCATTATATGGATCGACCATTAGCAGCCTACCTCACCGGTTATGAAGAGACCCGAAGTTCGTATACCGGGTCTGTACGAAATATTGTTTTTCAGCCGCTTTTTAATGACTCCCATTTGAGCAGTACGGTTCATTCATCTGCACATTTCTACTAAATCAAACTACAACTATGCCCGTTTTCAACTCGAGAAAAAAAAACAAGTTTTGCGTATTGTTCACACGCGGCGCGAAGTAGTTTTTACGAGATTTGGTTGTCGGAGGAGAAAGCGATGCTTTTGCCGTTTCAAACGTGTGCGTCTTGATAAGATAACACATGTCTAATCTAAACTGCACCCACTTCTTAACTATCCACATAAAGGCAGAAATTATAAATGCTCAGCGAGGATCCGGACTTTTTTATTACATGTTCCTAAATAATAATTATAATAATAATTCTTTATTTTCTTTGCCCACAAACAAGTTGTCAGTCTCCACCGCGGTGCACTAAAATAATAACATACAACTACCGCAAAAACTAAAATACTAAATACAAATACCCCCAAAAAAAATTCTGAGGTAAATACAAGTATTTGTAAGTTTTTTTTTTTTTTTTTTTTACTTTTTATTAAGCAGTTTTAGATTCGCCTTTTAGAGTTAGATGAATAACTTGGCGTCTTCACCATCCATCGGTTCGATTGTGCACTTAATCGAAAAAATCGCTGCGTGAGGATCCCCTCCCACGGTCCGTGTCTGTCTGTCCCTCGAGTCAAATCACTGCGGGCGTCTGACGTGGCGGGCACTCTCTGCGTGTTCGCGCGCGTGGTAAGCTCCCGCGCTGCTCCCGTTTCCGAGCGTACAATTGCGCGATTGGCGCGGCGTCGCCGGCGCTGAACGCGCGCGGGCGTACAGAGAGAGCCAGCACCTTCCGCAGCGGCCCCCTGACTTCGTTTCTTCGGGCACGACGCGAAGAGCTTCGACAAAGACCCGGCGCTGTGTTCCGGTGTCAGCGCCAGATTGGCGTCCTTCTTTTTGGCGAGCAGCAGCTCGTTTTCGTGGGATCGGCCGACAGACAGACGGCCCGTGGAGTGTCAATCACGGTTCGGCCGCTGCTCTTACGGACGGACAATGTCGAGGTTCGTCGAGACTCCCTCTTCTCTTCTCTCGGCGTTTTGCGGCGACGTTAGCCGCGTTGAAAATGATACCGTGATGGCGGGTTGCAGGGGTGATGGCCTCCTCCGCCCGTCGGGGTTATTAATTTCTTTTCGGTTTCTTTGCTGGCGCCGGTGCCGCCGGGAGAGTTCGTTGTTTGACTGGTATTACTGCAATTGACTGGTTGGTGGCGTGATTCCTCTCGGAATTTTTTTTTCTTTTTTTTTCTTTCGATACGTATCAAATGTATATTATTGTTTGGGCGTGATTACTGCGTGGAGGAGGGGCGGATTCGATCGAATATTTTTTACTTTGTTTTATTTTTAACTTTTTATTAGGTGCATATTGCGGTCACCTTTGGCTTTCTTCCTCTTTCCCTCCGCAGGTGGAAAAGAACCACGCACACTTCTGTTCGAATATCAATGCTAGCTAGAGCGAAGACGAAGAAGAAGCAAAAAACTTCACCATGCGAATCGTATTAAGTTACTCGTCATCGGTAACCATTATTAAAAACAAACAGGGCGAAGGAGAGAGAGGAGCAGATGAACAAACTATAGCGATGAATGAATTGTTTTACCGATTAGCCCAATGCCATCAATAGTCACGGGTAAAGTGTAATAATAATAATGATAATAATAATATAAAATACGTGTTATTTCAAAAGTAGGACATTTCGTGTTTTGTGCGTGTCGTGGGGTGAGCGTGCCCTGGAGACTCTGGTTTGATTCTCAGGGAAGCTTGTCCGCTTCATCAGGTGTCACTCTGCTGTAGACCGTGTTTACTTCAGCCTCCGGTCTGCGTTAGCGCATTTTCACTCTTCGCCAACACTCACCAACGACTTCGTAAGAACCGACATACGCATTCGGCCTCACCAATCTGTATGTCGTGTAGCTTTGACAGAAGCTATAAGACACACCGAGGGAGAGAAAAAAAAAAGAGAAAGAGAAGGAAACCAGTTGCATCGTAAAAGTAAGAAACGAACCACCCAAACCTAGTGAATCTGTTTGGAGGTGACCCAACACCACCCCTCCGACAGGTCCAGCACTGAGCCTGCTCGCAGGTCAGGTGAGGTTAGGGGGTCGGGGAGGGAGAGGTCCCGACGCGTCTGAACCGTGTTCAAACAGCGGGCCCCAACACTGGGTAGGAGGAATGGGGGGCTCCTAAAAGAGGGCCCGGACCCACTCGACTCGGGTCGTGGGGCCATAAAAGAGGCTCTCGGCACAATGGGGGACACCATAAGGTGGGCCGAGTGGCCGAGCCCGACCGGCCCTCCTTTTGTGGCCACTCGGGACGACTGTGCCCCAAATCGACCTACTTTATCCGGGGGGGAGATCGCTGGCGCGGTTTCTTTGTGCTCGAGTTAAACCTCGTGTCGCCGCGCCTTCCTCTTCGGGGAGGAGGCGGTGGTTTGTTTTGTTGGCGGCGTTGTCTGTTTCTTGTCGGGCGCTGTTGTTGTTGTGATGTGTTTTAACCTGTCATGACCCTGCGGTGATTCAGAAGCGCGTTGCGTGTGCTCGGTCCCTCCCTTCTGGTCGGCCCCCTCCTCGACGGGGCCCCCTTTTCTGGCGCCGGGGCCGGGTCGTTCTCACAGCTTCCGTTTTCAGGCGGAGCCCTCGTTCGCTCGGATGCCTGTACGTACGTACGTATGTATGTATGTGTGTGTGTGTATTGTCGTTTTTTTATTTTAATTTTGTTCGGGCTGCGGCAGCGAGAGAAACATTTTCCATCACTTTCATACTTACTTGTGCGATAGGGGGCGGTAGATCTAAGATGGCGGAAGAGACGGGGATAGATTTTCTCGGATTTTCGCGCACCCGCTCGTGGACGCGTTCGTTGCGTTTAAATTAAATTAAATTTCGAATGCGAAGTGACCAGGGCGGGAGCGTGTCACACAGGTGCCGGAGATCATGTAGGTACCCTAGAACAAAATAAACGGAGATTTCGAAGCGCGCGACCATTATCTGAACCTCCTCTCCTGTGCACCTCTACGGCCTCCCACTCTTTTCGCCGTTTGCGTCTGACCAAATACTTTCCCTAGGGGGAATACATTCCACTCCGCTCATTTGCATTAGACAGAACGCCTACACCGCCGAATCCAGCCCTGACGGGAAAAAAGGTCCGCGCCGAGTCTTCTTTTTTTGGCAAATAAGCTATCATCATCATCAGTCGCAGATATTTCATGACTACGCGCTAAGCTACGCCGGCGGTCGGGTGCGCCCATAGAGTTATTATAATGTACGCTAGAGGTTCAACTGGCGCTAGTGTCTACGCGACTTCCGGGAGGCAAATTGAAGCAGACAGCAACCAGTCTACTTTTGCGGTGCTCCTGTGCATTCCTATGGGAAAACGCGCGTGCATTTTGTCTCTTCGCCGGAAAATAACATGAATAACGTTTATTATTTCGGTTGTACCGGATAGTATGTACATCTATTAATATTGTAAAGGTGTAATTGCTTTAATTACAACATTTTTCTTTACCACTCAACGGTGTTAAGCTTCGCTATATTTCAGGCCCAAACCTCTGTTCCATGGCAGGTATGTAAAAACGAGCGACGATTCTAAGCAAACTAACGATCGAAAATAATGTAGAGTGCGTTCAAGGTTCGCTAGCATTCCGGTGGCGCTTATATATTGCTAATATGCCCGTCCTGTCACTCTATGAAAATGACTCCGTCGTGCATCTTTACGATCGGTTAAAAAACATTCGAATGCAAATAATGAAGTGCGTGGGCTACGAAGGGTGTGTCTTTTTATTATTTCCTATGTCAGGCAGTTTTTATCGGGCACCTGTTCTCTGACTTGTCCCTATTTGCAAAGATTTGGAGCGTGCGGTTGATGATTTGAACCTAAAACATGTATCTTCGCACATAAACAGATAGAATAAACAGTACAAATCGGACTATATTACATGGCTTTCAATTTATTATGATCGCCTGCATGCACAAGGAGTTACTTATCCTGCGTTACGGCGTAGTTCTTGCCGTCTTTCTTGGCTTTCCACATGTCCTTCGTTCGTTTGACACGTATGTCACCCATGGTGGAAAGCGCCGACGCCGTGTTCGCGCTAACAGTGTCCGGCAGTGCACACAAATGCATGTACGAAACGGTTTTGGCACCGTTTTTCACGCCACGAATTTCAAATAAAAACGCCGTAATTGACCAATTACTTCGTCTGCGTGACTGAGAAATGTTCCAATGTGCCTAGTACGTACGAAATATTTGTGATATTTGCTCTTGTAATCGAGCGCAGCGAGAAAATGCACTCGCTTTTTCCCATAGAAAAGCATTACCGGAAGTCAATTTCCGACTGGTTGCTGTCTGCTTCAATTTGCAGCAGCACACTAGCGCCAGTTGAACCTCTAGCGTACATTATAATAACTCTATGATTTTTTTATGTTGCGATGCGCGTTTTTGAACACCGGCCGCGTCTTTGCATGTGACAATAGATTATTGAGGTTGATGAAGAAACGCATCGTGGTGTTCGCACTAAACTTGGTCACTAGTGAGCACAAAAAAAAAAAAAAAAAAATAAGGAGCCGCGCAGGGTACCGTCAAGTTGCGGTAAAGCAGCGTTCATTATTTATGTCTGCGTCAGAGGCTAACAACTCTCCACCGTCGCGGTTTTAGTGCATTGCAACACGTTATCAACCTGAGTCGTGCTTACCAATAGGCCGTTTTAGCATAGAGTGGACGCAGGCTGGCGCGACATTGCGACCGGCAGCTCGCGCTGCACCTTTGAAGCACGATTTTCAGCGTGACGAACGATCGTTTGCCGTGGCCTCGGTAACTTGTAGTAACGCTACGCTAAAACTGCATATCAGAGAGTTTTTAGTAGACCGTATTTCGCGTGTAAAAGGGGGCCCAGAGGCCGCGTGTCCCAATATTAAGGCTATCAACGTAATTGGAACTTTTATGTGTTGCTCTATTAAACAAATATTTAAAAAAGAAGCAAATATACTGTATTACACCTGATTACCGTGCTATTAGCAGTGTCGCTACCTGCCTCGCGAAAACCGCCCGTTATAAACACTCGCCACGAATTGCGGGCTTACACAAACGGGCTTAAAAATGCTGCGAGCATTTTTTTTTAAATTTTATTTGCCGTTTATAATTTTTTGAAGGAAAGTACTTGTAGTCTCTCTTTTGGAAGTACTTGGAGCAAACGGTCATGTTTCTTGTCACTGCCTCTCAAGATATAAAATGCCTTAAAGGAGCTGTGCAACGATATTCAATTGGAATGTTTTTCTCTTATACGAGCTTACTGGCACACCCGGGACTCAAGGATACTCACACGCAACGCCATTGGCCAAGAAACTCCTTTGTTGCGGTGTAATTTCAAGGACAAAAGCGATCATTTTCATTCAATCTCTCCTTTGCAAAATTTGATGACGTAACTCGGGGATCGCAGTACACCCAAGTGACGATATTTGAATGCGGTTCATAGATTGGACCCGAGCATTGCGTGGGCACTCGATTTGGGCTCGTGATAATTACTACCTCGATAAGCATTCGGGAAGTGGCCCGTGTCCAATCGCTGCAACGACGACAATAGCCGAGCCATAACAATATCTGGAACTCAGCGCGTGTCCTGCGCTTTGCCAACCCCAGCGCATGGCTATGATCAACATTGGCGGCATATAATCGGCTCCAGATCACGTGGCCGCTTGTTCTGGCTGCGAGTTGAGGGGGTGAACGCTGCTCGTTTTTCTTTAATTTGTTTCTGGAACTTCTATTGCGTGGGGCGCAAAACGAACGCGTGTTTCATAGGTCATTAACGTTAGGGATCCGTTTTAAGCGGTATTTGCGCAAAGTAAAAAAACTGTTGCATCGCTCCTTTAACCCATTCCCGGTGTCGATCGCTCGACGCACCGCTAAGCGAGCAGCTCTCTTCTACTTTCAGGAAAGAATAGGCTTTTTGTAGATCGTACGCAAGAGCTTTGCGCACCTAGCGGGAGCTTCTGTCGTCACGTTGAGCACAGATTGAGCTGGCGACCGCAGGATGCGAAATCCACAGTGTATTGGATCTACGAAAAGTCTCGAATTAAATGAGACATCCCGGCCCCTTTCGTGCAACGCTATTACGAAGCGGAACTCTACAATTCTTAGTTTAACGCACTCGGTTCTTTCGTTAAAACTGCACGGTGCACCAGCACGCCGACCAAAACCATGCGCTAAGAGCAGCACGAAAACCGACACTCTGCCACCGTCCCCGCTTCTCGGGTTCTTCGTTCGTCCGCGAGAGGGCGAGCGGCGGACTGGGGTTGGGGATAATACCACCGGAGATGCCGGTGGTAATATGCCGCCCTGATGTTTAACTTTTTAACAACCGAGCGATATTTAAGTTGATCTGTAGAGAAGTTCGTACAGATGTTTCTTTGAACCAGCGTTAGCGAATTTTCCCGAGACAACAGCTTCACGTTTCGCTGCAACCCAGAAGAACCTGCCTTGACGAGTTGTTGAAGCATACCTTGCATTACACAGCTAGCGGGAACACGGCATCGTGGCCCTCCTCCCCGATTTTATCAAGTTCCGAAAATGTTGATGAACACAGGAGTTTGCCTTCTAGATCGGTGCCCTAGGGGCGTAGATTGGCACGCACCATTACAATAGTCGATTCAATCGTAACTTTCCAGCTGGGCTTAACAAATAAAGAGCGAATACAGTTACGTGACGATATCAGAAAAAAAAAAAAGAAAAGAAGAAGACATTCAGACGATCTTTTATTTGTGTTGATTCTGTACGTTCTCGTAGTCGTGCATTTTTTTTTTTTTTACTGCATATTAAGGGGGATGTCGTCTTTTAAAGCCGACATCCATACCTACAACATAACGGCGTAGTGCGTACGTACCTCATAAATATGTTTGTACGAAGATAAGTGAAGTGCCAGGGCATCGAATAAGACCAGAGTATGAACTCGGAGCTGCATGTTTTTGGTCCACCTATTGGCCTCACAGTTAGCTGGGTTTAGGTTGTCTTTTCGCTGTGCTAACTGATCATTAGCTTTTTATTTCTTTAGTAAAACGCTTATTTTTGCTGTGAATCATGTGACGAAGAAATTCCCGCAAATCGGCAATCGGTCCACAACGCTTCGCGTAATCCGTGTGCGCAAAGTTATATAAAGACGAGTAACCCTGTCCCAAACTGGCGCCATGGGAGCGGACAGTATCCCTTCCCCTCTAATCCCCCTCCTCCTTTCCATGTTTCTGTTCCCCCATCTCTTGCAAGGCGGGAGAGGAGGAAAGGAGGAGAGACGGGGGAGAGAAGGATGAGGAGGAGGTTGATGACCAGCGAACTCGGCGGCGACGCCGTCGTATATCACTTGTACCAGCGGCAGCCGCCCGGCGGTGCATCTTCTCTCCGGGGCTAGTGGAGCACGCAGCTGGAGCCCAACCATAAACAACACACAGAGCGTGCGAAAACAGAAGGAAGAAAAAGTGAGAAGGTTGCGGAACTCCGTGAACGCGGAAGTAGATCGGAGAGGATGGCTGCTGCCGGGACCGCCAGTATGCCAGTAGCAGTTCGGTCGGGCATCCTCCGTCTTCACGCCGCTTTCGGCTGGACGGTTTCTGCCACTCCCGTCGTTTTTTTCTTCTTCTTGACGTTTTCTTTATTCGTAGTTATGTACCTCGTGCGTGTGTGTGGTTTCAAGATGAGGTGGCGGCGGTGGTGTAATTCCCTGTATAGGCTCGCATTGTTGTTTCTGGTACCACTTTTTTTTTATTATTCTTTTTTGCGGCTGCGCGTTTAGGTGGTCGAGTAAGTGTGCGAAAACTGGGTTTTAGACTTTGGGTGTCTTTGAGGAGGAGGGGGAGGGGGGGTATTTTCATTAGGGGCGTTGTTTTTTGGGAGGTCGCGGCGGCTCGCTTCTCTTTGTTGTTGTTCTGGACTTAATATCTGCGAGGCGTGAAGATATGCAGTCGAGGGCACGGCAGTAGGCGGTGTTGGGTGGTGTTCTGGGCGAGCGCGGCATCTTTATTGATGGCCCACCATGTGGTCGCGCGCGTTTTTAAATCCTCTTGGTATGCACCTTTTGTTGTTGTTGTTGGGGGAGGGGGATGGGAAGATTTGTTCCTTCCGACACTCGTGGATCTTCGGGCGTTGCCACCGGTGAATGCAATTAAAGAGGGGGGAGCGACACCGCGTGGTGCGTCTCGGGCTTTGCGAGTAAACAAGGCACTTAGATAGAAAGAAAAGGACGCCGATTCCCTTAAAGTGGATTATGCCCGTCTCGCTTCATCTCTCGACCGCGTTTTTTTTTTTTTTTCTTTTTTTTATGTATTTAACAGCACGCGGAAGTAGGTGCGAGCAGCGTTCGCACCTATCTCCGCGTGTAATGTGTGAGGTTTGGAAGCGATAATTGTTTTTTATTATTATTATTTTGTGTGTGTATGTGTGTGAGAGAAAGAAAGATAGAGAAATAAAATCGACACATAAAAACAAAAAAACAGGTACGCGAGTTTATTTTTCTGCATAACCTGCAAAGATCCAATTTTCGTGATCCACGAACCTAATTTAGTGAATGATGAGGCACACATATCGATTGGCGTTTCGAGTGGATCGCGGTGCAGTGTACTTACTGCGTGAGCGACTTCTGACAGTGTAGTTCGTATTGCACTTGTGTGTTCAATGTTATCTGAGGCGTGTCATTCGGGTCGATTATTAGTTCTCTGCATGGTCCCTGGCGACTTGGACGGGCTGTCCTTTCCTTGTTTTTCGAGAGAGGGAGAAAGTAAAGATGCGGTGAGTTTGAATCATCATTTCTAGGACTGACTCTCGACTCGGCGCAACCGGGCGCACCTTCGAAACAAAGTTGCCTTTTTTTAGCCCGTCGTATCAATTCGGAGCGACACTCGACAATCAGCTGGGTTCTCCGACGAGCCCGTCACTTCCCCCCAGATATCTGCCCCCAATTTCTTGACGCTTCCTTCCTTTCTCCGAGCGCGGTATTCGTCTCCGTGGCCCGACCACCTCCCCTCCCTCGGCGTCCCTCCTTCTCTCCCGCGTGCTTCCTATTTCCGTAAACACGATCCCCCGGCGCGAGGGAGAGGAGCCCCCCGTCTGATGCGATTTCTCGTCGTCTTGTTTTTGTTCTCATCTGGCTGCCATCTCCGCTCCGTCCCTTCTGGAGCTCGCGGAGAGTCCGTTGTTGTTGCGCGCCTTGCCCACGCGCTAAAAAGATGTAAATACAAATAATTGAAAACAATCTTCCAGCTCGTTTTAAAGGTTCCCGACAAAATTCGTGTGCGTAGAATATTGTGTCGCCACGTGACGGGGTTGGGGGGGGGGGGGGGGGGGGGGGTCACGTGGTCATGTTATGTCATCACGTGACAAATTTAGCGGGAAGTGAGATTACTTCTATGTCGCTTTGTTACGTCGGGTGTTTTTTCTACATCATGTACGTAAACGCTTTAAACTCCCTTCAGAAGTCCGCAAAAATCAGTTTTTCAACGTAACGCGCTGCGATTTGCTGCAGCGATGCGGCTAGGTGGTGGAAATTCGGATTGAAAATAGCAACAAATAAACTTACCTCGTTAAAAAAAAAAAAAAAAAAAAAAAAAAAAAAAAAAAAACTGTTTGGGAAATTTACGGCAGCGTTTACAGACTATAGTCAGGATCGTGATCTCCTAGTTGTATGTTTATTGCCGACGGATGTCGGGAAGCGTCGAGCGCGCCTACGCCGACCTTAGCGGACCGATTTTCGGAAACTTGCCACTATTCCGGCGCGCGCCTCTCAATGCACGATTCTAAAAATGCAATAACAAATCCCAGCGTAGATCACATCTCTCTTGGCAGAATCGGCATCCGCCAGCTCCCTCGCGTTGATTAGCTTCCTTCCTTCCGTGAATCCACTTCCCCGTTTTAATTCCACGCCGTGCGGGAAAGCAGAGTAGATCCAGTGTGGAAATTTCGTCCAGTACAAATAACGCCGATGGCGTCGACTCATCGCGCATCTTTAACTGGATACCAAAGTGTTTTGAATACGGCTTTTGTACCTGTCGACTTGCATCACTTCGGGCGAACAAAATACGACTCCACGAAAGAGCCTTGTTTTTTGCCGTGTCATGCCTAACAAGCCCGTGATTTCTGCAATATCTTGAGGCTGGTTCACACTTTCGTGAGTGCGACTGCAGCGGCTTGCGACGTTAATCCTTTTTGCGCGTTGCTACGGCAACAGCTGCGTCGGCTCCATCAAAACTGGCAAATCCTGTTTGGTTGGAGGCGGCGCAGCTGTTGCCATAGCAACTCGGTCGGACTCACGCGAGTGTGTGAACCAACTTTTACCGCGTCACATGAGGGAAACACGCTTCGGACGGCGTCTGCTCAGTGTCTTTTACATGATTACAACTTGTAATCAGTTACTTGTAATCAATTACAGTTTATTGTAACTTTTTAACGCTTCAATGAGTTTTTTTTTCTGCGGTAATGTTCGCGTAATTCAATTACTATTTTTCTTTAATCAATTACAAGTAATCAGTTATGTTTCAGAAAAAAAAAAAAAAACTAAAATTATTGAGACAAGCTTTTTTTTTTTTACGTGAAAATGTTTTTTGTTTGCTTGTGCGTCGCTCGTTTATGTTGCACGAACGTTAAATACTTTTTTTTTACACCCATAAACAACTTTAAAAAAACAAAAGAACAAGGTATTAGGAGGATTAGAAAGTCAACGCGCTCAGGGACGTTTCGACTGTCAACGTGGGAGGGAATGACTGACGAGAACTTGCAACGACAACTGCTGTTGAAGCATACCAGGGTGCGAATGACAAAAAAAAAAAAAAAAAAAAAAAGCAAAGTGTAACCATTTCGAACATATGTATGCATTTTTTTTTATTTCGTAATAAAAAGTAAAAACAAAAAAAAAAGTATTGTGAAAAGTAATCAATTACTTTCTGTCTGGTAATTTTTCTATTACCTTTGTGGTCTTGTTTCTGCGCATGCGCAATGCCCGCACCTGGAGTGGAAAAATGCTCACTGTGCGCATAAACACCGCGTTGGTCTATGATAGACGTACGACTATGTGAAACACCCTAGATGCGCGCACGCTTTGGAAGCGCGGGCTCTCCGTCGTCGCCTGGTCGTGGTCTCTGGGCGTCGTCGGTCGGCGGGTCGGCGTGTTGAGGAGACGGTCCCTCGTCGTGGGTTCGGCAAGCGCGGTGATGAACGGCGGCCCGGGCCGGAGGCACCCGGGAAGGGGGCAATCGGGGCCGCACGCTCTCGCAGCAGCGGAGCGAGCGGGCCCACGGAGAGGGGGGGGCGTCCGCGAAGCCCATCGCCGAGTTCTCGCCGCGCTTCCCGCCCGAACGAGGGGTGTTCGCGAACCGGCCGAGGTTCGACCGGGTTCGGCTTTTTCTCTGCAAACTTTTAAGGCCAAGTTCGTCGGAGGTTCGACCGTTTTTGCGCATGCGCGGAAAGTGGGAACGAGATGGCGCTACAGGGCGGAGGAGGGTAACAGATGAATTAAATCATCGGAAGATCGTGCGTTTGCTTTCCTATTGCGTAAGCGTAAGTAATCATTTAAAACTCGAAGGAAAGAAAAATCGATAGTATACTACCAAAATGTCAATAATTGGGAGGTAGAGAAGTTGCGAATCGGACGTCGGCGACAAAAGTGCTAAGTCATTGTTGCGATTGTCCAATCGGTGCACTCCGTGAACTTCTGCCCCAACTTTGTGCCTGACGAGTTTAGAGCCCCTGGACTTCCTGTATATAAGCTCCCGTAGAAAGAAGAGTTGCGCGATCATCCATCTTGAAATCCATAGGGGTGCGGGAAAGCCACTCTTTCACGCGTGCAAAAAAAAAAAAAAAAGGGTATGTTTATACAGCCTAGAATTTAGTATGTCTCAACGGGCGGCGAGTCTCCCAGTTGTAGATGAACAATTTAGCCAGTGCAGTGCAACCGCTAGCCTGGGGTCTTTAACGTGCATCACGCAGTAGTGATACACGACCGCACGCCGGTACGATGCTCATCCAGATCGAAACGGGCAGGGGTGGGGCTCGAACCCAGGATCCCTGGGTTCTGCAGCGCGAGCTTTCGCTCCACGTGCTCCGAGCTGGTGCGCTCTGGTGCGCGTTAGTCCACTCGTCTACCGGTCCCCCCGTTCACGTGCGCATGCAGCGGAGCGGGGGGAGTTCGCATGCTACTTGGTACACTAAAGGCCTGTTCACACATGCAGCGGAGCGCTCCAAGCATAGCGCTGACCTTGCGCTAAGCGCGTGCTGACGGCAGCGTTCACCAGCTTTGTATCGCACCGTCAAAACTGTTGCTCATGGCAGACGGCAAGTAGCTGACGGCACGTGAGCAGCGCTACATCAGCGCTTCGCTGCATGTGTGAACCGGCCTTAACGTTGCCATGGTTCCGCGAGTGTCCCCGTCAGCCTCCGATGTCACACGCGTCCTTTCTTTCTTCATGTTCAAGTATTATTCTAGAGTTGATATATTTACTAGTGATGTTCAAGTTCTCGGTTGACAGCATGATGAAAACACGTACCCAAATGTGCCGGAATCGGGTGAGACCTAGGCGGGTGGTGGACCCAGCGTCTGTCGTCGTCGTCGTCGTCGCAATCCTCGGGTGAATGACACCCGAATGATATGCCGCTGATGAATGAACAATATACGGCCTCATGCGAAAGCAACGAAAACAAGCACGGTTTGCTAGTGGCTAGTTAGCGGCTAACGGAGCTGTGGAGCGGCCGTATTAAGGGCTTTCCTGCGCAGCATTGGATTTTTGTTTGTCACGTGATTGAATCCGGCGAATAGCGGCGCGGCGTCCCGTGGAAGACAGACACGCAACTCTGGCTCCCCTGCGGGGAACCTCCTGCGCAAAGCGCACCTGAAGCGGCGTCTAGTGGTCAATCCACGAAGCTCGGGCAGCACTGTAGCGTCCGGGAGTGTCGTTTGCTCACCGGCAATCTCGGAGGAGGCCAAACTTAAAGAGCCGCACAATAGGATTCATCCGCTTTCCGTCGCGTTGAATGGCACGCGTACCTCTCCCGGCGCTAATGATTTCGCTTGGGTATGATGTAATGGGGAAAAAAGAACAGCGAGTACAGTGAACTCCATCGAGCGAATATCATCCCGAACGCGCGACAAATTTCGCCCGGCGGCGTTCGCCCGGCCGCGTGCAGCGTCGAGCGTATGAGCTGTAAGCAGACTTGGACGGTACTGAAATCATTTGTAATCGCTGATTCTTAATCCCACATTGGATGGTACCAAAGACCCGTTTGCAAACCGCCAGAAAAATTTGTCGCTTTGTAAATCTGAAATAATCGGAAAAGTATATTGGTTCCTTTTACGAGTAACGGCTAATTACTTTGTTTCTCAAATAATCTAATTTAATACTTCTTTAGTAATTGTAATTCTAATCTATACTTTTGTTCGACTGGAGTGTACGCGCACCAAGCGAACTTGCCCCCAGGGGGGAGTTTCGTTGTTCGCCGTATACCGTCATGAAGTCTGCCCCAATTGGAGCATCTGATGTCTCCTTTGTAGAGAAGAAAACCACGTGCTCCGAGCTGGGGTATCAACAGACTCAGCCACAGACCCTTCTCCATCCCCCCCTTCTCCCCTCTCGCATGTGTTGGTAGAAGAAAGGGGTGAAAACGCAGACGTGCCGGTAAACGAATTGCGGATTTCCCTACCTGTAGAGTTTTTAGTGTATCGTCCCGATGGCCCCGATAACCACACCCGAGAATCCGCCGCCGCCTTTGCGCGTGCATCGTATCGTTATCGGAGGTATCGCAAGGATCTGTTAAAAAACTTCAGTTACGGACTCGTTAACTCGAGCCTGTTTGTTTTAATATTTGGTTTCTATTCTCAAGTCAATTATGAAGGATATCTCGTGCTTACTCGCATCCGTAGCAGAATTTAATGCATCGTCACTTTGGGCTATACGAGTAAAATCCACTCTGTAGCCGCCGACAACTTAAGAAATGCAGGGCGTGGTTTATTATGTTAACGCATTTTCGTGATTGATTCTCCGGCGTCTTTTATCAGCTAATGCCGCAGTCTCAATCATTGGCTGCCGTGCGATAATGACATGTTCGCCCGCGCCCTGCGTTCCTAAAACTGTCGATTGCCAGCAATAAAGAAAAATAAAGAAAAGCCGTGTTAGTGGACACATGCACGGCGTGTGAAATTCCGCACAAGGGAGCTACTGCGCATGCTCAGAGCGCGTTCCACAGCCCAGTGGACAAACATGGCGGCGCTCAGAAGGCGATAGGTATGACGTGACGGTTCGAATTGAATACGTACGCGGCTCTGTTGACGGCGCGTGAATAACCGTTCTGCGACGTGTACCCCGAAGGACCGATCGTCGAGCTGTGTTTGGCCAGCTTGGCCAGGTAGGAAACCGAGCGATGCCTCTCTCGAAGTACAGCTCAGTACCGTCGCCCTTTTTTTTTTTTTTTTTCATTTCTTGTTTTTTATTTATTTATTTTTGTGCCGAAAAAGGAGATGACTATGTCCATTTCGTCACATAGGTTGGCCGATCCCCGGCGTAGCACATGTTTAGGATTCTGTGTTTTCATTTCGCATTCATTTAAATGCGAAAAGCTTTTTTTTCTTCCTTCGATTATTATTTTACCGAATTTTTTAGCTGTTTCCAATTGTTCGGAATGAAAAATAAAAATAAATATTATCCGGACATAAACGTACCTTAAATTAGCAAGAACTCACCTGTATCAAATTAAATGTCTGCAGCTGCATTTGGCATGGACGACTTGCTATTGGCATTGCTAACTGCCCCACGACAAATCTTTTTGCAAAGAAGCGTTGCTTCAATGAAAGCCAATATTTTAAATAACTAAACACCTGGCGTAGTCGGGAAACTCCAGCTGCTCTGCTCCTCCCATGAAATCCGTAGGTTCGTAGCTTTCACTATTATAAAAATACAAACCCCTTCTTCTCTGCTTTGCTCTTCTAATAGTGCCAGTCACTATACTTTGTTTTCATATACTGTACAAAGTTGTATTTTTATCCTAAAACGTCATATCCACTATTTCTGCATCACAATAGTTCTTGTGTATCTCTATATTTATCGTTTGCTATTGTTTTGTATTGCCTTACCCCCCTACAATAATGCCCAGAACTGGCCGATGTAGGTATTCGAATAATTAAATAAATAAAGCAAGCACGAATAAATTTGTGCAACGTAGAAGTTTGAGCTAGTTGGTATTTCCCGATTAAAAATTAAAACAGCACAAAGACACGGGACAAAAACGAGGATGGTAGACCAACAGTTCGTCTACCTTCTCGTTTTTGTCCGTGTCTTTCTGCTGTTTTTAATTTTTAGGCGCGAATAATATGCTCCAAATTGGAAACCGGAACAAGGGCTTTTGTCGTGACCCTGAAGTACACTTTACACGTTCTGCACGAGTCTCGCCGAGATAAACGGCAACCTCTCTTTTGTCAGTAGTCTTAGATTTTAAAAAAATTTCGCAGTCGTTTTTTTTTTGTTTTTTTTTGTTTACAGATTAGTTGACACAAAATTTCATTAAAATATGCAAAAGTAACGTTGTGCAACGACACGTTCCTATTTGAGGAAACGTAACGGGAACTCGCTGCAGGACTCGAAAGGAACGAGGAACGTGTTTTCGTTCCTGTTTCGATGGAACGTGTACACCACTGGCCCGTTGCTCGGAAGTTTTCGACGTCACCCTGAGGAGACGAACGCGGATTGGACACGACTGCTCGTCAGCTTTCGGCTCGGACTCGGGCCCTCACCGATTGGAGACGAGTCTCAGCCGAACGCTGACGCCACACACTCGTGTCCAATCAGCGTCCCGCGTTCCCTTCCTTGGGGTGACGTCGATCGTGATGACGCACGATGGACGAAAAAAAAAACCGCTCGGTAGCTTGCGTGTTACCGGATTCACTGATGGCCTGTTTCCCCAGAACATGAAGAGCGTTTTGCGCGAACAATTACCCGTGCAAATGTGATTAATCCATCTAAACCCCGAAGACAGGAGAAGGGCGAGAGGAGAAATAGTCGTGGGAAGCGTTCGTGGTCGTGTTGTTGTCTCGCGTTGCCGAAATAGGACGGGGCGCGCATCCTTTGTGTCTCGTCGGGTCGAGCTCGACAACTGCTGACAACAGCCCCGGTTCAACAAAGCTCGAAATTTTGCAGTCACGTTGTTTCGGAATTGGCGATTCTTTGCGCCAGTTTTGGGGTGAACGCCGAAGGGCAGCGGCGTTCCGCGATGACGTGCATTGTTCGACATTGTGACGCAGGGAATTGGCGTGTTACTTGTTGTATACTTTCCAGCTAAATTTAAGGGAAAACTGAATTGGTGCCTAGGTCACACGGCATGAATTTTCCCGCTAAATTTAGCGGGTAACTGAATTCGTGTATAGGTCACGTGACGTCAATTTCCCGCTAAATTTAGCGGGGAAACTGGGTTGATGTTTTGTCCACAAGACGTGAATTTTCCCTCTAAATTTAGCGGGGAAGCTAGCTAAGTTGACTTATACGTCACGTGCCGTCCATTTCCCCGTGCTTTTTTACCGCAACCCCCAATAGAAATATTTTAAAACATGGAATGCTTTAAAATACTTCTATTCCTACGATTCCAATCAGGTAGTAAGAACTACAAATATGCACTCGGAAGGCGTTTCGTTGCAGATTCGTCCTGGCTTATTGCGAATGGTTTCCCTATTGAAAAGATCTAGATTTTTATGAGAAATTGCTCTGTCAAATAAACACATATGAATCCTACAAGATATATAAGAGCCACATACGAATCATAAGATATATTATAACATGTAAGAACCATATAAGAAACTTGTGAGAAGTATAAGTTTATATATCTTGAATGATTCATATGTGGTTTATTGGATACAAGAAATTTCTTATACAAACAGCTCTGTCACTAGGGTTATCGCTAAATATACAAAATATATAGTCTTTTCCTCGGTGAACCGGGCCCTCGATACAAATAATTAAAATGCAATTAAAAATACTGAAATTGAGTGCGTAAATGATCACAATTTTTATTGGACTCTGGTTTAATAAACACTTGAAATCAGTTGGCTTGATTTCTTCTGCTAAATATCATCTACCGGAATGTCTGAACTACCACCTCTATTATGCATTAATAAATAACAAGGTCTACTACTACTCTCTTGTCTGCGGTCATACGACAAAGACAAATATCACACACCCTCATAATCTGCTGTAAAAGGCTTCCGCTTAATAGACAACTCTGAATATGACGCACACACCACTCCGTTTTTTTTCTTTTTTTTTATATTTAGAATACTGAAAATTGATAAACTACATTATAGGCTTTACACTCTACATTTTCTGAGGACCATAGGCTTCAAGAGCCAACAGATCTCAAATATAAAATTTTGTAGTATTGCTTTGAGCAGTGTTTGACGCTATTGGTGTGTTTATTCTTACATGTTCTGATTTTTCGTTTACTTTGGTGTTGAAGCAGTCCTCAATGTATGTTATTCTGCTCACCTCTCGATAGGGTTTGTATAAAATACTGTGTTATTTCATTTACTTAGAGGCACTGCCTTTGCCTGTTTCGATAGCTGTGTGCTTTGGTCATTGGCTTCTGGACAACGCACGAGAAATTAAAAGTAGGTACTGTCGAAGACACCGTGACCTGACACGAATGGAGCGTCCGGCCGTCTGCTTCATTGAGTGCCGGTTCACTCGTAGTGCCTCGGGCTGTACAGCCGTTTTAACTGGTGACTGTGAAGCAAATTCCACTACGGTCAGAGCATAGGGCGTGGCAAGCGCGGAGGAAGTCTCACTGATATTGCCATTCCTAAAGTGTATAGAAGATGCTCGTGCGTCTATTTTACATCAGAGCTCTCCAAGGGCAGTCACTGCTACGTATACGAAAAAGTCCAAATATCGCTTTAACCTAAAAGCGAGGTCCGCGACGTGACTCCGAAAACGACGTAGTCGTGTGAAACGTCATGTCCATGACACATCGCAGACTGCACACTATAGGTAAGAAAGTTTGTCCGGCACTCTAAAAAAAGGTTTGTGCGTCTACTTTCACACACAGCACTCAAAGAGCCAATCATCGCAACTTACGGAGGCAGCTCAGCGAATGACACTGCCGAAACATATGTTTAGACCAAAAAAACGCAGTCTGAGTTGTGACATTAGGCAATGCAAGGCGTGACGTTTTTGCATTGCTTAATGTCAAAACTCAGACTGCGTTTTTTGTTTGGTCTAAACATATGTTTCGGCAGTGTTATTCGCTGAGCTGCCTCCGTAAGTTGCGGTGATTGGCTCTCCATGTGTTGTGCGGGAAAGCAAACTCAACGGCTTTTTTTAGAGTGTACGTTATATTTTCCGAGCTCCTTAGGTTGCAATGATTGG